>NC_057711.1:56711552-56799775 GCF_004010195.1 Chiloscyllium plagiosum | reverse complement strand
GACCACTCTCCCAAACGGTCTAGATCCTTCTGCAGCCTCCCCACTTCCTCAGTACTACCTGCCTGCCCACCTAACTTCGTAACATCATCGGCAAACTTTGCTAGAATGCCCCCAGTCCCTTCATCCAGATCATTAATATATAACGTGAACAGCTGCGGCCCCAACACTGAACCCTGCGGGACACCGCTTGTCACCGGTCGAGAGTCCAGAGAAAGTATATTCCTGTTCGGGTGAAAAGAAAGGCTGGTAGGTATAGGGAATCCTTCATGACTAAAGAAATTGAGTGTTTGGTTAAGAAAAAAAAGGAAGCATATGTCAGGTATAGAAAGGATAAATAAAGTGCATCCTTAGTAGAGTATAAAGGCTGTAGGAGTATACTTAAGAGGGACATCAGGAGGGCAAAAAAGGGACAAGAGATAGCTTTGGCAAATAGAGTGAAGGAGAATCCAAAGGGTTTTTACAAATACATTAAGGACAAAAGGGTAACTATGGAGAGAATAGGGCCCCTCAAAGATCAGCAAGGTGGCCTTTGTGTGGAGCCGCAGGAGATGGGGCAGATACTAAATGAGTATTTTGCATCTTTATTTACTGTGGAAAAGTACATGGAAGATATAGAATGTAGGGAAATAGATGGTGACATCTTGAAAAATGTCCATATTACAGCAGAGGAATGCTGGATGTCTTCAAATGCATAAAAGTGGATAAAACCCTACGGACCTGTTCAGGTGTACCCTAGAGCTCTAAGGGAAACTAGAGAGGTTACTGAGATATTTGCATCATCGATAGTCACAGGTGAGGTGCCGGAAGACTGGAGGTTGGCTAACCTGGTGCCACTGTTTAAGAAAGGTGGTAAGGACAAGCCAGGAAACTAAAGACCAGTGAGCCTGACGTCTGTGGTGGGCTTGTTGGAGGAAATCCTAAGGGACAAGATGTACATGTATTTGGAAAGGCAAGGACTAATTAATGATATTCAACATGGCTTTGTGCGTGAGATATCATGTCTCACAAACTTGATTGAGTTTTTTGAAGTAGTAAAGAGGATTGATGAGAGCAGAGCGGTAGATGTGATGTACGTGGACTTCAGTAAGGGGTTCGACAAGGTTCCGCATGGGAGACTGGTTAGCAAGGTTAGATCTCATGGAATACAGGGAGAACTAGCCATTTGGATACAGAACTGGCTCAAAGGCAGAAGACAGAGGGTGGTAGTGGAGGGTTGTTTTTCAGACTGAAGGCCTGTGAAAAGTGGATTGCCACAAGGATCGGTGCTGGGTCTACTAATTTTCATCATTTAAATAAATGATTTGGATGTGAGCATAAGACGTATTGTTAGTAAGTTTGCAGATGACACCAAAATTGGAGGTGTAGTGGACAGCAAAGAAGGTAATCTTAGATTACAATGGGATCTTGATCAGATGGGCCAATGGGCTGAGGAGTGGCAGATGGAGTTTAATTTAGATAAATGTGAGGTGCTGCATTTTGGGAAAGCAAATCTTAGCAGGACTTATACACTTAATGGTAAGGTCCTTGGGAGTGCAGGTTCATAGCTCCTTGAAAGTGGAGTCGCAGGTAGATAGGATAGTGAAGGCAGCGTTTGGTATGCTTTCCTTTATTGGTCAGAGTATAGCGTACAGGAATTGGGAGGTCATGTTGCAGCTGAACAGGACATTGGTTAGGCCACTGTTGGAATATTGCGTGCAATTCTGGTCTCCTTCCTATCGGAACGATGTTATGAAACTTGTAAGGGTTCAGAAAAGATTTACAAGGATTTTGCCAGGATTGGAGGCTTTGAACTATAGGGAGAGGCTGAATAGACTCTGAGTGTTTTCCCTGGAGCGTCGGAGGCTGAGGGGTGACCTTATAGAGGTTTATAAAATCATGAGGGGCATTGATAGGACAAATAGATAAATAGATACATTTTCCCTGGGGTGGGGGAGTCCAGAACCAGAGGGCATAGGTTTAGGGTGAGGGGGAAAAGATATAAAAAAAGACCTATGGGGCAGGTTTTTCACGCAGAGGGTGGTACGTGTATGGAATGAGCTGCCAGTTTTCACGCAGAGGGTGGTACGTGTATGGAATGAGCTGCCAGAGAAAGTGGAGGAGGCTGGTACATTTGCAACATTTAACAGGCATCTGGATGGATATGCGAATAGGAAGGGTTTGGAGGGATATGGGCCAGGTACTGGTAGGTGGGATTAGATTGGGTTGGGATACCTGGTCGGCATGGATGAGTTGGACGAAGGTGTTTCCATACTGTACATCTCTTTGACTCTGTACTGAGGAACAAACATACCTGCGGCATTTGTGGACTTTGTCGACCTATTAACGTCCATTTTCCATCCCTTACTCTGTATCCACTAACCACTTGACCTAAAATGACAGAAATCAACATTGAATGCAAGTTATTGGCATACCTCAAGGGAAAAAATGCATTGAAACATAAATATTGAACATTTGTTGTACTCAGGGCACAAAAGGGCATTGTTGGAAACTATGACAAAAGGTCATCAATTACAAATTGCATACCAGGTTAACATGTGCAGTCAGCTGAGACCAAAACATTTGGGTCACTCTAACATATCACTTTTTCCACCATATATTGATGAAAATACATTTCTACATTTAGAAACAAAACTGCAGATTTGAACAGACTCATGTTTTTTCCCCAGACATCAATTGCTGTCAGAGGGGTTAGGGACAATTATATGTTTATTTTAGGTATTCAATGCAGTTCAGCTAATTTCTTTGATGTTGAAATTGTCTTTTCATTGTCAATGCTGAAATGTATATTCTGCATTTTCAGAAGAGTGCATTTAAAAGAATGCATAAGCATATATCATCAGCAATATTTCTAGTATAAGATATTACATGTACAACTTTAAGATTGACAACTTGAAACAAGGACGTTAAAATATTTTCCGACTTGCTTGATCTGCGTTAACTAAGACGACTCAATTTTTATAGTTCCAAATTTTTTAACTTTATCTGAAAAAGCATGTTCTTAATATATTATTGACACTATTTCACATATAATGAACATATTCTAAAAAAATTTCTGATTACACAAATTTAAATTTTCATTGTTGCTTGTAAAGCACAATTGCACAATCAAACTTAAGTTTCAGCCAAGCATTCCATCAACAAGTCATACTCAATCACCCTTACACGTAAATAGTATTTAAGTCCATACATCAGATTCAACCATTCAAATTACCTAATTGAAAGGTTGAACACTTAACTCTACTTCTGTGAACATCAGGTCATAATTAGTCAACAATGGGCATGGCAAAGCTGTTTATATAGCAATGTTAGCTTTCTTTCTTCTCAACGTAATAACCAAATTTTGAGTCCCGTACCTCAAAGTGTGCCTCAGAATGATTAAAACCTCCTTTAACTGTCACCTTTCAATTTTTCCCATTATCGTTTTGTGCATTACATTATATCTTGTGTCCAACCTATTTTCTACATTGCACCATAACTTGAAAAATAATCAATTTGTACCCTAACACTACTTGGGCTGATGTCCAGAATAAATACATTTTTTTAATATGGTTTCACAGCAAGTATCTCTAATGCATTTAAGAGTCTAATTTTTAAAAATACATTGTTAGCATGTCATATAACCAGCCAAAACTTGACAAAAATAATGAGATGGTGGTCCTGTAACTATCTGAAATTAAACTGAAGTGCTGTCAGGCTGACAAAGGGTGCAGAGCATTTCTTACAGTTTGGGAGGAGACTTACAGACGCAAACTAGTATTTCTCAAATATCTGATCAGTAATTGTGTAGTTTTCAATTGATCCATTATGTCATACTTCTCACAAAGTGAATTGTTCAAAAGTTTTGCGAAGGCACAAACATTTGACAGTGGACAATTAGTGTAAAACAGCATTTTTATTTAAGGGAAAGAAAAAAAATTTGGATGGAGTTTCTTCAAATTACAACTTTGTTGGGTCCATCAGCAAATTTTCCTCATTGCTCAACATGTATTGGAATTCTAAGTTCACATTAATCATACCTTGTATACTTACGCTCAAAAACTTTTCATAAGGTAGTAGATAATGGTTTCAGGAATACCCAAGTTACATTTTATGCTAGGTAATGAAATATTTTCTATGCAGAAAGACTACTCAAATAAATGATCTATGGTGAATAGCATAATTTTAAAACGTGCCTCAAATTCATAGCCCAATCTGTTGGAATGTCAATATGAACACAGACAAACTGGGTTGGGGCTTTGCAGTTGAGGTAGTCACTAGTTTAAAAGATGCAGGACTCGCCATAATGAGTACTCTACTTGTCCAATTTTCAAAGGGATCCAATAGTATCCTAATTCAGATCAATGATACTAATAATAATTGATTATAAGGCCTGTTGCTGATTTCAGGATAGAATCCTATCCTGGATCGCTGAAGGACAGAACTACTTTGAGGCAAATTATTCAAAAGCAGACTGTCATGAAGTACAATTTCAAGGAGAGAGAGAAAAAAACCCACTCCCCTTACACTCCCAATTAGCACTTCATCCAAAATTTGATGTTGCCACTATGAAGGTAATTGAGACATGTCCCTTGGAAGCTTCACCCTGACATGGAAGATTCTGGCAGGCTTACTGATAGAGGTCACTGGCAATCTCCTCTTGATACCTGTGTAACAGATTTTCAGGACCCAAATAAATTATCTAATTTTACCAAAGTTTTACTTTCAGTTGTCCACTTTCACTACTGGAAATTGCCTATTCTGTATTTATAATGAGTTTATGATGGAAATTGATTGCTTAAAGATGTAGTGCTTTTACAGCATCCATCAATAATGGTGCTACAATGTCTTAGTTTTGTGCATCTCAGCTCCTCAGGCTGTTTAACAGACATTTCCATTCCATCAATCCTAATTCTCTACGAACTACATAAGCATTACCTCATTCAGATGCAAAAAAAGGAATGATATTTCTGAAATTAACAAAGTTACTTAATATCATATGGTTATATGATTATTTTGCCTTAAAAATTTGCCTATAACAGATGTTATAATTCAAATCTTAGAAAGAAGTTTTGTAATCAATTGCTGGGTCCACTATTTTTCACCATTTATATAAATGATTTGGACGTGAGCATAAGAGGTATAGTTAGTAAGTTTACAGATGACATCAAAATTGGAGGTGTAGCAGACAGCGAAGGTTACCTCAGATTACAATGGGATCTTGATCAGATGGGCCAATTGGCTGAGAAGTGGCAGACGGAGTTTAATTTAGATAAATGCGAGGTGCTGCATGTTGGGAAGCAAATCTTAGCAGGACTTATACACTTAATGGTAAGGTCCTCGGGAATGTGGCTGAACAAAGAGACCTTGGAGTGCAGGTTCATAGCTCCTTGAAAGTGGAGTTGTGGGTAGATAAAATAGTGAAGGCGGCGTTTGGTGCGCTTTCCTTTATTGGTCAGAGTTTTGAGTACAGGAGTTGGGAGGTCATGTTGCGGCTGTACAGGACACTGGTTAGGCCACTGTTGGAATACTGTGTGCAATGCTGGTCTCCTTCCTACTGGAAAGATGTTATGCAACTTGAAAGGGTTCAGAAAAGATTTACAAGGATGTTGCCAGGGTTGGAGGATTTGAGCTGTCGGGAGAAGTTGACGAGGCTCGGGTTGTTTACCCTGGAGCTTTGGAAGCTGAGGGGTGACCTTATAGAAGTTTATAAAATCATGAAGGGCAAGGATAGGATAAATAGTTAATCTTTTCCCTGGAGTGGTGGAGTCCAGAACTAGAGGGCATAGGTTTAGGTTGAGAGGGGAAAGATATAAAAGAGACTAATGGGGCAACTTTTTTATGCAGAGGGTGGTACATTTATGGAACGAGCTTCCAGATAAGTGGTAGAGGCTGGTACAATTGCAACATTTAAGAAGCATTTGGATGGGTATATGAATAGGAAGGGTTTGGAGGGATATGGGCCAGGTGCTGGCAGGTGGGACTAGATTGGGTTGGGATATCTGGTCGGCAAAGACAGGTTAGACAGAAGGGTCTGATTCCGTGCTGTGCATTTCTCTGACTCTATAACTTATTATTATTGTAGTCAGTTGAACTTGGATGCCTGTACCATGTACAAACTTGGTGATGACATGTTTAGTCCCCTGAAATTCACCATTAAATTTCAAAAATTAGTACGTTAATTAACAGCCTCCAAGACAGGAACATTTGCAACAATATGCTGCAATGACAGTCATTAACAAAACAAAAAGATTTAAAATAACAATAAACCCAGATGATTACATTCGCTAAAGAAACATGATTCATGTGTTATTTTCAATAGGAAAAGTCATCTACGGAGTGCAATGACAACTGCATTGTGTGCGACATGAAACAAGGTATCGTTAGGCTTTGCTCTCATATCCTTGGAGTTTCACAACTGAAATTTACTAATTTCCTTTTTTGCATCTGTTAAATATTTGCTTTAATTTATGAATATAAATTCTTATGATTTGCAGCAAAAGACGATTTGATGGATGGAATCACCTTTACATATTCCATGACTACATAAAAATACCGGAAGGCTGACATAAAACACAATGCCACTGTTTTGAGACGGTTTCAAATTTTATGGCATTTTAAGAAATGTTCTCAGAAAATTCAAGAAAGGTAATTATTTAAGAATACACTGTTCTTACCTAATTGATGAGTATGAGTTCTGAAAGCAAATGGATGTATTGTAGCTTGTTTATACAAACAAGCAATATCTGCATTTACAACTGAAAGAAAAAATACTTATGAGCAATAGATAACATTAAGAAAAAAATCACAACACAGAAACAGGCTATTCAGACCATATGGTTAATATCAGTTTTTATGTTCCTCAAATCTTCTCCTCCCTTTCATCATATCACCATGCAAGTCTTTTTTACCCCCACAACTTGTTCATCCAGCTATAATTTCAGGGTATTCATGTTATTCACATCAAACACTTCATTTAGGAAGAAAGCTCCACATTCTTATTGTTCTTTAGTCAATAACAGTCTCCTGAATTTATTCTCGATCATTATGGATCATTTCATATTTGGAACCCATAATTTTGGCTTAATTAAAAATTGGGAACTTCTCTACATTACCTTAAAACAACACATTTTGTTGAACCTTATCATCCTGCACTCAAGGGCAATTCACAAGAATACCATTTAAGATTGAAAATTAACATTTTCTGTATGAATATATGGATTTTAGCACCAGTATCCAACATTAGATGTTATTCCTAAATTGATCAACATGTGCTGGATAATCCACAATGTGTGGATAATAATGCTGACAATCAATTTAGGATTGCCCACAGGGTTCACAATGTGTAATACTTGCATGTACTGGAAGATAATAGTCTTTCTTTCTGCAAAGAAGAGTTCTTTGCACTATGTACACACACCCTACTTGTTTCAACTCAGTAAAATACTCAGCCCTTTGTTGGTTCACTTCAGAGCAATGCCTTGACCTGAGTCAACTTTTTGCCTTTAAAGTTAAATAAGACTGGAATGCAGCAGTCAAAAATCATTAACTGGTACATTGTCCATGTAATGCCTCTACCAGAGTCTATTTGCCAATCAATACCCACTTTCCACTCATACTGATTAAATGTTGAGTTTCCCCTAAATTTTATTCTTGCAATTGTCCTAATGAAAAGCTTTGATAAACTTTGTTTTTCGCCAGCAATATTGAAGTTCTGTACGACCAATTATTTACTTTATTCTTGTTTTTGTAAATCACAAAACAAGGTTCTGTGGCCGGTTGGTGGGATCCAGAGTGAAATGTAAAGCCACAACAAGATCTAAGATTTCATTAAGGTTTCTGATGTACTCACCTGATTAACTAACTCGTTTCTCTTCATATAAACATTTCAGGGTTTCTAGCATTTTCTGGATTTGTTTCAGATTTGTAGCACATTCTTGAGCATGCAATTGAAGCTTATTACTGGTCCTTTTATTTTAATTCTCATTTCGTATCTAATAGCAGAGTTATTTAACTAGACTAACTGATAAATTGTACAGGTATGATAGCTTTTAAAAGCTGTCATTTATCTGAGGAAAAATAAACTACTTAAGCCTGACTTTTTTTCAAAAACACCCTTAAAAGCCCTCATTAAAACTCTCTCTACTTTTGCACGTTGAAATATGAATGTCAACTAAATTCTAAGAAAGGTATAAGCTATGAAATGAAAAATAAATTAAACAACGTATATTTTTGGTCTAATTTGATTAATTCCAGTAAAACATATGAGGGTTATTAAAGATACTAGCCTTCCTACAAATTAAACTTCAGAAATAACTTTCTGCTTACAGATATCAGCAATTTACTTTTCTAATTGTTTGTTCTAATATATTGTTTCATAATATATTATACGAAATCCTAAACATGATAAATTTTCAAGTTATTTTAGATATAAATTAGCTGAATCAAGGCAAACAATATAAACTATTCCAGTATGTGTACAGTAATGATTTTAAAGCCTCTGAGAAGATCAAATACTATTTCAATCCCATGGAATTCTGGGATAGTGTATGTTGGGATCACACTTCAATTCCACCCATTTATATTAATTCAGGATTCCTAGATTACAGTTATTGCTGGCAAGTTGTATTTATTACCTACTGATAATTATTAGAGAAGGTGGCGATCATTCATAAACTCCAATACTTCCTTTAATAATAGTGTTTCCATGATAGA
The DNA here is from genome assembly GCF_004010195.1 of Chiloscyllium plagiosum. Lineage (NCBI taxonomy): Eukaryota > Metazoa > Chordata > Chondrichthyes > Orectolobiformes > Hemiscylliidae > Chiloscyllium > Chiloscyllium plagiosum. The sequence goes on along the minus strand of NC_057711.1, from coordinate 56,791,084 downwards.
ATTAGTTAAGGAATTGCAGCATTTGGATCAAACTGCAAGCCAAATTTGTCAGAGTACTGATGTTTCTCAGACATCTTACCAACAACTTGATTTCAAACAATTACTGTTTGCAGCAATAAAGTGTATCTACATTTAAGAATACAGCAATAGGAAGATATGATATATTACACTATTTTCAGGAACCCATTTCTTGATCTTGTCAATTTTCCCACGGAGTGCAAAGGACTGGCTTTGTGGATAAATTATATATACCAGTGTTCTGCTCTCAATACTGTAGTTCATATTTAAATTTATACTGCGCTGAAATGATGAGTCATAGGATTTAATTCACACAATAGTGAGATGCAAGTTTCTAAATTCAAGGAGGTTGCTATGGGAAGCAATAACCATAGCTTAGGCTAAGATAATAAAAATAGAAAACACAGGAGGAACTCAGCTGGTCCACCAATTTGTATGGAGATAGGAACAGGAAATACTTTGTGGCCCTGGACAATGAGGAGGGGTGAGGTAATAATGTTAAGTACTAGACATTCTGTGACTGCATGGAAATTGCCATAGGGGTGAGAAAGTATCAGAAATGATGTGGCTCGATCTGCTACATTTCTCTAGCATTTTCTGTTTTTAGTCCATCATCTGCAGCATTTTGATTTTTTTTAATGCGGAGTTTAGGAATGACTAAAAGCAGGTTGTCTGCCAATTTGGCAATAGAGTATTTGTGATTCAAGAAAAGGTAGGTACAAAGACCATGAAACAAGACAAATACAAATGAAAGTTGTTTAAATTATGTACAGTTTGATGCATAAACAATTCTCAAACTGATGCTATACACTTTATTCAAAGCATGAAAATTATATTACTTACATTAACATATTTCCTGAAGGTAAAAAGTAGTTTTAAGATAAGAATCTATTACAAGAAATAGACACAACAGTATGCAGCTCAGTCCTCAACTACGCTTCAATGGGATAAAGACTAATTTTCTACTTCAACTTTGCACTAACTCTCGATGTTTTAAATACATAAAAATCTGTTGATCAGAGTCTTGAATGCACTCAGAACACCTTATGGCCAACAACTCTCTAGGACAGAGAACGACAAAGACTTATTGCCCTCAGTGAAGCATTATCACCATCATTTCTATATGAGTCCTACTGGCCTACCCGTTATTCCCAGTCTTAATTGGCACTTAATCAAGGCAGCATTTGATGAAGTGTCATCAAGAAGCTCTATCAAAAGTTGAGACAACTGGAATCAAGGGGAAAATCCACTGGCAGGAGTCATTAAGGAATATGACACTAAGGAATATGGTTATCATTGTTACAGGTCAATCACCTCAGCTCCAGGACATCATGAAAGGAATTCCTCAGGTGAGTGTCTGATGCTCAACCATCTTCAGCTGCTTCATCAATGACCTCCCTTCAAACATTAGGACAGAGGTGGGGATGTTCGCTGGTAATTGCACAAGTTCAAGACCATTCACAACTTTTCAGATACTAAAGCAGCCCATGTCAATATGCAGCAAGAGCTAGATAACATTCTGGCCTGAGATGATAAGTGGCAAGTAACATTTGCACCACACATGTACCGAGCAATGACCATCTCCATCAAGAAGGACCCTAACCATCATCCCGTGACATTTAAGCATCATCGCTGAAGCTCCCCACTATCAACATCCTGCAGGTTACCATTGACCAGAAACTCAATTGGATTAGTTGTGGCTACATGAGCAGGTCAGAAGTAAGTATTTCTGCTGCAAGTAACCCACTTCCTGACCCCCAAACCCCTCCCCCCATGCCTTTCCACTATCCATAAGGTACAAGTTAAAAATGTAACAGAATACTTATAGTTTGTCTGAATGTGTGCATCTGCAACAACACTCAAGAAGCTTGACACACCTAGGAAAAAGGTGGCCCAATCAAATGGCACCCCATCCATCATCTCGAATATTCAATGCCTTCATGACTAACAGAGTAGGAACAACATGTACCATCTACAAGATGCATTGTAGTGACTCACCAAGACTCTTTCAACAGCATTTTCCAAATCTGCAATTTCTACTCCGTAGAACATCAGGATCAGTATGGGAACTGCAACTTCAACATAATATCCTGACTTGGAACTATATTGCCATTCCTTTACTGTTGCTGGTCAAAATCCTGGAACTCCATCCCTAATAGTATTGAGAGTGTTTGTACACCCTAAGGTCTGAAGTGCTTCACAAAAGCATCTCGCTACCTTTCCCAGAGTAATTAGGCTTGGGTAATAAATGCAATGCCAGCATCCACTGAACACATTAAAAACAAAACAATATCCACTTCTTCTAAACCCCCTAGACTGGAGGAACATTATTCCTGCATCTACCCTATTGACTCCTATTGAGACAGTGTATGCTTGAATAAGATAGGAACGCTTAGATGCAGGAGCAAGCCATTCAGCCCTTCGAGCCTGTATCACTATTCCAAATGATCGTGACTGGTACAGGGTTCTAAGTTGCCCTGCCATAATCAGCAGAGTCCGTCAGAAGTCATTTTTTATACTGCACAATCGCATCCATTATTAAGCCAATCCTTATTGTCACCTGAAGGTGAAGTGGAAAGGAGATATACCATTCTTCATTTTGAGTATGAGCATTTAATCTCGGCAGGCAGTTAGAGGAAGATAATGCGTTAATGAGATAATATTAAGGCCTCATTTATCGGCTGATGTAGACACAAAGTCCAAAAACACAATTAAAAGAAAAGAGCAGAGTTCTTCTAGTTTCGTTGACGTCATTCTTCCCTTAATCAACATCAAAACAGATTTCATTCATCAACTTCCAATGTTCTTGGGACCCTGCTCTGTGCATCTAGCTGCCAATATTTTCTACAATACATAACAAAAGTAACCATTTTTCAAAGTTAATTAATTGATAACAAGGTACCTTAGGTAAAAATAACGAAATAACGTGACTAAAACATACAAATAGGAGAAAGTGAGGACTGCAGTTGCTGGAGATCAGAGCTTAAAAATGAGTTGCTGGAAAAGCGCAGCAGGTCAGGGCATCAAAGGAACAGGACAATCGACGTTTTGGGCATAAGCCCTTCTTCAGGAAACATACAAAATGACAGTTGAAGCTCACCCTTTTCTCCTGGTGGTATGACAGCGTCATGAGACATGAGGAGATAAATGCCAGCAATCAAAGGCTGCCTGCAGGAAAACAAAGTTCGTTACTATTACCTTGCAAGTTCAGTGACTATCCTAAAATATTTTCTTCATAGATGCCAATGAATTTCGATCCATAATAGATATTGAGAATGACGATTACTTTATATTCACAGTTTCATTGAAAATCTTCCATTATTCAATATAAATAAAACAGACAATACTATTTCTACAGTCTGGTATTTTGTATTCCAGCTACAAAATCAGTAATAGTTATCAAAAATTCAGATCATTTTACCAAACTGAATATAAGGAATTAAAGGTTGAATAGAAGAGAAGTGTAAAATTGGCAAAAGAAACAGGAACTACTGTGCAATGTATGTTTGTAAGACTGTAGAAAGGCTTGTCATGGGCTTCCCCCAGGCTGGTACAGGGTCATTTGCTTCTTCTGAATTGCATAATTGATTTAGAATGTGAAGTACAGAGCACAATCTCAAAAATTTATGAATGGCATAAAACCTGGAACCATTATGAACCACGAGAACTGTGCAGAACAAAAAACTAGACATAGGTTGGTGAAATGGTTGGACAAGTGTTTAATAAAATGCAGAGAAATGTGAAGTGAATAGCTTTGACAAGTGCTTGGGGAGACAACAAAGAGTACAATATTAAAAGAGGTGCATGAACAGAGAGACCTGGATTTGTGTACACGGAAACAATTGGAACTCACAATAGGAGTAGAAAGTGTGGCTTATAAAGCACAGAGCATTCAGCTAATGGGGTAGAGAATTAAAAAAAAAGACCAAAGGGTTATTCCTATCTTGCACAAATGTTGGTTTGGCCTCAACTAAATTATTCTAACCAGTTTTTGCTGACAGTTTTGGGAAAGTATGAAGGCATGAGAGAGTGCAGAAAAGATTCAAGAGAAGTTTTGGAGCAAAAAGAGAAATTTCCCTTCAGCTCAGTCCTAAATGGCTCACTCCATATCTTTAAACTACGATCCCTAATTCTTGATTTCCTCATCATTGGGAATATCATTGCTGCGTTTACGTTCTATAGTCCTGTTAAAATTCTATGAGATAATCCCCTCATTATTCTAAGCTCCAGTGAATGTGGTCCTAACAGATCCAGTCTATATCCATCAGTCCTGCCATTTCAGGAATCAATCTGGAAACCTTTGTTGCACTCCTTACATAGCCAGAGCATCCTTCCTAGAAAAGGAGACTAAAACTGTACACAATAGTCCAGGTGTGGTCTCACCAAGGCTGCTCCTTTACTTAAATCCAGTCACTGCGAAGACAACATACCATTTGCCTTCTTCACTTCTGCACCCACATGTCTACTTTCAGTGGTTGGTTTAGGAGAACACATGGGTTTTGTTACACCTCCTCCTTTCCCAATCTATTGCCATTCAGATTGCCATCCTCTTTCCTATTTTTGTTACAAAGGAAGAGCTTCACATTTTCACATTATACTTCCATCTGCCATGCATCTGCCACTCAATTTATCCAAATCATATTGAAGCATCTCTATATCCTCTTCATCATTCCTCTAACCACCCAGCTTTGTGTTGTCTGCAAACCTTGAGATCAGTCATCTAAATCATTAATATGTATTGCGAAGAGTTGGAGTCTAGCACTGATCCCCGTGGTACCCCATCATTCACTGCCTGCCATTCTGAAAAATATCAATTTCTTTCTACTCCTGGTTTCTTGCCTACCAATTCTCAATTCACATTAGTAAAGTACACCTAATGCCATGTTTTAATTTTACATATTAATCTCTTAAGTGGATTTGTCAAAAATGATTTCCCTTTCTTACAGCCATGATAACTTAGTCTAATTCTATTACAGTTTTCCAAATGCTCTGCTATTAAATCTTTTATTGTAGTCACAAGCATTTTACTCACTACTTCCTTCATTCATTCTGTTCTTTAACTCCAGCCCTCTGTATATTCTTCTCTATTTATTTTACCATTTGCCTTCAGCAAATTTAGTCTTATCCACCAGAACTCAAACTCAAAACTTTATTTCATAACTTCATTCCTGTCTTTTAGATGGTTTCTTAAATTCAAATCAATTAAACTTTCAGTCACATTTTCTAACTCTCCCAAGGTGACATGATGTATTCTTTCAGATTTAGTTGTCTACATTACAGCTGCTAGAATAATATTTCCTGCAGTCACATTTTGTATTTTTTTGTTTCTAGAATGCACTACATTTTTGTGTTGTTTTACTTGGACGCTATCACTGTTTATGTAGAAGCCGATCCCATGGCTGTAGATGATGTTATTAAATCATAGCACATTGATGGCCCATATTAAGAGTTTGGTCTGTAGAAGTGTGAATTCATAAAGAAGTTAGGGTCGCAACTTGTGTTTTTCGGAAGAAGTTGTACGATAATACAGTATTTTAGTGATGGTCCTATTATGGGATACCACAAAGATACACTGTTTTATAAGAGCTTAAATCTGGATACTTACTGACGAAATGTCATCTGTAATGTCACACCAGAGCAATCTTTATGATTATCTGAAAGGAAAAGAAATGCACATAAAGCTTTACAGAATTTAAATTGCAAAGGACTTTAAAATTCTCGGCGTTTTATATGGTATCATTACTTCTCTGGACAAATTCAAAATCATTTTTTTCAGTAAAACATGCCTTTGTTTGTAGCTCAGGTTGAGGTTTAGGGTGTAGGTTTGCTATCCAGACGTTTCATTACCTGGCTAGGTAACATCATCAGTGGCGACCTCCAAGTGAAGCAAAGTAGTTGTCTCCTGCTTCTATTTATATGTTTGCCCTGGATGGGGCTCCTGGGGTTTGGTGATGTCATTTCCTATTCATTTTCTGAGGGGTTGATAGATGGTATCTAGATTTATGTGCTTGTTTATGGTGTTGTGGTTGGAGTGCCAGGCCTCTAGGAATTCTCTGGCATGTCTTTGCTTAGCCTGTCCCAGGATAGAGGTGTTGTCCTAGTCGAAATGGTGGTTTTTTTCCTCCGTGTGTAAGGCTACGAGGGAGAGAAGGTCGTGTCTTTTTGTGGCTAGCTTGTGTTCGTGTATCCTGGTGGCTAACTTTCTTCCTGTTTGTCCTACGTAGTGTTTGTGGCAGTCCTTGCATGGAATTTTGTAGATGACGTTGGTTTTGTCCATGGGTTGTACTGGGTCTTTTAAGTTTGTTAGTTTTTGTTTGAGAGTGTTGGTGGGTTTGTGTGCTACTAGGATTCAGACGGGTCTTCGTAGTCTGGCTGTCACTTCTGAAACTTCTTTGATGTATGGTAAGATGGTAAGGGTTTCTGGCTGTGTTTGGTCTGCTTGTCGTGGTTTGTTCTGAGGAATCTGTGGACTGTATTTTTTGAGTATCCGTTCTTCTTGAATACGTTGTATAGGTGGTTCTCCTCTGTTTTTCGAAGTTCGTCTGTGCTGCAGTATGTGGTGGCTTGTTGGAATAGTGTTCTGATACAGCTTAGTTTGTGTGGGTTGTCCTCGCAGCCCTACACACGGATGAAAAAAGCCACCATTTCGACTGGGACAACACATCTATCCTGGGACAGGCTAAGCAAAGACATGCCAGAGAATTCCTAGAGGCCTGGCAATCCAACCACAATGCCATAAATAAACACAGATCTAGATACCGTCTATCAACCCCTCAGAAAACAAACAGGAAATTACATCACCACAAACCCCAGGAACCCCATCTAGGACAAACATATAAATAGAAAGCAGGAGACAACAGCTTCGCTTCACTTGGAGGTCGCCACTGATGATGTTACCTAGCCAGGTAATGAAACATCTGGATATCAAACCTACAGCTCAGCAAGCAAACCTACACTCTAAAACATGCCTTCTCTTAGCAAACATTACTTATCAATAACCTTTGCACATTGAGCTGGAACAGATGTTAGATTACCCAATATATTGTTTACTGTACATTGTAGATTATTTTCTTTCCCATTAAACGTGATGTTCCCTTGTTAGTCTGTAAACAATATATCTCAGAACCTAACAGATGGATTTCAATGAAATTCGATACAGGAATAGGATATGATCTATGGAAAAACTGATTCATTTTGAAAAAAGCTGTGGAGTAGATCCTGGAAATTTTCAAATGATGTATTAATTTTGGGAGAGAAGGCAAACTGACTTTTTTTTTAAATGACAGTTGCGGGTTGCTTTATGTCGACTATTATTGACTGTTTGAGAATATTGTAGATTGTTGAGGCTACAATGATGCAATTTGTCACAGCTGTCAAAACACAGTTTTTTAAGCAGATTGTTGGATCGAGAATAACCTGAATCCTCCTCAGTGAGATGGAAGATCTCAATAAAAACATTTCTTTGTTCAGCTTTAAAGTTATGGAACATAAACCAGACCAAAAAATGCCACAAAGATTAGTTGCATATTTGCTGTAAGTATGCTTTCTAAGAAATGTCCTTTTGATACATTGTTTTGTGCTGGTGGTATACAAAACAAAATTTCTATAATATCACTCACACTCAATGGCAAATACAAACCAGAAGCTTTACAGGAACTGTCAATTAAAATTGTTAAAACTTATTGGGGTAGCCAGCAGGAAATCAAGTTCCATTATTCAGAGTCATAACAAAAGTTAAAGATTTTATTAAAGTATGCAAAAATTCCCCAATTTTCCTGTCTTTTAGACTCCTGGTTTCTGTACTTAACAAGGAAGACTTTATTACAAGTAAATAAATTCTAGCTACAAATAATTATAAACCGTTAACATGTAATTCCACCAGGTCAAACTTTGCCCCTTTATACATTCTCCCCATCCCCCCTCTCAAATGCAGTGAGATACACGGGGGGTGGGGGGGCGTGGTGGGAAAGAGTGGCTGTCATGGAAAGGTAGTACAATGGTCCATGTTCACAGGATTTACTGACATGATCCTTTTGGCTTTTCAAGATGTGCTGCGCCTTGATTCTTCTTCTCCAGCTACTTTCACTTGTTTGCAGAAGGTATAGGATGGCTGGTTCACACTTAAGTCTCCAGTTTACTGGTTAAGCTGTTCAGGTGTGTTTGACACACCACTGGAGCAGGTGAGACTTGAACCTGGGCCCTATGGTTCACAGGTAGGGATTCTACAGTATCCTGGATCAGCTCATCTTCCCCCTCGGAACACTTCAACCCCAGGGCATCAATGTGGACTTCAACAGCTTCCTCATTTCCCCTTCCCCCACCTCATCCTAGTTTCAAACTTCCAGCTCCGCACTGGCCCCTTGATTTGTCCGGACTTGTCCGACCTGCCTAGCTCCTTTTCCACCTATCCACTCCACCCTCTCCTCCCTGACCTATCACCTTCATCTCCTGCCCCACTCACCTATTGTACTCTATGCTACTTTCTCCCCACCCCCACCCTCCTCTAGCTTATCTCTCCACGCTTCAGGCTCTCTGCCTTTATTCCTGAAGAGCTTTTGCCCGAAACGTCGATTTTGCTGCTCGTCGGATGCTGCCTGAATTGCTGTGCTCTTCCAGCACCACTGATCCAGAATCTGGTTTCCAGCATCTGCAGTCATTGTTTTTACCTCGTTGATTCTACAGTATCCCTCAATTCTGATTTATATGCTTGTCTGGAATTCAATTTTATCCAATAATCACATTACAAAACCTATTCAAGGAATGTCAAACACCTTCAAAAGTGAGTCAGTTGTAAAAAGGAGCTAATGATTTTGAATCTAAAGAGACTTCATTGAGAAGTTTATCAGAAATCTACATACCTATTAAAAGTAGTCTGTTTTTCTATTCTCACAACTGAAGGGAATGATTCACACTTCTCTGCATTGTAATCCATCCATCACTTAATCTCTCTGACAGATGCAACCACTTTGGATCCTTCCCACAGCTTACTTGTCCACTTAAGTTAGCAAAGTTAGAAAAACTACTCCACCTCTTAAGTCATTAATTTACATTGTAAACAGGGTGAGGCCCCAGCAGTGACAGTTGTGGTACTGGTATTAATCAATTCCCAGTAACCTGAAAATGTCTGACCTATGCCTGCTGACTGCTTTCTGGACAGAACCAATCCTTTCTCAATGCTAATGTGAAGACCTCAATTCCCCAACTTCTTATCTTGCCCATTAATCATTTGTGAGACATTTTATTGTGTCTTTTGTGTTGACTCTCCATAGCTTACCAGTTACATCTTCAAAAAACTGCAATGAATTTGGTCGAACAGGATTTAATGTGAGTAAAATCATGTTGATTTGTTCTAAACTTAGGATGCTTTTCTAGATGTATTGTTAAGACCTCCTTAAGTGATTTCAGTATTTTGCCAGCAACGAATGGACTACTACTGCTCTCATTTATAATGGTCTTTGGAAATTAATAATCAATTTCCAAACAAATATTCTAGCCAGCATCAGCTTTTATTAGAAAAAAAAGGGATTACTGAGATACAGATGCATTGTCAGACAATGAGATGATAATATGTCAATTGTATAGTATTACAATTATTTGTAAATGCAACTTTTATTTTGCTTTACTTTGGTCTTCATACCTCTAAATGCAGTGATGTCTCCATAATGAACTTGAAGAACAATATAGTTGATACCTGTGTTTCCACCAACTCTGAATCCAACATCTGAAAATGGAATAAGACAAAGCATAACTTTAAGCAAAGTAAGTAAACCATAAGCAGCAATCTAAAATGTATATTTGCATACCTGCTTTATATATTAAATCATGCTTTGCCATGAACTCCATCTGCACGTCTCATTGCCACAGTAAGGCTGCAAAAATCTAAGGCCCCTCCAACCCTGCAATATTTCTTTCAACCTCTTCTGTCAGGCAGAAGATACAGAACCTTAAACACATGTACAAACAGGTTAAAAATAGCTTCTTCCCTGCTGTTATTAGACTGCTGAGTGGACCCCTCTAATTTCAAATCTAATGTTGATTTTGCTTTTGTGCACCTCCTGTGCAGTCATAACCTTAAATGCCTCGCACGGTCTGAATATCCTATGATTTGAATGTCGTTGTATGCTATGATCTGCCTGTACTGCTTGTAAAACAAAACTTTTCACTGTATTTAGGTACATGTGACAATAAATCAAATCCTCTACATTTGAAATTCACATCCAAAAGGGAAAAAAAAAAATTTAGGCCACCAGTGATCAGCTATAATAATCTAGATTTTCTAAGAAGAAAGTATGGAACTCTGTTATCTTAGCCAAATCCAAAGATGATGTGCAAGGATGTTTATGAACATCTCTTATGAGTCAATTGAAATGTAAGTATTTTAAGAAAACAGCTGCAGAACTTTCTACATTCTGGCACAATTGTGTGGCGTGGTGAGGCGAGATGTGTGCTGCACGATTTCTAGGAAGCTGCAGCATTTCACAGACTTCCAATACCATGCATGTTCGACACGGTTTATGTAAAAAAAAAATGCACTTGTTCGGTCTGAGCATGTGCAGTAACGAAGTGAACAATTGTGGAACAGACCTGCCTGTCCAGATAAGTTTCCACTTTAGCATGGATTTTGAAGTGAATTTTTTTTTTATTTTAGCTAGAACACTGATCGAAGTCTTCTAATTGATTCTAAGAAAAAATGGCTAAGTTACTTGCCAAAACAGATGATTCAATTCTGCTAATTCAACTGATGAATCATCTGAACCCAAAAGGGGAAAAAAAGCAAAAAATGTTCAGAGTCAGTACAATAAAAGCTATCTGGACATGTGACATTTTCATGGACAGGAATGTCGCATGCCCTTTCCCCGAATGTACCATCTGCACAGAAGTTGACAAACAGCTGAGCAGATTTTGAAAATGTGTTTGCGCTCACATTAGAAGACAGTGTATTTATTCTGATGGATTTGAAACATTAAATGTTTTTGATTGTTGCATGCACTATGTAGCAAAGTTCTCTAGTAAGGCCGTAACCAGAGTAAATACAAGTAAATATGAGGTTTATAAACAATCAATTCAGCTGAAAAAGAGGAATGCGCCATGGAACTGTTTCTGCCTGAAGTGTGCCTTAATACTGGCAATATTCTACATTCTCTTCTCCCATGTCCAATCATATTTCATCAAACCTATTCACAATGCAGGATTGAGTTATTTTTCATTATTAACAATTTTGACTTTTTTAATAAAATGAAATAGTAAATTAGATTTTGCTTAATTGTGGATAGTTGTTAAACAGTTTCTGTATATCCAGGTCAAAAGTAAGGTTATAGAATAAAATAGAGAACCATGTATGCTGGAGATCTGAAACAAAAATAGAAAATGCAGAAAAAAACCCAGCAAGTCTGGCAGCATCTATGAAAAAAACAGAGCTAACACTTAGAGTCCAGTGAACCTTCATCACAACTGAGAAAGTGATGCTGACCTGCATTGTTCAGCTCCTGCAGTCCATTTAGTGGAGTTGCACATACATCGCTATTATAGAGGGAGTTCAAGGATTTTGAGAGAATGACATGAAGGGATGGCGATATATTTTAAAGTCAGGATAATGAGTGATTTTGATGTGTTTTCCCATAAATCTACTGCCCTCGTCCTTCTCAATGGTAGTGGCTGTGAGATTCAAAGGACCTGTGGTGAATTTCTGCAATGTATCTTATAGATGGTATGCAGTGCTGCTGTGTGTGCATGGTGAAAGGACTGAATATTCAAAGTGGTGAATGGGATGCCAGTCAAGTGGCTGCTTTGTCCTGAGTGGTGTCAAGCTTCGAATGTTGTTGAAGCTGCTATCATCCAAAAAATTGTAAGCAATTCCTCCTATTCCTGCTGTGCCTTGTAGATGGAAGGCAGACTTTCAGGATTTAGGAGGTGAGCTGCCCCTTTGCAGGATTCCTAGATTCTGACTTGTTCTTGTAGCCATGAATGACTCCAAAATAATTGTTGATACCCAAAACTGAATTGTGGCAAGTAATATCGATACCACTTAAGTACCAGGCAATCACTATCTCCAACAGGAGTGAACGTAAACATTGCCCTTGATGTTCAATGGCATTATCAGTGTCTTCTGCAATATCATTATGCCGATTATCAGTAACAAGCAGCTGATCTGGAGCAACCATCGAAGCACTGTGGCTACAAGGCTAGGTTAGAAACTGGAAATTCTCCTGCAAACAACTTACCTCCTGTCTGCCCAATGCCTGTCCCCTACGTACAAGGTACAAGTCAGATGTGTGATGGAATACATGGGGAGGTTTGATGATGGTGGTGGGGAGGGGCAGTTGATGGTGGTAGAATGAGAGAGCGAGGTGCACAGAGGGAGACAGAAATAAAATTGCCAGACCAGACCAGAAGCTAAGCAAGGGTGATAGGTGAATAAGATTGGCAGACATTACAATATGAAAGAGACAGCCATGTCTAAAATGGTGTGTTACTTATGAACTTCCACCAACACAGTCCATTCTTTAATTTAGTGTGACCAATTTTCTAATTGAAAGATAGTACACTCTAAGCAATGGAAATATAATGCGAGGTGTATATACATCAAAAGTACTTGATTTATAGCATAAATCACAATAATAATGCAGCTTCGCCATAATTAAAATTTATCAGCAGAGCACCTCCTCACTCGCACCTTCCATTAACTGTTTAGACATTGCGGTGATCGTGATAATACAGTAAACTTCGCAGTATTTGAGGTATATAACTTTTGCCAGTTTATCATTAGTGCTAGTTTATAAGGTACTGGTTAAAACAAAGTTTGTTGTACAAGGATCGCAGATAGAGGAGAACACAATGCCTGCAAGTTCCCCTCTACGACACACATCACCCCAATCCTGTTGCTCGGCCAAAATCCCTTCTTTACATCACTGCAGGATAGCCAGTGGGCAGGAAATCTTTCACTTTAATTCTGAGAACTTGGGGAACAATGAAAAAAACCTATTCCTACTGCCCTAAGAAGGTACAGTAAACCATTGGAATCCCTGCCTTTATGGTTCTTGATCAATGGTAGAAAATTACACAATGTCTAATCAGGGCAATGAACATTCTGATCAAAAAATTGGGCTTGGATGGTGATCAGCTCCTTTGGTGTTATTACAACTGTGACCATCTAGTTAAGTGGTCAACATATCAGACTCCTGACCTGAACATTTGAGATATTTTAGAAGAATAGTGATCAGCAACAATAAGTCACCAAGGTGGGCTTTAATGACAAAAGTCAGTTTTGAACTAAATAGAATGATTTTTGAAGGACCCCAAGGTTCAACCCAGCAAGGCAGGGAGAAGGGAGTCCATTAGAAACTTAAACTTCTTTTTAAAAATCTCTACTGAGATTATAATATACCTCCAAGATCTTCAGCACTATCACAGATATCATCAGGCTTATGGCTTTTAATATTTTCAGCTCATTCAACTATTGCTTTGAGTAACATGGAACAAACTGAATGATCATTTACAATGGGGAGGCCTTGGGAGGACGTGAACTTAAGATCTTCAGCCAACATACATTTTCTGTTCAATCTTTCCATTTGACTATTCGTCACCAAAGTAGCAGGCAAATAATTCATCTGGATCATAAAGATTGTAGAAATGATTGGTAATGTTGAGTACAAGTAGAATAGTCCACTTTTTTAAAAAAAAGAACTTTTTTTGCAACTTAATTCACTGGCAAAGGAATATTATAACAGCTCTTGGATTTTCTCTACTTCAGTTTTGAAAGAAAGATGAATAAAATAAATATGCTTCATTTCGTCTGAATACATTGACTGAAAAGAATACATCCATAATCCACTCCCATGTAAATATTCTGTTAACTGTGAGGAAGGAAAATCTGGCACAAGGGAGGAAGAACCCCATGAAACTTGGCCTAAATTATTTGTTCAATTTTTATGACAGACGTATGCTTTTCTCTTCATAGCAAATAAACCAGACATCACGAGATCACAGGCACAGAACAACCCCAGAAAATAGTGCTTCACTCTGCCTACCAGAAAACCACATTTTTAATCTACAGCTTAACTTCAGACAAAGAAGAAATCCAAGTCAAATAGTTCAAGTAGCAGCTAAATTTAAAAAAATGTTAGCATGAGCAGTTCTCTCAGGGGAATGCAACTAGCTGTCAAATCACTAAGTCCCTGGTTGTACTCTTTTCCTCCAGTAGGATTGCAATGTTGGAAATTGCTAAAATAGGATTGACTCATCTGCACTCAAGTTGAGAGCTGCCAGAACTATTGCTGCATTCAACCACTGAAAGATCTTAGTCAGGGGTGGGAGTAGGAAGGGAGGGATGGAGAGAAGGAGCAAAAGAGCGAGAGAGAGAGCGAGAGAGAGAGGGGGAGGGAGGGAGGTTTGGAGGAAATTTCCTTCCGAATTTTACACTTAAAATAAATCTTTCTCCCATCTTCGAATCAATGTCCCCTGCATCCATGCACAAAAATCCCCATGCAAGTCAACCCCTCTAAATTAGCATGCACAAGTCCCACAAAAACAAATCAAAGGGATCAATGCACTTAAACAAACGGTCACAGTACATGACTGAACTGCTTCTACAAATATTAATTTAATGTTTTGGGCACTGATTTTTGGAACTACAACTTTTGATTTTTGTCAATCGAGAATAAAACTTTTAAAGTGGGCAAATTCTATACTTTCATGGATTCAAAGTACGGTTCATAAAGGGTGAATGTACTTTGAGATATTGGGTTCTCTGTCAATTGATTCTCTCTCATTCTGTCTTGTCTCATTTTCCACTGTATTGACACTACTCCCAATCCGACGCACATTGACTTTAGTTGCTAATCACTTATCCAGGTGTTTATCAAAAGCTTTTTCAACAGCTAAGTAAACCACATCTACTGGCTCTCCCCGATCAATGCTAATAATAGTTATACCTTTGGAAAGTTTCAGAAGATCTGACAAGCATGATTTCCCTTTCATAAATCCATGTTGACTCTGTCCAATTGTCATTGTACCAAAACTGCTCCCAATAAGCAGGTCTGCTTTTTTTTGGCATATTTTCATGTCCTTTCCTTGGACCTAATACTATCCCTAATTTCCCTTGCTAGCCAAAGTCAGGCCACCTTTTGCCACTTTATGATTGCATGATTTTTTAAAATAAGAGGACAAACATTGTCAAGTTTATTCCTCTTTCCACCCCCTCAATCAACATAGCCAAATATATCTTCTGGTTATTGTCACAAAGCGGGTCTCTTTTTCCCTAAAAGCTATTCCTTTTCGCAATGATACTGTGTCCCTGGTTTCTTTCAGAGGGGTCATAAACGAGCTCTTGGTTCCGATTAGACTTGGGTTTGGTACAGAGATTAAAGGGTATTAAGAGGCCCTTTGTTTATATGTAATCCAATGAGGCTTCAGGCCAAAAAGTGGTCATGTTTTAGAAGTGACCTGTATATTAAAAGGGGAGCGGTGAGGTCTCTAGCTGAGCAGTCCAGCCCAGAAGTAGTTAGAAGTTCAACAATGAGTTGTGTGGAAACTCACTCTCTCCTTCTGCCCTCTAACTTCAACCTGTTAGCATTTGTTCCATTTTTTACTTGTCTTTACCAGGGTTTGTTTATTGGGACTGTTGTGTACATTCAGAACAGCATAATTAAGTTTAGTTTGGATAGACTGAGCTCTGTAGGGGTTCTTTATGTTTCAATGCGTAATTTTGTGAATAAAGTTTTATCTGTTTTAAAACCTCGTAGTCAACCTAGCTACCTTACTCCGGGTAATTTTCATTGAACACTTACCAAAACAAATTGCAAAGTTACGGTCGGCTGTCTGCTTAATGTTTTGAGTTGCCTGGCCTAGTCCATAACATTACTTAGCTGAATGCTGCTGAAATGGGAACTTGCGATGCAGAAATTGGCTACTGTTTTTGATCATATGCCAATTACAATCTACCATATTATTAGACTATGAAGCATTTTGGGGCAGTGCGAAGCCACAAAAGGAACTCTGCATATGCAAATTCATCCTTTTTGTTTGGAGGTAGATGATGCTCAACCAAATAATGAACATTTGACAAATTCTGTGACAGCATAGGGACAGTCAAAGAGCAGGCCAAGGGATGAAGAAATCGTTCTGGCTATTATCAGTGTTCACAAACTCATATTTATTACCATGCACATACTTGTGAATTAATTCACCAAGGGACAGTACAAAAAGGAGGAATAAGGGAGGTCAGATAACAAGGTTTACTCTAATGTTTCTCATTTTCCATTCCTTGATTTTTTCATTGCACCTGTTGAGGCTTGCTGTGTGGCAGTGCACCCACAGAGAACCCTTATGGAATTTTGGTTATGATGGTTTTTGAAGTTCATCCAAGGTGATGGAGTGATGGAGGAGAAATTAAAAATAATATAGACATTGATATCAACCATCTGCATTTGAATGGAATAAGTTTTGAAAGAGACAAACCAGTAGGTAATTGTGTGGGAGGAGCATTTCTGGCCCAGGCATACATGATTTTGGCTTCATATAAACAAGTTGCATAACTGCTGCCACAGTCCCTAGAAAAAAGATAAAGATAGAAAGTGAATTATGATGGGAGTTCTGTCAAAAGCTACATGTGGAGTTGCTAGAGGGACCAAATTACTTTGCAACATAGTTGTTCAAATGGTAATCTCTGAAATATTTACTTTTTGCAATTTAAACCAAATTCAGAATATTGTACCCTACTGTATTCCACTCTCTATACTGCCATCTAAACCTAAGTACTGTATACAACAGAAACTTCCAAATTCTGAACAAGCATTTTACATAGTTTTTAATAAATAAATCCATGTAATTAACTAAATTGCAGAATGTGTTAAAGATAAAGGTATTTCATTAAAAGCAATTTTAACTTCAAAACTGAATGTCTTCACTCATATCTTAAAAGTGAATGATAATTTTAAAATATTGCTTTATTAAAATAAAATCTAGAAATCCCGATTCCAGTTTCCTCCCACAGTCCAAAAATGTGCAGGTTAGGTGAATTGGCCATGCTAAATTGCCCATAGTGTTAGGTGAAGGGGTAAACGTAGGGGACTGGGACTGGGTGGGTTGCATTTCGGCGGGTCGGTGTGGACTTGTTGGGCCGAAGGGCCTGTTTCCACACTAAGTAATCTAATCTAATCTAAACAAGGCCCAATTCAAACAGATCTCCATGTGTCATCAATACCTAGTGGTTATTCTTTCAATAAATTATATATTTGTATAACTGTTAGCTAAAGACAGAATGGATTTTATTTTCCATGTCTTTCCACAGTTGAACAGCATGCTAAGACTTAATCATGCATCTAACAGCATGCTAGAAATGTCTTCAGGATATGAAAAGATTGAGAGATGGGGCCTTTTCTTACTTCAGAAATCTATAAACTTGGAAATAATACTGCTATATCCCATAATGTACAAACAAATGTTGGAGCATCATCCTCATTTTTAAAATAGAAAAGTTATAATACTTATGCTAATTTGTCTCATGTTTTTATAGATGTTATAATCTTATATGATGTATAAATTAACTATCAAATAGTTAATTATTCACATGATGTTGCGGGGCAAATTGTATTAACCTCATAATAAAACAAACAAACATGTTTGCTGAATAAATATGCCTCAAATAACCATTCATAAACAGTGTACAAAGCTGTAAATTTGTTGTGCGACCTAGGACATAACTTATTTTAAAGCAATACCCCAATGTTGCAACCAGAATTAAGATAAGACATAACACTAAACAAATTCTCTTTCATATCAGATCAAACAAATGAGATTTATATAAAATTAGGCAATCCATGACAGCTTAATTGTGGCCACCAAAAACAAAACACAAAATTCAGCACAATTTAATATTGTTGTCCACTTCATTAACAACTTTTAACAAGTTAATTTAGAATGCTACTAATTGTTACCATGACTATAATTCTGCTTTCTATTAAATGCTTCAAGTGACATTAAACTCAGAAACCAAACACTAAACTTTCTAATTATCAAATATGTTAGTCGGCTGTAAGACTGGAGGAAGTTACAGAGAGAGGGAGTGCATAGCCATGGAAAGATTTGAAAACAAAGATGAGAATTTTATACCATGACCTGAGCATCACTCGTGTGGGTTCAGCCTTATTATTCACTCAGTTTAACTATATTTTCTTAAAATAAGTAAGCTTTATTTTTGCATTATCAATACATACATGCACAAATTTACAAAGAAGTTGTAAAGAACAAACTCATTCGATGAACACTGGATTATTATTATTCCTTAGAGCTTGTATTATAAATGATACATTTGGAAAACAAGCTCCCGTGTTAACATTTTTAAAATAATTTTTTAAAATCAAGTTGAAATCTTTACCAATAGTCTTCATTTGTGGCTGGCTTGCTGCATCCAAACAGTAACATATGATGAACAGTTTCCATGCTTGCATGAGGTTTAAAATCAACTGCAAAATTGAAGGGAAATCAATTATACTTTGCATATCATTAACTTGTGACATAATTTACACTCACTTGCAGAGTTTGAGTATTATCCAAACAACATGGTTAAAATACACTTGAACCGTTGTCACTTCTTCAAATTAAAGTATACTCTTTGTTTTATGCTGTTTTGAAATACGTGTTCTGACTTTAAAATAATTTAACAACAACACTAAAACAACTACCATTTGATGTTTGCACATGTTACCTTAACCATGGTGTAAGTTTCACTCATCAAGGTAACCATTGCAACTCCTTAATATAAACCACTGCACTATTAGCAATTTAAGGCAAACATTTTAACCATAGTATGACAACTTCTCGATTTTACAATCAGCATTTGAATATTTGCATTTGTCGTCAATTTTATCAACATTACTAAATTAGAAAAGAAAGTGCAGCATGAAAAAACACTTTTTGCATAAACCCACGCTATACCCACCAAGGAGCCAAAGTACTTTTGCCTGAGACAGAAGAGCATTGGTTCAAACTTTCCTCCAGGACTTGGGTACAAAAAAAGGATGGCACTCTAGTACAGTAGAGAGGGTGTATTGAACTGCCGAAAGTGTTGCCTTTGGATGGGATTTTAAATTGAGGTACTGCATGCCTTATCTGAGGAATGTTAAAGATTTCATGGTGATTTTTAGATGATCAGGGGAGCTCTCTCTGGTATCTTGGTCAATTTTTAATCTTTAATCAATGCTACTAGAACAAAATTGTGTAATTTTCACATTGCTAATCGTAGATGTTTGCAGTGCTCAAATTGCCTGCCACAAGGGGGACTTCACTTCAAAAGCACTTCATTGACTGTACTTTGGAACATCCTGTTTTTGAAAAAGATGTTATGGAAACACATTCTTTTCAAATTGCTTAATGGCCCGTAGTGATTGTAATGAGGTCAGCCAGGTGGACATCATAGAATGAGTTCCCCAGTTGGGACAGTCAAAAACTGGAGTGTCAAACAACCTGCCACTCAGTCGGCTCTGAAGAAGCTGGACCAGTGTCAAGGACTTTCAAAGTGTAAATAAAGGGTGACTTGGTGCCGGGATACCAGCCTCTGAAGTTGTTTCAAACCAATCAACTACTACTGAACAGTAGTCAAATCCAGCTGAAGACCCAGAAACATGAATGAATGCGAAAATAATCTACTTTAATGCAGTTGCTCGAGAGATAAATGCTACCAAGGTGATCAGAATAGTACAAGATCTTTTCAGTCCACCAAAGTAGTTTAGTTTCTCATCCAAAAACTGGTACACCTGACAGTATAGCACATTCATTACTGTGCAGTTCAGGTGCTTTATGCACTATTTCAAAGATTTCTCATCCTTTAATGATTAATATACTAGTGAAGTGTATATTGTAGAGTAATGCATAAGCATTTAGCAAGTGTTGATTTGAAGTTAAGGCCTTTAAACAAGAGCTATACTATTGCATTGCAGCAATTATTGCCTATGATCAGTTTATGGTCATTTTTCATTTTGTGCACAAAACATATTTCACATCTGGCAGAGATTTTCCTGCAATTCGAAACACCTCATCTCAATGTGGACTTCCCTTCATTGGGGAGTCAGGACGCCATTTCGCAGAACATTTTAGTCAACATTTCTGGGATACACAAACCAAACAACCCCACTGCCCTGTGGCCAACCACTTCAACTCCCCTTCCCAATCCGCCAAGGACATACAAGTTCTGGGCCTCCTCTACTGACAAATCCAAGCCACCTGACAACTGGAGGAAGAACGCCTCATTTTCTGCCTTGGGACCCTCCAACCACATGGCATCAACGACGACTTGATCAGTTTCATTTTCTTCCCTCCCCCACCTCACCCCAGATCCTCCCTGCAACTTGGCACCACCCTCTTGAATTGTCCTGTCTGTCCATCTTCCTTCCGACCTATATGCTCTACCCTCCCCTCTGACCTGTCACGATCACCCCCCATTGTCTGCATCTTCTCAGCTAGCACCACCTCCCTCCACCCTCCTATTTATTTCTCATGCCCCTTCCTGTCCTCACATTCCTGATGAGGAGTTTATGCCTGAAACGTCCACTCTCTTGCTTCTGGATGCTGCCTGTCCTGCTGTGCTTTTCCAGTGCCACACTTTTCAGCTAATTTAAATAATTGCTGACTGAAACGTTTGAAGCTCGCTAAGCTTTATATATTGTTGTGGTCTTCACTTTCTTTGGTATCACAGTAAATGTTTATCACGTTTGGCTATATAAAATAAAGCCTGACATCCATGTAGTTACTTCCAGAATTAGAAGAAATAAAGTTCTCTCCATCAACTCCAATGTGTTTTGTGCACAAAATAAAAAGTGACCATAAACTGATCATAGGCAATAATTGCTGCAATGCAATAGTATAGCTCTTGTTTAAAGGCCTTAACTTCAAATCAACAATTGCTAAATGCTTATGCATTACTCTACAATATACATTTCACTAATATACTAATCATTAAAGTTTGAGAAATCTTTGAAATAGTGCATAAAGCACCTGAACTGCAGAGTAATGAATGCGCTATACTGTCAGGTGTACCAGTTTTTGGATGAGAAACTAAACTACTTTGGTGGACTGAAAAGATCTTGTGGTACTATTCTGATCTTCTTGGTAGCATTTATCTCTCAGCCAACTGCATTAAAGGGAGGGGGAGGTGTGGGTATGGTTGGTGACAGGATGCCAGCCTCTCGAGTTATTTCAAACCCAACAAGTACTACTGAAGTATAGCCAAATTCAACTGAAGACCCAGAAACATTAATGAAATTAATGTCAAAATCATCTACTTTAATGCAGCTGGCTGAAATATAAATACTACCAAGATGATTAGAATAGTACCACAAGGTCTTTTCAGTCCACAAAATTAGTTTAATTTTTCATCCAAAAACTGGTACTTCTGACAGTATAGCACTCTCACCAACCTCCACCAACTCCAATAGGCTTTGTGCACAAAATATAAAATGACCATGCTCTGATCACAGGCAATAACTGCTGCAGTGCAATTGTGGAGCTCTTGTTTAATTACACAATCACTTAATAATTATGTGCAGGGTGCTGTCAAAAAGTTCAGGGACAACAATCCAGTTAAGCTCCTTTCCTTCACTCTTTCCCTATTGCCTAGAATATTTTTCCCTTCACATATTTATCTATATCTTTTGTAAGATTACTTTCCAATCCATATTCCTCACTCTTGCCAAATCCCTGTTACTCATTGCTTTAAAATGTTTATCCTTGTCTATCTTTTGGAACTTCAGCTGATCATCTTAAATCTGGTTCTGTCAGTAATTGGGAACAGTTTTCTTCCTTTATTTTTCACAACCCTTCATGTTTTGAAATGTTTTAATAACCTGATCTTAGCTATCTCCATTTGCTCTGAGTTTATCCTCAGCAGTAAATCTTTTCCAAACCCTCTGCAAAGCCTTTCCAACCTTCCTGAATCAGTACCAGAACTGGACATAATGCTCCATTTGATGCTGAACTACAGTTTGATACACATTTTGGGCTTTGTGCTACATGCCTTTATAAACTAAATCTATTTAAAATAAATAAGGTAATTTCCAGATGTTCTGATGTTAATCAGCTCAAAAATCGAATTCTAATCACAACTAGGAACAAAACGGTTTGCCTTATACTGCTTACATTAACCATGAAAAAAAAATTTTGTTCTATAAATTTAAAAGGCTTTCCATTTCTCATTGTCCTTCCCAGAAAATGTATCCAACACAGATAGCATTTTCACATGTGCTCAGGTTGCGACCAGATTGTAAATTGTAGCAAGTAGAAGATAACAGTTGTTTCTTCAATAAACAATATACTCCAACATCGTAACAGATGATTCATCATATGCGGCCTGTTCCACAAACAACCCCTGTCGTAACCACCAACAGCTGTTCTAATTCAATGTCTGACTGAAAGTCGCAGTAACAGTTGTCCATTTGAGTCAAGACAGTGTCAGTCAAAACAGATTGGATGATGATTCTGGTTTCATGGTTAGTGAAAAGGGAAAAGGGCATGGAATGTTTCTTGCACCAAATATTATAAACTGCTTTTCAAGTAAAAGGAAAGTTACAAAAGGTATTTTCGTCAGGAGTTTTACCATGTCTCAAAGACTGCCAGTTTCCATCTACAAAACAACCTCGGTTATCTGAGCATCAATTATCCAAATTTTGGACCTTAAGATCCCGTTAAAAACGTTATACAAACAAGCAGTTATCCAAACAAAATACTCTCCACCTGCCTCGTTCAGATAATCAAGGTTGCTCTGTACTTAAGACCAAACAGTTGTCTCTGTTGTGGCTGCTTACTGCCATTTGTGTACCATTAAACAATGGGTTCAAAGTTTGTGCGAAGATTTGTAGCTCGGGTGCTCGTTGGTGTGGTTCTGTTCGCCGAGCTGGAAGTTTTTGTTGCAAACGTTTCGTCCCCTGGCTAGGCGACATCATCAGTGCTGGGTACCCAATATACCAACCACGACAGCGGACAGCTGAAACTGACAACCGGAAGCGGCAGGGACAGACCACTATAAACACCGGAGGAAACATCAAAGAAGCGCTTCGCAGGAGGCTCCCAAGCACTGATGATGTCGCCTAGCCAGGGGACGAAACGTTTGCAACAAAAACTTCCAGCTCAGCGAACAGAACCACAACAAACAATGGGTTGTTACGAATGCAGAATTCACCTATCCAGATCTGCAAGTCAAAAGTAGGTATCAAATTTATTAATAATTTTTAAAATATGCTCAGTTAATTAAAAACAAAATACCACAGATGCTGGAAATCTGAAACATACAGAAAATGCTGGAGAAACTTAATAGGTTTGACAACGTCTTAGAGGCCCTTCAGCCCAACAAGTACATTTCCAGGTAGCGAATTCCAGACACCTACTACTTTCTTCTAAAACTCCTGCTTTTCACCTAAAAACTATGTTGCCTTGTTATTGACCATTCAACTAAGGGAAACAGCTTTCTATTCACCCTGTTCATTTACAACTTTTTTTTGTAAATATATTTAATTAGCAAATTTTTTAAACTTTACAAACACAAAATTATTGAAAAATATAACCAATAACAAAATAAGTATAATAAAAAGACAAAACACAAATTACAATACAACTACTATCTACTAACCTAACCTATAATATAAAACAAACACTAACACTGTGCAAAGCAACTCTAAAAAATAAGTAAATAACTAATAGATAAAAAAAAAGCAAAAAAAACGCCACAAAATACAGAACAGCTATGCTCAGCACAAAACTCCCAAACAAAGGAACAGGAGCATTGTATATATACCCATCTTAACTCAGGAGACCCCCTCCAGGGCCAAGGGCTTGACAAACCTAACCATCCTGGTTAAACAAACACCCTAGTTAAGATAGCTGACAAATCTATATCCAAATAACTCAAGTAGGGCTGCCATGTCTTATAAAAATGGTCTGTTGTGTGGTGCACCAAGTTTGTCTCAAAGTCCAAGGGAATGTGCTCCATAATTAATTTCTGCCATCCCAGCAAGCCCAGCAGGTTCTCAGACACCCAGTTCATCAGAATATTCTTCTATGCACAATATGCAAGAATATTGAATAGCTTCTTCCCATGCCCATCTAAAGATGGTAAATTCGGTAGACCGAAGAGGAGAGATATCGGGTCTACTTTGACTTCAGTCTTCAATACCCTCCCTATCTCTCCCGCCACAGCGCTCCAATAAACATGGAGCCTGTGGCATGTCCAGAAGCAATGGGTAAGAGTACCTACACTTATTTTACATTTGGGGCACACTAAAGATGCCCCTTTTTTAAACTTCGCCAGATGGTCTGGTGCCAGATGAGCCCTGTGCAGAACTTTTAACTGCGTAGCGCATGTCCTATTACAGACTGAGATCTTTCGAGCATTCTCCCATATGTTCTCCCATGTTTCAGAAGAGATCTCCACTCCCAGACCTCTCATAACTGGTTAATATCCTGCCGGGTCCTGCCACCCAGCAGGCGATAGAGGGCACGAACCGAAAGGGTGTTTGTGGATCATAGCAACAACCTCTGTATCGGGCTTAGTGAGAAGCATAGTCTTCTTCTGGATGAAATCCCTACCCTGAAAAAAAAACGGAAAAAGATCTCTGCTGGGCAATCAGTATTTGCAGCTCAGTTGCTCAAAAAACATCATAACTTCCCCTCAAACAAGTCTTCCAAACTAGAAACTCCTCTCACTGCCCATACTTTGAACCCTGAGTCCATCATTCCTGGTCAGAACCATAAGTGGCGAAGTCTTGGATAAGCAACCCTCACTCTGACATCGCCCTCCATACCTTGACTGTACTAATGACAATGGGGTTTCAGCAGTGGTCCATAACTGTCCTCATCTTATCCATGAACAAAAGGCTAATATAAGGGCACATTGCCTGGGAGGCCTCAATATCTAGCCATATTGAGCTTGGATCGTTACCTACGCAATCGTTGGACAAAGGACAGCAGGGAACTCAATTGATATCTCCTGATGTCTGGGAAATCAACTCCTCCCCCTCCTTGAGGCAACTACAATTTACTAAGTTTGATGAGGGGCTGCCCTTGATGCCAGACAAAAGAAGCAAACCATCCCATAAGTTTCCGCAGCGTTGACCTGGGAAACATTATAGGGGGCATATGCGTGGGATAAAGCAAACGAGGAAGAACATTCATCTTAATGAGAGATATTCGGCCCAGCCATGAAATTGGAAGAGCCTCCCATCTCTGGAGATCTCGCCTAATATTGTCGAGCAAGTGAGCAAAGTTAGTCCGAAATAACAGATCAAACTTGGGGGTAATAAAAATGCCTAGGTATCAGAACCCTGCCCGTGACCACTTAAAACGCAACTTAGGGCCACCTTCAACTTCTGGCACATCCTTAAGGTTTCCCAAAGGCATAGCCTTCGATTTTGCAAAGTTATATCCTGAAATAGCCCCAAATGCATTGATACATTGTATCAAATGGGGTACAGAGGTCATCAGGTTCAATAAAAACAGAAGGACATCATCCACATACAATGTAATCTTGTGTGCACTCGATCCCACTTCCAGAGCAGTTATGTGGATGTTCTGACGAATGGCCACTGCCAGCGGCTCTATCACCAACGTAAATAACAACAGTGAGAGAGGGCAGCCTTGCTGACTATCCCGACCAATCCTAAAATTCCCAGATTTCACCCAGTTGGTGGTGATCGCGGCCAGAGGGTGACGATATAAAACCTCCACCCACCTCGCAAAGACTCCACCAACTCAAAATGTTCTAAGACATAAAAAAGATACGGCCATTCCACCCAGACAAATGCTTCCTCTGCATCTAAGGGAATCACCAACCCCTGAATCGATCGTTGCTGACAAACTTGGACCACATTCAGCAATCTTCTAATACTATTAGAGAACCTACGCCCCCTTATAAAGCCTGTCTGTCCTCTTTAACAATATAGGGCAACACCTTTTCCAATCTCAGCGCCAGGATCTTGGACAGAATCTTGAAATCTGAATTTGAGAGAGAGATGGGCCTGTATGAGGCACAATCCTCAGCAACCTTCCCTTTCTTAAGGAAGGAAGGAAATATTAGCTTCTCTCAAAAATGCATAAAGGAGTGATTGTACATCTCCAACCTAGGCCCTGATAGAATCCCTATAAACTCCTTATGAAACTCACCCCGGAGACCATCAGGGTCAGGCGCTTTCCCACACTGAAGTTGCCTCGCTGCCTCCTGTATTTCCTGAATTGTCAAGGGGGCATTAAGGAGAGAGGCCTGTTCCAAGGTTACCCCGGGAGGTCCAGGTTCTTAAACAAAGGTCTCCATTTCAGCCCTCCTGTCCTCGCAACCTTCAGACCGATACAATTCAGAGCAAAAGCTCTGAAAAGCCTCATTAATCTTTTTAGCATCATATGTAAGGACCCTGGCAGTCTCTGGTTGCAGAGATGGATTGGGGAGCACGCGTTTTCCGAGTCAGGTATGCTAAATACTTTCCTGGCCTATCCCCATATTCAAACACACTTTGTCTAGCAAAAGCAAGTTCTTTCTTTGCTTTTGTGTCAGTATTGAATTCAAGGCAGCCTGGAAAGCCATGATCCACTATAGCTTTGCATGGCCTTCGGTGACTAAATGTGCCGCCTCGGTGACTTTCAACCGCGTCTCATGTAGTCACTGCTTTTCCTCCTCCTGTCGTTTCCAGCTAGCCGAATAGGAAATAGCTAATCCCCTAGCAAAGGCCTTAGCAGTCTCCCATAGCATAGATGGACTACTAGCCATGCCTGAGTTGATAGTCAAGAATTCCTGAAACTCCTTCAAAACGTATTCCACAAATTTGGAATCCAGTGCCGCAAACTTAGCCCTTCACACCTGACCTTAACCTCCAAATATACCGCCACTTGATCAAAGATAGCTATATTGCCAATTCTCCAACCCATAATCAAATCCAGAAAGGCCGAGGGAGCCAGGGAGAGGTCAATCCTCGTGCGACATTTATGTGGGTTTGTAAAAAGGTGAAGTCCCTGCTGGTAGGGTGAAGACATCTCCAAATATCCACCAGCCCCAATTCCTCGCATAAGTCAACCACCTACTTGACCTGGGAAGAAAACGTTGGGGGGGGCCACAAGGCATCCTGTCCACTAACGGATGCAAAAGACAATTAAAACCTCCACGCACCCCCCCCCCC
This sequence comes from Chiloscyllium plagiosum, assembly GCF_004010195.1. Lineage (NCBI taxonomy): Eukaryota > Metazoa > Chordata > Chondrichthyes > Orectolobiformes > Hemiscylliidae > Chiloscyllium > Chiloscyllium plagiosum. The sequence goes on along the minus strand of NC_057711.1, from coordinate 56,763,920 downwards.
ACCATAATAATGTGCTGTGTTCCAAAAGTAATCAACTTAGAGAACGCACTAATCAAACATTTGATGGGATGCGCCAGAGGACAGTAGACATTTAAAATGCCATATTCCTCCCCACATATCAGGGCTTTAAGTATCACAAACTGTCCCTGCTCATCTTTTACCTGCTCTAATAATGTGAACGGAAGATTTTTCTGAATAAGTACCATCACTCCCTTACTTTTAGTAGAAAAGGATGAAAAGAATACCCAGTCATAACCTCCCTGTTGTAATTTCAGGTGCTCCCCATCAAAACGGGTTTCCTGCAACAAAGTGATATCAACCCTTTCTCTCAAGGCTAGAAAGCACTTTTTTCCTTTTAGCAGGAAAATTACTTCCCTTAATGTTCCAGGTGCACCATTTAATAAGACACTTAGCCATATCCCCTTTTAGACACCCTTGAACCCCTCGGAGGGAGAACCCTGCTTACAAAGCACCGAGCACAAGTAAATAAAGACTCAGAGTCAAAGAACTACATATACAAAAACTATTCTATCATAACAATAAACACCTATTACTACCAAAAAGCTACAAAAAAAACTATAAAACCTTGAATGGAAGACTCTTCCTCCTGCCCGGAGGGGGCACTCACCTTACCCATCCCCTCCTTCAAACCCAGACTGTGCCCCAGCCTTAGGTTAGAAAAAAAACAAGGAGATGATCCTTAAATCAACAGAAAAAGACGACAAAATCAGGATGAGCACTTCACCCATCCCTGGCTTCACGTCACCCCTACTTAAGATGAAAAGAGAAACAGAACAAACTTTTTAAAAAGCGAGAAAACAAAGAACATCTACAAACTTTCCCATCAGAAAATCCAGTTATTAAAGAAAAGGAACAATTTATTCCAAGGTTTCTCCCCCCTTTCCAAAACAGAAATTATTAGGGAGAAAGAAAGGAATTAAAAAAAGGAAGGGAAAACATGGGGAAGGAAGGAAAAGAGAACAAACATTAACCACATTCTTCAGGCCAATCTGTCTATTTTGAAGTGTCTACAAAGTTTTTAGCTTTATCTGATGAGTCAAATGTATAAACGGAGTCCTCATGGCTGAAATGGAGCACTATGGGGTATCTCATGGAGTATTTGATGCCCAGGTTCCTCAGCCTCTAACTTCATCGAAGGACTCCCTCTTTTGAATTCCAGCTGCAGAGAAATCCTGGAAAAACATGAGTTTTGATCCCTTGTACAGCAGTGCCTGCGGATCCTTTCCCAATAATCTAGAAGCTTCTATGACTTTTTGCTTGCCCTTATATGAGTGGAAGCGCACTAGGACCGGACGGGGGTGCTGCACTAGCCCTGACTTATGTACTGTAACCCGATCTGCAACCTGCTGGAGTCAATGTTAAGGCCCAAAAACTTCTGCAGCCAGCTTTCAAAGAAGCTGACTGGCTGCTCACCTTCCCCACCTTCAGGAAGCCCAACAATTCAGAGATTTATCCTCCGACCTCTATTTTCGAGGTTGTCGATATGGTCTCGCAAGACCCGCACCACTTGCTCCAGCGCCTGGCTTCCGAGGCCTTAGTTCAACCCTCTACCTCCTCCAGCCACTCTGAGGCCCTGGATCTCATGCTTCTGCAGCATGGATGCGATAGGTTGGACCTGGGCACGAATCTCCCCACTGGTGCTGCTGGGAAATGTCCTCCCGGCTGCTATTTGCTTGCTCCTTTTCCCTTTGGCATCCTTCCCACTCCCATTAACAAATATGTGTTCTGTAAGGTTTTAAATTAATAATTCCACCACATAAGTTCGCCTGGGATGGCAAAAAACACCAGTATGCCTTGACTGTTAGGCAGAGCTGTCCACAGCAGTTCTGCAGAATCACCGCCAACTTGTCAAGTCCCTGCCACTCGATCTTATGCACCTCTATCAGATCTTCCCTCAACCATCTCTGCTCTAAAGACAACCTGAGCTTATCCAGGCTTCTTTCATAGCTAATCAGATTGATCCCAGGCAACATTGTAGCGAATCCCTTTTCCAACCCCTCCAGTGTAATCACGTCTTTGCTATAGTGCAGTGACCGGACCTGCCCATCATACTCTAGTTATGTCGTAACCAAAGTCCTATACAAACCCAATGTTACCTCTATACACTCAATAATCCAAAGCTTGACTGATAAAGGCAAATGTCTTGTATGCCTTATTAACTAGCCTATTAGCCAGCACTGCCATCTTCAGTGATTTGTGGACAAATATCCCAAAATCCCTCAGAGCTTCCTGTTGCACTGTCATTCATCAGTTACTCTTTTGAATTGTTACTTTATCCAAAGTGCATCAGTTCACACTTACCAGGGTTAAATTTCATCTGCCACTAATCTGCCCACCTGACCAATCCATTTATATCCTCCTGTAAACTAAGATTGTTTCCTCACTGTCGAATCACCCAGCCAATCTCATGTCATTCACAAACTTATCATCCCCCATCCCCCTTTCACTTATCTATGTTGTTTGGAAACCAGCCTCTAGTCATATGAGGAGCCTTCTACCACGCTGTCCCCTTCCACTAAGCCAATTATGGATCCAACTTGTCAAGTGGATCCCATGTGCTTTGACCTTCTTTATCAGACTCCCACATGGGACCTTGTTAAAGGATTTGCTGAAATCCATACATCAACTGCACTACCCTAGACACATTTGGTGACCTCTTAAAAAAAAATCCAACAGATTTGTTTGGCATGACCTTCCTTTGACAAAGTCATGCTGTTGAAAAATGTGTTGCTGGAAAAGCGCAGCAGGTCCGAAACGTCGATTCTCCTGCTCCTTGGAGGCTGTCTGACCTGTTGTGCTTTTCCAGCGACTCATTTTTCAGCTCTGATCTCCAGCATCTGCAGTCCTCACTTTCTCAAAGTCATGCTGTTATCCTGATCAAACTTTGCTTTTCTAAACTGAGTTGAATTCTCTGCTTCAGAATTTTCTCCAATGGTTTTTCTATTGTGAGAATGATGGAACAGACTCATTGGTCTGCAATTCCGTGTTTTTATCTTTATCACACTTCATAACTGCTCTCCAGTCTCTAGCACTTGTCCTGTGGTCAGAAAGGAATCAGGGCCCTGGATATTTCCTCACTCATCTCCCACAGCATCCTAGGACACAACTCATTTGGACCCAGAGATCTGTCTACTTTTACACCTGCCGAAAACTAATATCTCCACACTCTGCATTTCAATCTGCTCAAGATACTCTCAGTCCATAATCTTCATTTCTGGACCTCCTTTGCCTGAGTAAAGACATCTTGAGGTAATTGCTAGCTCATAACTTTGAGCACATATTTGTGCATTCACCTTTTGAAAAAGTGACAATCTCACTACCGGAAGTTGATGTGCGATGATCTTCAGAATGCCACAAATACACTCCCACAGCAATTTTTGTCCACCTTGCATGAGATGGGCTCCAACTTCTACAAGTGAGGATTTTATTTCTAATTAATCATAAGTATACAACTGCACCTTGACATTTTGTATTTTGTTGACTATAAGTGTAGGGTGGCATATGCTTTATAACTTGCAAAACATTTTGAGAGATAAAGGCAGAACAAGACAGCTTCCCCATTTTGGTAGTTTTCTGAACTGTAGAATATTTCACAGTTAATGTCCCACATAAAAGTCGCAGAGAAGATCCTATACCCTACTAGTGAAGCCTGATTATTAATAGATCTCTATCAAATTTAGATTGATTTTTCTGGATTAACCAGAGTCCAAAGTAGGATTTGTGCATCTGCTATTCTACTGCATAGAGCTTTAAAACTATTCAACTGTTCCAAAAATGCCTGCAGTTCTTGACTTAAAGATTGCCTCTACTGACTACAAGTTCTAAACTTTGTTTGGGTGTACATTAGCACTGTTGCGCCCAGGGATCAGTTCCAAAGGCTTCAACCTTTTATATTCTTTATAAATGACATTAATGCAGGGACCAAATGTTTTGTTATTAAATTTGCTGATGACACAACAAAACAGTAGGAAAGTAAGTTGGGAAGAGGGCACAGAGATTGAAAAGGAGTTTAGATACATTAAGAGTGTGTGCAAAGATGTGGCAAATGGAGAATTATGTAACAAAGAGTGAAATTGCCCATTTGGCAGTAAAAATAAAAAAAAATTATTCAAATGGCGAGAGATTGCATAGTTCTGAAATACACAGGGATCTGGGAATATCAAACTGTTAGTATGCAGATATAGCAAGTAATTAGGAAAGCTAATAGAATGCCATTTATTGATATGGAAATTTGGTGTATGTTATTACAAAATGAATTTCAGTCAAAAGTTTATTTCATCCTATTTGATGCATCTTTAATTAGACACTGCATCTTCAAAAATAAGATTTCCTTTTTATGACTATTTTTATTAACTTCTCTATATTGACTGTTATCTACTACATGTCTGTTCCAAAATACTTAATTGGTCCTAGATCATCATTTTGAAAAGCCATTATCCATCATGATTAACTTATCTGTTGGTTTTTCTGTTGTTGCTGGGTTTAACCTAACACCCTTCTTTGCACAAGTGCGTAATATATTTGTGAGTGATTTGGATTTTAATCAGAAAATTTGTAGTAACAGTCCATATTGGATCAATAATATAAAGTACAAATAACCTTGGTATATCAATACAAATGCAAAATCCTCTTAAAATAAACACACAGTGAAGATTTCTTGGACAAGAATTTTATTATGTGCTGCTTACATTGTTTACCTAATGGAAGTGTTGACTATTTGGCATGAATCTGTCCATGAAGAGCAACATTTATTTGCTAATCAGTCGAGTGAGTAAAGCAAGGATAAGATTCAGACAGTTCAATTTATTGCTTCACTTACTTTCTCTCATGGTCAATTTTTCCTCTGTACAGCATTAGATTCCCTCTCAGCTATTACTGTAGTGACAGCATAACAGAGGAGCAATATATGCACATTTCAGAAGGTCAAATGTATAACATGGTAAACCAACCATCCAGCACTAGGGTATGGCTTGAAAGCAATTTCTGTACTGACAGCACCATTTATATTTAGCATTTTGTAAAATTAAAACTTCAAATATAAATTACATGACCTTAACGACTGAACTGTTCACTTTAACAGTGTATAAATTCAAGTCAATCGAAAAGATCACTGCAAAACAGGAGGATTGATGAAACAATATTATTTCCATTCACATTGGATCTGCAGAAGTTAGGAGGTTTATGCAGTTAACAGGATGCTACTTTGACATCTTTCAGTTGCTTTAATGAACAAATTCGTTGTCAATGGACTGCAGATATTGTACATTACTCTATGCTGATTGTAGAAAGTGAAGAACTTACTGTGTTTATTGCAAAGTAAATAAACAGGCTGCTCAATGGAGCAGAATACAGAATATAGCCACAGACAGAAAACCAACAAAAAATAAAATGTGCGTCAAGGCTTTGCATATGATGCAACAGCAGTTATAAAACTGAAATGTTAATTAGTTCAGTCCTAGTGATTTACAGGAGTTAATATCCAAGCTGGAAGCTTTCAACTGAATTAAAAACAATTGAGATATAGCAAGTGCAAGGTTGGGCAATTCTGTGTTTTAAATATGTAAATAATCTGCAGAAAAAGGACATTCATAACTACCATCCATTATATCTCAATCATAGTAACAGTCCAATTGACAGTTTTCCAAAGTTATTTAATAATTTCCATCTTTCTGTATAATTTATAGAAATAATGGGTACATTGTCAGTTTTCGATGATCCAGCAATGTTACTAGATTTTTTTCCCTTGATATAACATGACAATCAAAATTATAACTATAAACTTAGTAATTTAAGACAGTTAAAAGGTAACTGAATGAGTTAGTCATTTAAAAAATATTGCAGGATTGAGGTATTTTAAAGGTCTAGGAATGCCACAATAAGGGCTCATGCTCTTAATGCCCAAGAAGCTTTGGTTTATAGCAACACCTTCAGCAATAGGTAATAATTGGAAGACTAATGAACCATCACAGGAACTAAAAGATACAGGGAGATCAACCCTAAGTACTCTCAAACACCTAGCAGAAATTGATTCAATAACAGTGTTGATAAATGTTTGGATTTAAAAAGAGAAAATAATGTAAAATAAAACTGAATGTGACAACAAATTTTATGATCAAGCTCTCAGAATTTTAAAACAAAGGGTGAAATCTTCCTAGTAAATTAATAACTTGTTAACAACTTAGTGCAATAATACACAAATTAGCTAGTAGATTCACAAAGAGATATGGAATCTGGAAACTTTAGTGTTTGGTGATCAATTTATATCACATCACGGTTTGATTTGCATAAACTTGCTTTGCTTAAACAACATTGTCTACTCATTAGTTTTTTAAAAACTTGTTGGATTTGCTAATTAGATCCCAGAGTTTGAGTGGCATGGTGGCTTAGTGGTTAATACTGCTGCCTCTGTGCCAGAGACCTGGGTTCGATTCCAGCCTTTGGTGACTATCTGCAAGGAATTAACACATTCTCCCACATGTCTGTTTGGGTTTCTGAAGGACGCGCTGATTTCCTCCCACAATCCTTCATCCACCTGAAGAAGGTGCGGTTCTTCAAAAGCCAGTGTGTTTCCATTTAAACTTGTTGGACTATAACCTGGTGTTGAGAGATTTTTAACTTTGTACACCCCAGTCCAACACCAGCATCTCCAAAGCAGATTAGGTGGATTGACTATGCTAAATTGCCCCATCGTGTCCAGGGTTCATGCAGGTTAGGTGGATTAATTATGGTAAATAAGGGATTAAGGGTTTTCGGGTGGAGAGCTGTGTCTTAGTGGGATGCTGTTTGGAAGGTTAGTGCAGATTCAACAAGCGTCTTGGATCCTATTAAAGAGGTAGCTACAGAAATACTGAACACAGTTGAAAATTCTATGGCATCTGGAAGGTTGCAAATGCAGCCAGGCTACTTAAGAAGGGAAAGAGAAAATGGGAATTGTAGACCTGTCAGACTGATCTTAGTAGTAGGAAAAGCAGTGGAACTGTATAGGATGAGAAATTGAACACCCAGAAAATAATGGTGTGATTAGGCAGAATTAATATGGATTTATGAAAGGGACCGCACGTTTGTCAAACCTGTTGGCAGATATTTGAGATGTTATTGGAGCAGATAAGATTAAATAGATATTGTGTATTTGGATTTTCAGAAAGCTTTCAATATGGTTCTTCTCAAAAGGTTAGTAAACAAAGTTAGAGCGTATGAAATGGGGACAATACACTTGCATGGATTGAGGATTGGTTAAAGAAAATGAAGTGTAGGAAAAAAAATTGGCTATTCTCATGGTTGACAGGCTGAGACTTGTGGGGGAGCACAAGCATCAGTACTTGGGCCCAAGCTGTTCACAATCTATATTAATGACTTTGGGGGCCAATTGTAATATTTCAGTTTTGCAAACGACAGAACACCAGTTCAAAACATAAATTAAGGACGATGCAAAGAGGCTTTAAAGGAATTTGGACAGGGGGAGTGAATGGGTGATAATATCACAGATGAAATACAAAGGAGGTTAAGCATGAGGTTACCTAGATTGGTAAGAGTATTTTTTAAATTGAGAGAGATTGGAAATTTGGGAGGGAAATGGCATGCTCACAGAATCATTATGGTGCAGAAAAAAAGCCATTCAGCCCATTGCATCTGCATTGACTCACTATGCATTTTATCTTACTACCTTTTCACCATAACCGGTACATTATTTAAACAGAAACAATTATCCAATGCCCTTTTAAAATGCCTCAAATGAACTTGCCTCCACCACAATTTTAGGCAGTACATTCCAGATGCTAACTATATGAAAAAGCTGTCTGGTACTGCATTTGCTTCTTTTACAAAACACTTTTATAATGTGGCTGCTGGTTTCCTGGAACTATGTTCATCAAGTTCCTGCGATCTCCCCAACGCAATTACAACTTTCTATAGTGTGGTGTCCAGAACTGTACATGGTACACCAGCTGCCTGCTCTTGTACTCTATGCCTCCACTAACAAAGTATGGAATATCATATGCATCACTAATGACTCATCTAATCTCAGAGGCTTTTCAATTTTAAATACAATCAGCATATTCTATACCTCTACATTGCTTTTACATTTTTCTAGTTATTGAGTTTCCTCTGTTGTCATGACCACCTTGGCAGCATCTACTTCATAGTGAAGATAGATGCAAAGTATTCATTTAACACCTTAGCCGTGCCTCATGCTTCTTTGAATAATTCTGCTTTTTGGTTTCAGATCAGTTCTACTCCTCTTGTTAAAGCCCTTTTATGGTTGATGGGGAATTAGAAAGTCTTCTATAAGCCCTGTATGTTAGCTGTTAATTTTTTTTTAGAACCCCTCTTTGCTTCTTGTATTTGTTTTAAACCTCCCTTCTGAATGCTGCGATTCCCTCCTGGTTCTCAATTATATTTTCTGCCTGACACATTTCATAAACACACCTTTTATTCTTTAGCTTATTTGCAATGTCTTTGATTTGTAGATAGGAGAATATATAGGCTGTGCCTAAACAATCTCATCTCTGAAGGCAGCCTGTTCAGCTACAGTTTTTCACAATCTCTTGGCAGCAGGGTGGGGAAGTGATCAGTCTCAGGTTCAGCTCTGATTTTACCCCATTTAGGTTGGGTCTCTGCCAGTTGATTTTTCTTATTCTGTACTGACCAATGTATTTTCCACCGAGATCCTAAACAATACAATGAGCGCTGTCCCCTAAATGATCATGTCACGATCTACTTAACCAACCTCATTTTCAAGAACCAGGTCTTTAACCAAAAGTGGCAATCCTCCTTACTTTTATCCCATTTTTCCATATTTTCTGAACACCTGAAACAGGACTATTTAAAACTGGCTAGCGATGCCATTCCTTAAACCATGTTTGTTATCATCACATCATCCTGACAAGGTCATCTGTAGCTATAGTCTCTAGACCCTCCTGTCTGATTAACTATATCCCGTACATTCACAATGGTATAGCCTTGAATTAGACTTCATTACCACTTCTATTACTCCAACTTCATTAACTAACTTACTAATCTTTCTATTTCTGTGCTGTATGCCTCTCCCTTCAAGCACCATGTTATTATTCTTTGACATTTTTTCTGGTTCCTACACACCTGCAGGTTTAGTTCAAACTCTCTGAGAAAGTGAGGACTGCAGATGCTGGAGATCAGAGCTGAAAATGTGTTGCTGGAAAAGCACAGCAGGTCAGGCAGCATCAGAGGGTTCCTGAAGAAGGGCTCATGCCCGAAACATCAATTCTCCTGCTCCTTGAATGCTGCCTGACCTGCTGCGCTTTTCCAGCAACACATTTTTAGTTCAAACTCTCCCCAACCAGCAAAACACTCTGCAAGGAACTTATTCAGATACAATCTCCCCTAGAGCTAGTCCCAGTGCCCAAGAAACCCAAAGCCCTCCCTGCTGTGCCAACTTTCCTGTCCCACATTCTTTTGTTCTATTAAACATTTTCTGCACTTACTTGCATGTGGCATTGAGAATAATTCAGAGATTACTACTATAGAGGCCCTGTTTGCTATCTTTCTACCTCGCTCCTTAATTTCCAATTGTAGAACCAGATCATCCATTTTCCCATGTTATTAATACCAGCATGCACCGTGACCTCTGGCTGTTCGCTCTTCTTCAGAAGAATTTTCTGGAGCTGGTCTGTGACATCCTTGATTCTAGGAAGGAAACGCACCATCATGTTTTGCTTAGACTGCCTAGTGATCACCCATTCCCTAATTGCCTGTTTGCCCCTAATTTGCAGTATGACCATCTTTCGGAATGTGCCCTCCATGTAGCTTTCTGCCTTGGAAATGCAGCTTTGTGACATTTGCTGCTTTTCAAGCTCCAAAATTTGGAGCTCAAGTTTGTGCAACTCGTGACACTTCCTATACATAGGTTTAGCTGCTTTATGAGAAGTGTCCACAACTCATCACTTACCAAAAGGCAGAGTTCTGTTAAATTGAGCTGCCCTCCTATACCCTGTATGTATTTTATTTTTTGAGACTTTTATTTACTTTAATTTTACTTCTAAACTTTGAAAGCACAGGAGGCAGCCATTCAGCCCATGCCCTTGCCAGTCTAAAAGAACCTGAATACATTCATCCTATGTTTCTGCTGCCCATAGCCCCCAAGCGGTTATGGAAACACAAGTGAATATCTAAATACTGCTTACTTTACAAGAGTTTCAGAATCAACCAGCTTTTCAGGAAGGGAATTCCAAACTCTCACCGCTCGAAGTAAAATAATTTTCCTCAAATCTGTTCGCATTTTAACTCTTACCTTAAATCTACATCTTCTGACTGCAGACCCTCTAATGGGGGGAAAAAAAATGCTTTCCTATCCATTATATTTATGCCACTCAACCTTATATACCTCAATCAGGTTCCCCTCTCGACCTTAGCTGCTCCAAGGAAACCAACTTCAGCCTATCCAGTCTTACCCCATATTTCAGACCTTCCAGCCAGGCAGCACCCTGCCAAATCTCCTTTCAATTGTCTCTCATGCAATCACATCTTTCGTATGAAACTGGAACTAGACATTTCTCCAGTTTGACCCAAATCTGCATTTCACCCAGTTCCAGAATAACTTCCCTGCTCTTTCATTCTACATCTTCTACATTGTGGGCGGCACGGTGGCACAGTGGTTAGCACTGCTGCCTCACAGCACCAGAGACCCGGGTTCAATTCCCGCCTCAGGCGACTGACTGTGTGGAGTTTGCACGTTCTCCCCGTGTCTGTGTGGGTTTCCTCCGGGTGCTCCGGTTTCCTCCCACATCACAAAGATGTGCAGGGTCAGGTGAATTGGCCACACTAAATTGCCCGTAGTGTTAGGTAAGGGGTAAATGTAGGGGTATGGGTGGGTTTCGCTTCGGCGGGTCGGTGTGGACTTGTTGGGCCTGTTTCCACACTGTAATCTAATCTAATCTAATCTAATCTTGGCTAATGAAGGCAAGAAATGCAAATGCCTTCTTAATTCACCTTATCTACTCACCCTACTATCTCCACAGATCTGTTAACATGCATACCAAGATTCCACTTTTGAGCTGGACATTATTTAAATGGGGAAAGACTGCAAAAAGATACATGACACAGATTTGGGAGTCTTCATCTATGAATCATAAAAAGCCAGTATTTCAGTCCAGGGGATATGAGAGAAGGCAAATGGAATGTTGGCCTTTATTTCAAAGGAAAGGGAGTATAAAAGTAGGGAGGTTTTGCTAAAAAATATACAAGATAGTAGTCAGACCACAGCTGGAACACTCTGAATAGCTTTAGGCCCCCCTTTCTAAAGGAGAGATATACTGGCATTGGAGGCCGTCCAGAGAAAGTTCACTAGGCTGGTAACATGTATGGAGGAATTTACTTATGATAAGAGGTTGATTTTATTAGCCCTGTACTCATTGAAGTTCAGAAGAATGAAAGGAGATCTTATTGAAACATAAAAGACTTTTTAAGTGACTAGACAGGGTTGATGCAGAAAAGTTGTTTCTCCACATGGGACAGTCTAGACCAGAAGGCATAATCTCAGAGTAAGGGGGTCATCCAATTAAGACAAAGATGAGGAATTTCTTCTGAGGGTAGAAACTGTGGAATTCTATAATGCAGAGGGTTGTCAAGGTGAATTGTTAAGTATATTCAAGGTGGAGTTGGATTTTTAATCAGTAAGGGAAACACGGGTCATAAGAAAAAGACAAGAAAATGGAATTGACCACAATGAATGGCGGAGCTGACCTAATGGTTCTGAATGGGTTACTTGTGGTCCTAGATCTTATTGCCTTTATACTTTCCAGGGTCCTACCATACACATTGCAAACCCTTTCCTGGTTACACCTCCCTAGATTTAAAGACAGAGTTAAGAAGAGCAAAGACAGGACACAAGCAGTCTTTAACAAATAGAATAAAGGAGAACCCAAAAGCTTTCTATAGGTAAGTGAGGGATAAAAGGATGACTAGGGTAGGAATAGGGCCAGTGAAAGACAGAAGTGGGAAGTTGAGTGTGGACATTTCTCATTGGTTTTGACTCAGAAAAAGGGGAATATTGTAGAGGAGAAGAATGAGGTAGGAGATATTAGACTAGAAAGGATCGAGTTTAGTTACGAAGAAGTGTTATCAATTCTAGAAGGGGTGAAAGTAGACAATTTGCCTGGGCCGGATGGGATTTATCCAGGGATTCTCTGGAAAGCTAGGGAGGAAATAGCAGAGCCTTTGGCTTTGATATTTGAGTCACCATTGTCTACAGGTTTAGTACCAGAGGACTGCAGGTTTGCAAAAGGTGTGCCCTTGTTCAAGAAGGGCAGTGGAGATGACCCAGGTAATTATAGACTAGTGAGACTTACTTCTGTTGTAGGAAAGGTTTTAGAAAGAATTATAAGAGATAAAATTTATAAACATCGAGCAAGCAACAATTTGATTTCAGATAGTCAACATGTTGCATCAAGGGCACGTCGTGTCTCATAAACCTGAGTTTTTTTGAGAAGATGACCAAGCATGTAGATGAGGGTAAGGCAGTTGACGTGGTATACATGGACTTCAGTGGAGCCTTTGATAAGGTTCCACATGGTCGGCTGTTGGAGAAAATGCAGAGGCAGGGGATTGAGGGTGATTTAGCAGTTTGGATTAGAAATTGGCTTTCTGAAAGAAGGCAGCGAGTAGTGGTTGATGAAAATATTCAGCCTGAAGTCCAGTTACTAGTGGTGTGCCACAAGGATCTGTTTTGGGACCACTGTTGTTTGACATTTTTATAAAGGACTTGGACGCAGGCATAGGTGGATGGATTAGTAAACTTGCAGATGACACTAAAGTCGGTGGAGTAGTGGACAGTTTGGAAGAATTGCAACAGGTTGCAGGGGGACTTGGATAAACTGCAGAATTGGGCTAATGGAGTTCAATGCAGCTAAAATGTGAGGTGATGCACTTTGTGAAGAACAACAGGAAGGCAGAATACTGGATCAATGGAAAGATTCTTGGTCGTGTCGATGTGCAGAGGGATCTTGGAGTCCACGTACATAGATCCCCGAAAGTTGCCACCCAGGTGGATAGAGCTGTTAAGGCGGCATACGGTGTGTTAGGTTTCAATGGTAGAGGATTGAGTTCCGGAGCCGCAATCTCATGCTGCAACTATACAAAAAGTCAGTGCGGCCACACTTGGAATATTGTGTACAGTTCTGGTCACCATATTGCGGGAAGGTTGTGGAAGCATTGGAAAAGGTACAGAGAAGATTTACCAGGATGTTGCCTGGTCTGGAGGGTAGGTCTTATGAGGAAAGGCTGAGACACTTGGGTCTGTTCTCATTGGAAAGAAGAAGGCTAAGAGGGAATTTGATAGAGGCATGTAAGATGATCAGAGGATTAGATAGGGTAGACAGTGAAAGCCTTTTTTCCTAGGATGACGACGTCAGCCTGAACGAGGGGCCATAATGACAAATTGAGGGGTGATATATTTAAGACAGATGTCAGAGGTGGGTGTTAAGGGTGTGGAATTTCCTACTTGCCAATGTAGTTAACTCAGTCACATTAGGGAGATTTAAACAATCCTTGGATAAGCACATGGATGATGATAGGATAGTGTAGGGAGACGAGCTGAGAATAGTTCACAGGTGAGCGCAACATCGAGGGCTGAAGGGTCTATTCTGCGCTGTATTGTTCGATGATCTGGATGAAGGAATAGAAGGCATTCTGGCTAAGTTTACACTTGATACAAAGGTTGATGGAGCAGCAGGTAGTACTGAGACGGTGGGGAGGCTACAAAAAGGTTTAGCCAGGTTAGGAGAGTGGGCAAAGTGGCAGATGAAAAACAACGTGCACTTTGGTCAAAAGAATAAAGGCATGGACTATTTTCTAAATGGGGAGAAAATTCAGAAGTCCACAGTGCAAAGGGAACTTGCGAGTCCTAGTCCAGGTTTCTCTTAAGGTAAACCTGTAGGTTGAGTCAGTAGTTAGGAAGGCAAATACAATGTTGTCATTCATCTCAAGAGGATTATATTATAAAACCAGGGATGTATTTCTGAGGGTTTAAAAGGTTCTGGTCAGACACAGTACTGTGAGCAAGTTTGGGACCCATACCTCAGGAAAGATGCCATGGCCCTGGAGTGGGTCCAGAGGAGGTTCATGAGAATGATCCCAGGAATGAAAGGTTTAAGATATGAGGAAAGTTTGAGGACTGTGGGACTATACACGATGGAGTTTAGAAGGATGAGTGGAATCTGATTGAAGCTTATACAATATTAGAAAGAATGGACATTGGGAAGATTGGCAGGAGACGAGGACCCGAGGACACAGCCTTAGACTGCAGGGAAGACTTTTTAGAATGAAGATAAGGAGAAACTTCTTCAGCTACAAAGTGTGGTGAATCTGAGAGATTCATTGCCACAGAACGCTGTGGAGGCCAGGTTATTGCGTATACTTAAAACAGAGATAAATATGTCTTGATTGCCAAGGAGATCAAAGGCTATAGAAAGAAAGTGGGAAAATGGGGTTGAGAAACCTAAGAGCTATGATTGAATGGCAGAGCAGACTCAATGAGCTGTAAGGCCCAATCTTTGCTCTGGCACCTTATGGTCTTAATTTAGAAGTTTACACAATCTAATTAGAATTTCCTAAGTTCTTGAAGAGCTCAAAAGGAATGTTACATAACCTCAAAATAAGAGGCATGCTACTTAGGACTGAGATGAGGAAAAAGTTATTCACTCAGAAGGTTGCGGATCTTTAGAATTTTCTAGCTTGGAGGGTTCAGGACCTTTAGTATGCTCAAGACAGAGGTCAGCAAATTAATAACTACTAATGGCACCAAGTAGTGGGGGGAAAAGTACATTAAGGTAAACAGTCAAATTATCACAATGGAAGAGGAGGCTCAAAAGGCTTGAATACCCTATTCCTGCTCCTATATTTCGATCATTTTTGAATGCAATTGCAAATCTAGGGCAGTATTGTCAGATTGTCTGCATTGTCTATAATATAGCATTCAGAGTACCCAAGGAACCTTTTAAAAATAGTACAAGTGACAGTTTCTCTGATCTTATATACATTCCAATTAAACTTCCAAAAATACAGGTTAAATACGCAAGAAAATGTGGACAAGGGTTTAATCTCAACTGAATAATTTCTCTGGATAGAACATAGAACATAACAAGCGCAGTACAGGCCCTTTAGTCCTCAATGTTGCGCCAACCTGTGAAAATACACCCATTTAACTTACACTGTTCCATTATTATGCCTATGTATATCCAATGCCCATTTAAATATCCTTAATGTTGGGCAGGCAGGCTATTCCATGCCCCTACTACAGAGTGACGTAACTATCCCGATATCTGTCCTAAATCAATCACCCCTCAATTTAAAGCTATGACCCCTCATGTTAGCCT
The DNA here is from genome assembly GCF_004010195.1 of Chiloscyllium plagiosum. Taxonomy (NCBI): domain Eukaryota; kingdom Metazoa; phylum Chordata; class Chondrichthyes; order Orectolobiformes; family Hemiscylliidae; genus Chiloscyllium; species Chiloscyllium plagiosum. The sequence continues at coordinate 56,748,555 of NC_057711.1, read as the reverse complement.
TCACCATCCGAGGAAAATAAGCTCTCACTGTCCACCCTATCTAATCCTCTGATTACCTTATACGTCTCAATTAAGTCACCTCTCAACCACCTTCTCTCCAATAAAACAGCCTCAGTTCCCTCAGCCTTTCCTTGTAAGACCTCCCTTCCATACCAGGCAACATCCTATAAATCTCCTCTAATCCCTTTCCAAAGCTTCCACATCCTTCCTATAATGCGGTGACCAGAACTGCACGCAATACTCCAGGTGTACAGATGGAGCATGACCTTGTGACTCAGAAACTCAATCCCCCTACCAATAAACGCCAACACACCACATGTCTTCTTAACAATCCTTTCAACCTGGGTGGCAACTTTCCAGGATTTATGCACCTGGACACAGATCGCTGTTCATCTACACTGCCAAGAATTTTACCATTAGCCCAATACTCTGCATTCCTGTTATTTCTTCTGAAATGAACGACCTCACACTTTGCAGTATTAAACTCCATTTGCACTTCTCAGCCTAGCGCTGCATCTGATCCATGTTCCTCTGTAACCCATAATATGCTTTGGCACTATCCTCAACTCTGCCTACCTTAGTGTTATCCGCAAATATACTAACCCATCATTCTACGCCCACATCCAGATCATTTATAATGATTTGATAAAAATTACCAAGAAAACTCGGGACATTTGTCAAGCCTTGTTTGTCTAGACATAAATTTATTTTTAAAGTTATTTTTAAAACAGAGCTTGATATGTTCAAACTGTTACCTATTAGTCAAATAAAGAACATTTTGAACACACACACACACACACACACACACGTTGAAGGCCTTATTTATTGTACTTTTCTTTCCCTTTGAACATTGGTTAATTCATCAGAACATTTTTTTGGCATTTAAAACAAAACCCAGCAATGTAGGACTTCAAATGTAATTGGCTAATAATGGAACATCCTATATTTACACTGTCTACATAACAAACATTTGGACCAACCTACCAATGTCAAATTTTATACACCATATGACCTTGCGTTGATGAAAGATTCCAAAGACACCAGAATTTGCGTATTTTTCAATAAGAAAATACTACAGGAGAACATATTCAAAAATAAAATGAAGATGCTTCATCGTTGCTTGTCATGAACACTCACCTATATAGGACTTCTGACCAGATGGCACTGGAACAAACGTGCAAAAGTAGCTATCTGACTGTAAAAAGCCAAAAAGAAGTTTCTTTAGAACTCTTTAATGACACAATTTAAAATTCAGCCATTTTTATAACCCGATTGAAACAAATTCTGTTTCAAATTAAATAGATTAACTGCTGTGAATATGGAATTAATATCTGAAGTTGAGTTTTTTTTAAATTATAAGAACATTTTAAGTTAGTGCACCTATGTGCTGTGACAGCTAACACATGGTTCAAAACAATGAATTTTGAAAACCCAACTACCATTGTACATAATCATTATATTCAAAGAAGACCGCAGGGCTGTGCTCTCATTAGAGAGAAGCAGAGGCTCACCAGAGGCTCACCAAACCTCAGGTGCGCAGAGTTTGAAAAGGAGAATACTTCATGGAGGAAATAGAACCCATACTGCTGGTGCCACTTTGGATCGCAAACCAACCATCCAAACTGAGCCAATTGACTACTTTAATGCAGATCAGATCTACCAATTGATTATCAGCAAGGTGTGGTCACTGTTGCATTGGCCCACATCCATGTAAAGAACTCCCAAAGCTGCATTTAAACTTCTTAGCCTGCAAGTAAATCAAAACTTAAGAAAAACACCTATTAATATGTCATCCCAGCAGAGCTTCACACTCAGCAGTTAAGAAGTTTCCGAAGCACAGACATCGGTTACTTTCCCCTGGATTCATCGGACCTGGGTGCATCTGTGTCAGATCAGCATAAATGGATTTTGACGATTTGCATTGGATAGGTGTGTGATGTTGAATCCCAAAATTATTGACAGTAAATGTGATGCTGACAACAGAATTATGGCCTCAGATAGACACACACTAGCCAAGAAGCTCCAAATATAAATGTATCTCCTGTCCCTTAAGCTCAACTAGCTGGGTTTTATAGCTTCAGGTGATACAATCCGATTGCAACCATTTTGTCAGCAGAGGATCACCAAAGAGGTACAAGGAAATAATCTAGTGCAGTTTTATTACAAGGAAGGATATCTCCCTCTACCTTACCCCAGTGTGAGATTGCAGTCATCCTGCTTGAATAAATAGTGGCTTTCAGTGTTATAACTCTTTAGCTAAGTGTTTCCACTTTATTTATTAGTGCACTATGATGACAACACAAAAAGTGAAATTAAATACAAATATAAATATTGAAAACAAACAATGAATTGAAAATCCCTTTGACAGAATTGCAATCACACCTAGACATTAAATCACTGCTTCCTCCTTACAATAAACTCCACACTTATGAGGACAATTTTTCCTGCCTACCTCCGACTACCCAAGATGAATAAAGTGTCTCAAAAGTTTGAGAAACAGATTAAGGTAGCTGTTTCATGCTTCCACTATGCGAGTGATACAAGTGTTATTTACCACAAACAGGATGCTGCCATCAAGCCAAAACTATGTTCTGCCTATGTCACAAATGGGTAATAATGGTATATCAAATTCAGTGCAGGTGTGATATCATGTTTGATGGCCATACATCCAAAGATTGTTGGATATCAAACAGCATGTAGCTGTGGCTGTTTGCAACCAGCCTGTACTTACAAAATCTGCCACATAGATGCAATTCTATAACTGAAAACTGCTGGAGCGTTGCAGTTCTGAAAAAAAAAAAGGCTGAATTGGTTAGGGTTATTTTTCTTGCAACAGAGAAGGGGACTTGATTCAGAGCTGCAAACTTATGAGATGCATAGAGTGGGTAGGAATGGACTTTTTCCCTAACAGAGGGATCAATTACCAGTGAGCATAAACTATAAATATTTGTCTCACGTTTGTAATGTCTCATCAGTCAGAAGAATCAAGAAGCTTGACACCATCCTGGACAACAATCCACAGGATTGGCACCACAGCCATCATCTTGAAAATGCACGTTCTTTAGCACTGATGCATATTGGCAATAGTGTGTACCATCTCCAAGATGCATGCAGTAACTCACCTAAGCCTCTTCTACAGTACCTTCCAAACCTGAAACCTGTACCATGGTCCCTTCCAAACCACCTGACTTGAAAGTATATCCCCGTTCATTCAATGTTACTGGGGCAAAATCCTAGAACTCCTTTCCTAATAGCAATGTAGATATCGCGTCAGTAAGAAGTGCAGCAGTTTAAGGTGGCTGCTCTCACGACCAACTTCTCCATGGCAAAGGAACAAAGTTTTTCCAATCTCTCCTCATAGCTAATACCATCCAAACCAGCTATATACATACTTTAGCTTCAAGAATAAACCAGAAGCTAGGAATACCACAGTTGGCAATTCACTTCATGACTCTCCAAAGACGATCTTCCATCTACAAGGCACAAGTCAGTGTGTTGGAATATTCCTCTTTTCTGGATGTGTGCAGCTCCAGCAACACTGAAAAAGCTTGACACCATCCAGACAAAACGGTCCATTTGATTGGCATCACATTCACAATAAACATTCACTCCTCCACTATCAATACTCAGTGTAGGCAATGTGCACCATGACAAGATGTACTACAAAAATCTACCAAGGCTCCTTGGAAAGTACTTTACATAACCATAACCATGACCATGAAAGAGGACAAGGGCAGGAATATAAAGAAAAACCATCACCTGCAAGACCCACACCATCCTGTCTTAGAAATAAACCACTGTTACTTCAATGTTGTTGTTCCAGAATTCCCAAAGGCATTGTGGGTATACCTCCACCAAATGGACTGCAGTGAATCAAGAAACCAGTTCACCACCATCTTATGATGTGTATTTAGGAAGTGTATAAGAATTGCAGACCCAGCCAGTGAAATCACTTAGGGTCATCAAGTTGTACAGCACAGGAACAGGCCCTTCTGTCTAGTTGGCCCAAGCCAACCAGACACCTTAAATTAGTCCTTGATATCAAGGCCATATTTGACCCAGTGTGGCATCAATGAACCCCAGCAAAATTGGAATCAATGAGATTTGCATGGAAAACTGTCTACTGGTTGGACTCGGACCTGGCAAAAATGAAGTTGGTTACTGGAGGTCAGTCATCTGAGCTCCAGGACATCACTACATGTGTTCTTCAGGCTAGTGTCCTAGGTCCAAAATTTTCAGCTGCTTAGTTTGTCAGCATTTTGCCCATATCCCTCTAAACCTTTCATATTCAGCCTATTCCGTCTCTCACTATAGCTCAAACCCTCCAACCCCGGCAACATCCTTGTATAAGTTTTCTCCACCTATTCAAGTTTCATAATATTGTGCAATCATCGGTGACCTTCCCTACATCTGACCTTATGACAGATAGAAGATCGCTTATGAAGCAGCTGAAAATGGTTGGGCCAAGGACACGTGAGGAAATCCTGCAGAAATGTCCTGGTGCTGAGATGACTGATCTTCAACAACCACAATCATCTTCCTGTGTGCCAGGTATGACTCCTGTCAATAGAGAGTTTGCTCCAGTACCGACTGATTCCAGTTTTGCTAGGAATGAGACGACTGCTGGAGGTCAGGTCATCAGTACAATTGCTTGAATTGTATCAGGGCCCATAGCCTTTGCAGCATCCAGTGCCTCCAAACATTTGACAGAACTCAACAGAGCTTCAATGTGCAGATTATTGCTCAGCATTTTTGCTGACACCTTCCACCACTTCACTAATGATTGAAAGTAGATTGATTGCGTGGAATGTGGCCAGTTTGGATTTGTTTTGCTTTGTGTACAGGACATAACTGGGAATCTTTTCACCTGATTGGATATATAACTGTACCAGAGCTTAAAAATGTGTTGCTGGATCTGCAGTCCTCACTTTCTCCTACATAACTGTACCAGTACAATAGGTCTACCAGAACACCTTAGCTTGGGAATAAGCAAGTTTTAGAGCACATTTTCAGCACTACTGTAAGATTTTCAGGGCTCAGAGCCTTGACCATATTCAATAATTCCAGCCATTTCTTAAAATCACATTGCACCAAACACGCTGAAGACTGCCAGTGACGCTGGGGACCTCTGTAGGAGGTCATCACCCATTCTGTTTTTTAACTATCTTTTGCACTGGTGTGCTGGGCTTCCCCATGATTAAGCGTGAGGATATTTACGGAGCCTCCTCCTTGAGTGAGTTTAATTGTCCATCACCATTGACCTCTGGATGTAGCAGCATTGCAAAGTTTAAATATTATTCGCTGTTTGTGGAATTCCTTGGTTCTGTCTATCACTTGCTGCTTATGTGGTTTGTCATTCAAATAGTCTTGCATCTTCACCAGGTTGACACATTTCAGGCATGCCCTCCTACACTCTTCTTTGAACCAAGGCTGATCCTGCTTTGATGGTCATGGTTGAGTGGGGAATTATGCCATGCCTAAAGGTTATCAGTTGTATTGGAACTGAATTCAGATGACTCCCAGCACTTTATAGATGCTGGGAATTGCTGAATCTAATCCATTTAGTCTGCACAACACGATGGAAAATATGTTCGAGATAAAGTCGGGATTTTGTCTCCACAAGGTCTGTGCAGTGGTCACTCTTGCCAATACAGTCATGGACAGATGCATTTGCGGCAGACAAATTGGTGAGGATGTGGTCAAATATGTTTTTCCCTCTTTCTAGCAGCTATGTCCTTGAGAACTCAATGACTTGGATCAGGAGTAATGCTGCTATGTTATTCTTGGTGATGAACACTGAAGTCTCACACTCTGGCTACATTCTGCACCCTTTCCATTAGCGATGCTTTTGCGAAGTGGTTTTCAACATGGCAGGCAGAGTACTGATTCGTCAGGTGATGAGAAGCTGCATGGTAATCAGCTGGAGATTTCTTTGCACACCTTTGACCTGTTAGTGACACTTCATGGGTTCCTGAGCACTGTAGTGTCACCTGGTTTTGTGAAATATGACATATTCAGGAATTATGATGGCATTGCTTGGGACATTATTTATAAGTTATGATTTTGTCAGTGATTATGTCACACTGTTGCTTTTGCAGTCTGTGAGACAGCCCTCCCAATTTTAACAGTAGCCCCTGGATATTAGTAAGAACCACAGATTAGAATACCTACATTGTGGAAACTGGCCCTTCGACCCAAGTCCACATTGACCCTCTGAAGAGTATCCCACCCAAACCCATTCCCCTACCCTATTACTCAACATTTAATCCTAACTGCACATCCCTGAGCACTACGGGCAATTCAGCATGGCCAATTCACCTAACCTGCATGTTGTTGGACTATTGGAGGGAACTGGAACAGCCAGAGGAAACCCACACAGACACGGGGAGAATGTGCAAACTCCACAGACATTGACTCGAGGCTAGCATAGAACCTCAGTTCCTGGTGCTGTGAGGCAGCAGTGCTAACCACTGAGCCACCATGATGAGTTGACAGGACTGTGTTTGCTGTTGCTGTTTCCAATGTCTTAGTTATTGTCAGGTCGTCTGTCTGGTTCAATTCCTTTCTTTAACCTTAGTAGCAATTTATATAACAGAGTAGTTTGATAGGCCATTTCAGAGGGAAGTTAAGACACAACCACATGGCTGTGGATCTGGAGTTACACATGGGCTTAAAAGGAAACTAATGAAGCAGTTTTACACCATTCAACAACAGGTTTTTGGTCTTCATTAAATCTTTAATTCTGTTGTTACTGAATTCGAATATGAACCCAGGACTTCTCCACTTCCTGATGCTGCCTGGCTTTGCGTGTTCTTCCAGCCTCCTGCTTGTCTACCTATCACAACATGGGCTGCTACCACAAACAACCCATCCTCAGGCCCTCATGGTTTCCATTAACAGCTTTTTGTTCTAACAGGCTGACTTTTACTCACGCCTTTCTCTGCCCAACCGCTGTTCTCGCTCTCTTTCTCTGGGTTCCATTTCCACCTATCGTTTATTCCATCCCCCTCCCACACTCCTGCTCAAGCATACATATCAACTTTTCCAAGATGTAATTAGTTCTGAAGAAGGGTCACTAGACTACTTTCTCTGCACAGATGTTGCCAGACCTCCTCAGTTTTTCCAGTGACTTCAGATTTTGTTTCTGACTTCCAGCACCAGTTCTTTGGGTTTTTTGCCTAGAACATTACTTGGATCTCTGGATTACTAGTCTGATGACAATACCACTAGGCTACCACCACCTCACGTCCCAGCCTAACTTATGAACGATATAAACATTGTGGTAAATTAGAGTAGATCTTTACAGAACTCAATTAGTAGCTCTATGACTAAGCACCAATGTTTACCATTAAAATTACCTGCTTTCTACTGCTGTGAGTTTCTGATTCAATTTATTCTGCTAAATATTCCAAAAGCTTTAAGCTTTATAAGCATCTGGAGAATTTCAACATAGATTTTCTATAAATACAAGTGGAATATCATCACCGAATAGTTTAATGTCTTTGTTAAAAAAAAAGTCTTGATTATTTCAAAAGACTTGGAATGCATAATATTTACTCAAATCATTTATTATAGTTAAAAAATCACAACACCAGGTTATAGTCCAACAGGTTTAATTGGAAGCCACTAGCTTTCGGAGAGCCGCTCCTTCATCTGGATTTTTAACCTTGTACATCCTTGTCCAAGACCGGCAACTCCATATCATCATTTATTACAGGATTTCTGCACTTATTAGTTGAAGAGCTTTTGCCTGAAATGTTGATTCTCCTGCTTCTCAGATGCTGCCTGACCTGCTGTGCTTTTCCAGCACCACACACTCAACTCGTGCACTTATTAGATGGCCTGTGAAACATCCATTAAGATGCTCAAACACACTATACTCTTCATAATTCTAATTTTTAAACAGTCATCTGGATGCACTAGATTTCACTGGAGAATCTAGCTTCCCTGAACTATAACTACTAAAAACATTAAATCCAAAACACATTTGGAAAACAAACTGCCGTGAACTAAATGTATCAACAATGGCAAACATTATGAAATCTCACACTCAAGGTTTCTCAATATGTCGGTGCATATCCAAAGGTACAGTGACCTTATGCTGCCATTTTATGACTTTTAGACCTTTATTCCCCCAATTTTCAGAAGTATGACATCGATTGCCAGCAATACCCAAACATTCAATTAAGCACCTATTCTTCATATAATTTTGTACGATAAATATTGACAGGATATTCAACTACAGGCAGCAACAGAGAAGATTAAAGTACGCTTCTCATCACATGTACACACACTAATCTGCAGAAATCAGTGAACAGCAATCAAGCTGGGAACTTATCCTCAACTATCTTTTATTACACAAGGAAAGAGAAGTTTTTTTTAATTCAAGCAACCTAGCTTTATTTTTAGAAAGTCCAGTTGCATTTAGTTTCTATTGCCAAATTCATGCCTTTTTCACATATCACCTATTTACAACAACTCAATATGAAATACAAATAGAATTCCCCAAATTTAAGCAGCCTTTCACAGATTTTCCCTGGGCTTCATGAAGTAATGAGCATTATCCGCAAGAATGAGTCATCCCTTCTGCAGAGCAACTCCTTTTAAATTGTGCCATTCTGGTTACATCACTGCAGGATCTCAAAGTATTAGTACAAAATGAAATTGGCATTACCAAAGTTCCTCACTATCAAGGAATGCAAAATTAATTAAGCAGCAGATTCAAGAACAGTACAGATTTGTAAAATAAAAAATAGAATCTGTTATTATAATGTTATAGTAGTGGCACTGAAAATAAAAAATAAATGCTAATGCTTATGGAGAATCTTGTTTGAACAGCATTTCTCCAGTATATTACTCCTTCTGCTGAATGTAAAAGCCAACTCTTGCTTCCCTCAAGATGGAGATTATTGGTTCATTGCCACAAAACCTAGCTAACTCAATTAACAGTTATCTCAGAAACTAAGTTAACCACAAAATACATGCAATGACATCCACAGTATGAATTCCAACAGAGAAGGGACATAAACTTAAAAAAAACACTGAATAATTTTACTGCTGCAACATTTTAACAAGATTTACTTGTGATTTCACAAAAATACCCTAATTCAATAAATATGTATAATTCTGAATAAGAAATTAGATTTCAATATGTGAAATAATTGATTTTAATACACAAATCGGAATGCAGTAAGAACACCAGAGAATGACAAAGCAAATAAATTTATATGAAACTTACCATCAAAGGTGTTACTCCAGGCATTCTAACATCAAGTTTAAAGTTCAGAGAATTTGGTTTCTCTGGCTGCCTGTTCTGGGGACAATTGGATGGCAATGTCCATGGGTTTTGTTTATACCTGAGAAACAAAGATGTAAAATGTTCCTGTACTTCATCAGAAAAGAAACACAGATTCACACAATTACTAAATGAACAGTTTCTAATTACAATGCACTTTTCCCACATGACACATAGCTTTTGAGAAAACTGGAACTTTAAAGACAATATATCAACACTTTTACAAGAGACAATTTTGCACAGTAAATTTCTAAATGTTTCATTGTGTGCATGTGTTTGTTAAGTAGTAAGCTCGCATGAAATTACTTACTTGCATTAGCAAAAAGAGGACTTCATATTAACACCTACCTTGTTAACAGAGACAGTGCACTTTCATGGCACATACAATTGTTCTGAAGAATTAGAAATACCAACAGCAATTTATTAATGAAAGCAGCCATGGCCACTTTGCTATTTCTATTCAAATCTTGGACCAAAAGCTGTGCAATTCTATTAGCTATAAATATCCTTGAGCAGCATGAATTCAGAGCTGGGCCATCAGCAACACTGCAGACATAACAATTGACAATCCACCATTCACAGAAGTGCCGCACTCTGGATCAGCCAAACGTATGAGGCTTTTTTGCTGTCTTTGTTAGTGAACACCAAAGTTTCAAATGTTCTTTTCATTTGGACATCTCATTCAAAGTCAATAACGGAATAAATCTGAGCTTCCCTTGAGATTCAGATCCCTCTAAACATGTGCAGCTCCAGACTATTATTCTTCACACAATTTGTGATTGACAGCACACAGAGCAGCTTCAGTCTTCATTCAGGTTGAAACTGTTTGAAAAAAAGATAGTGTATAATTAATATAGTATAACATTAAACCTCAGCAAATTCTTCTGGAGGTTGAGAGATTTGTAGCTCAGGTTGAGGTTCTGGATGCAAGTTTGCTCACTGAGCTGCAAGGTTCATTTTCACACGTCTCGTCACCATACTAGGTAATATCTTCAGTAAGCCTCTGGACAAAGCACGCTGGTGTTTCCTATGTTTGGGTTTCCTTTAATGATGTCATTTCCTGTGGTGATGTCATTTCCTATGGTGTACCCCAGGATACATGAACATCAACTAGCCACAAAACAACATGACCCTCTCTCACTAGTATCCTTACTACAGATAAGGAAGGATACCACTTCGACTGGGACAACACATCCATCCTAGGACAAGCCAAACAGAGACATGCACGAGAATTCCTAGAAGCATGACATTCCAACCATAGTTTACATCGACTTGGATCCCATTTACCACCCAGAGAAAAAAAACAGGAAATGGCATCAGAGGAAATGACATCACCAACCCAAAGAAACCCAAACATATAAACAGAAAGCAGGAAACTTCAGAAATGTTTCGTCTGGAGGCTCACTAAAGATGTTACCTAGTATGGTGACAAAACGTCTGAAAATGAACCTTCCAGCTCAGTGAGCAAACCTACATCCAAATCCTTCAGGAACTTTTTCAGGCCTAGCTTTGCTAAACATAAACTAACCTTTGGATTCTATTCTGACCATTGTCACTTTAAGCTTTTTCAAAGTCCATCCAACAATATCAACCAATGATACCTACCACAGCACACTAATCTAAAAAGATATGCTTGCAAAACACAATATATTTCTTGGTGAATCCTTGCACAATTCAGGTTGGCATTTACGATACAAATTCAATTGCTTTATTGACCAATGATGATTTCTATTCAGTTTGTAAACACCCAGCTTAAAGCATTCCAGTTATAAAATGCAAACAGATTGTATTCCCATTTTAGAATATCTTCACTTAAAGAGAGATAATTACATCCAGAGCTTTCTCACAGTGATTTTTATGAAATTCCAACTCATAATCAACTTATCAGATCAGAACAAACTTAGGAAAAAAAAAACTTTCTAAGTTGCAAAAGGCTCAAAGGAAGACATTCGCTGAAAGAAATGCCTTTACTTGAAGTTTTACAACTAAAATTGGATAATTAAGACATGACCAAAACAGAAGGTAGTCCCAATACAATAAACCACTGTGGTCACCTGGTCAAAGAATGCAAAGATCGAGAGAGTCAATGTATCATAGTTACAGTGAATGTCTTTAATGACTTTGGTTCGGTCCATTTAGTGCTGTCGTGAGGAAAGAAACCTGAATGGGTACATTCAAAAAGATGTTGAATAGATAAAGACTTTTGCAGATCCACTCTTCGAAAAGACAGAAATTGAAGAATGTTTGCAAGCTATGAACCTGTCGGTATGGATGTAAGCTTGCTCTCAGAGTTGGAAGATTTTTTTTCAGACAGTTCATCACCATATTAGGTAACATCATCAGTGAGCCTCTGGTGAAGCATTGGTAGTATGGCCTGCTTTGTTTATTTGCACTTAGGTTTACTTGGGTCAGCAATGTCATTGCCTACGGCGATGTTATTTCCTGACCTTTTTCGTCAGGGGATGGTAAATGGGATACAAGTCAATGCGTTTGTTGATAAGAGTTCTGGTTGGAATGCCACGCCTGGAAGAATTTTCGTGGGTCTCGGTGTTTGGCTTGTCCTACAATTAATGTGTTGTCCCAGTTGAAGTGGTGTCCTTCATCTGTATGTAAAGATAATACTGAGAGTGGGTCATGTCTTTTCGTGGCAAGCCAAACAGAGACATGTACGAGAATTCCTAGAAGCATGACATTCCAACCAGAGTTTACATCGACTTGGATCCCATTTACCACCCAGAGAAAAAGAGCAGGAAATGGCAGAGGAAATGACATCGCCAAGCCAAGGAAACGTAAACAAATAAAAAGTGGGCCATACCACAGGCTCACTGATGTTATCAAGTATAGTGACGAAACGTCAGAAAACAAACCTTGCAGCTCAGCAACCAAACTTATATCCAGAACCCCAACCTGAGCTACAAATCATCTCAAAACTCATTAACAGTCAGTACTGCAATAAAATTGCCTGTTTGAAAGGCGAATGAATAGTATTTGATAAGACAGAGATAAGTCAGGTGAAATATCGAATAGAAGAGGAACTTCTGTGTGGAGAGGATCATAAAGCAGATGACGTTGAAAAGACATTGGGGCAAGTGAGAGTTAAATTAGGATGTGGTGGATTACAGCTCAGAACACTGAGCAACATGAGAGATAAAAATAGACCAAATTCTGACTCATTTTTTTTTAACGTATCATAAACATTGAGAATCAACATTTGATGGTTGCAGAACAGCACATCTTGTCTGTTCCTCATAAGTAGTGATTTTAATGAAATTGATGAAAAACTAATGAAAACTGTTGCTCATAAAAGGAAAGCTAAACATTGACAGCAATGATCAATCAGCCTACCATATTATGTGAGTGCATAATAAGGATACGGCTAGTACTCACTCATCCAAACAAGCATGGGTTTAGAAACAATAAGCCATCTCTAATTTAACTGTAGAAATGGTATAAGGGGGTACCTAAATTACTGAACAGCAGCTACCGACAACATATAAAATTTACATGAAATCTGAGGCGGTACTTCATATATGAGATTTGTAAAGAAAAGCTTCATTATGGAACTAATGATAAGTTAATCATTTATAATTAAACTGGATTGACTGAAAAATATCACCAACATAAAAAGCTGTGTACATGGCAAGTTAGGCTGATGGAATCACAGAGCTGTTCTCCATCCCATTCTGTTCACATATTTATAAATATTTTGAAGGAAAAAAATTAAACATGTTCATATTATTATGCACTTTTATTAATGTACAATTTATAAAATATACATTAGATATTAATCAAATGAGTTGAGGAAGGGTCGCCGGACCCAAAATATTAACTGATTTCTCTCCACAGATGCGACCAGACGTGCAGAGCTTTTCCAGTAATTTGTTGTTTTTTTCTGATTTACAGCATCTGCAGTTCTTTTGATTTTTATTTAGATTTTAATCCATTATATTGAGCGTTACTGAATTTGTAATATTTGGCAATGTGTTCAAGAGACTGGAACAATCAAAATGAGCTAAGGAAAAGCAAGACAGATTTTCAGAAATAAACCTAAAATCTTGGGATAAGTTTACTATTGTTGGATCAAACCAAGTGAAATTGTTTTGTCTCACTTTAACAAAGGAGGCACAACTGAGACTATTCCAGCAGTATATACAAAAGTCAGGCGAAGATGGTTCTAAATAATTAAGAATTTTTCTAATAAGCAACCAAGTTCTAACCCATTACAAGATCAGAAGTTGTTCAAAGAACTATACTGCCAAGCAATATTTTGCATGCCCAAACCAACAACTTCTCACCAATGTGACTTTTTAATCTCAGAAGCGTTTGGAACACCTAATTCACAATTAAAATGTCCACCCGCTTTAAATGGCAATTCTCCAGTTTTCTCTACTGACCTACTTCATCTGTTGAGTAGTTCCATAATTTTCTATGTTTTTGTAACACAGATGCACCATGTTGCCCACAGGCAGTAAATTCTGGAAACGTACACCAAGTTGGTGTAATATGAAATGGTTTCATCATTTTCCCAGCAGATGTTGATCAAAGTGTCACACGATTCACCTTTTGAGTTCAGTTTTTATTACTTATTCTATTCCTTGTTATAGTCACCAAAAATATGGACCATTTTTTAATATGCAAAAACAAAGGGCCTAACATTTAGATTCATTTCAGAATTAGTTTATCATATGTTGGATCCCAGCTAAAACTAATGTCTGCCAAAATTTTGTAAACATAATACTGACTTTTCAATCAATCAATTTTGTATTGAACAAGGTATATGTAAACATAAGGTATCAATCCGGGTGACGCTGCCAAGCAGGAATACCTGCGCCAAACAGGACTACTTGCGGGCCAAACAGCATAAGCAGCAAGTGATAGACAAACTCAGCTGACCCAAAACCAATGGATGCAGTTCTACCATACATCCAGTCATAAATGTTGATGGACAAGTAACCAACTCATTGGAGATTGCTCCAGAAGTATCCCCATCCTTAACGAAGGAAGACCACAATAAATTGATGCAAAAGAGAAGACTGAAGCAATGGCAGCAACCTTCAGCCAGAAGTGTCAAGTGAATGATCCAGCTCAGCCTCCTCCAGTGGTCCCTACAGAAGCCAGTCTTCATTTAATTCAATTCACTCTAATTGACATCAAGAAGCAGTTGGACGCAATGAAGTCTATGGGCTCTAACAATAAGTTGGCAATCGTACTGACCTCCAGAATTTGTTACACCCTTAGTCAAGCTCTTCCAGTACAGTTACCACATTGGCATCTACCTGAAAATTGCACTGACATGTCGTGTACACAAAAAGCAGCACAAATCCAATCTGACCAATTCCTGCCCCATCAATCCACTCTTGATCATCAGCAAAGTGATGGAGCATGTCGTCAACAGTTCTACCATTCAGCACTCTTCAGCAATAACCTGTACACTGATGTTCCAGTTTAGTTCCGCCAGGGCCACTCGGCTACTGACCTCATTACAGTCTTCATTCAAAGATGGACAAAAGCGCTGAATTCAAGGGATAAAGGGAGAACGACAGGTCAAGGCCACATTTCACTGTGTGGAATCAAGGTGCCCAAGTAAAACAAATACATAGGAATTGGGGGCAAATTCTCCACTGGCTGGAGTCATACTTGGCAAATAGAATGATTGTGATTGTTAAAGGTCAGCCATCTCAGCACTAGGACATCTCTCCAGGGGTTCCTCAAGTAGTATCTTGGGCCCAACCATCTTCAGCTGCTTCATCAACAACCTTCCCTCCATCATGAGGTGAGAAGTGGGATTGGTGACGATGACTGCAATGCTCAGAATCATTCACATCTACTCAGATACTAAAGCAGTCCATGTTGAAATGTCATAAGATTTGGACAATATCCAAGTTTGGGCTGATAAGTGGCAAGTAACATATGCACAAACAATGACCTGCTCTAATAAGAGATAATCTAACCACTTATCTTTGACACTGAATGGTGTTATCATTTAATGCCCTCAGAGTAAAGGAGGATATTCTGTTCCTATTAGGTGGTATGTCAGTGACTAAGGGCCGAAGAGTTTGTTTCCATACTGTTGGGAATCTAATCTAATCTAAGGGTCACAATTTCAAGATTGACAGCAAGACAGCAGGAGTGAGATAAGGAGCAACCTCTTTTTTCAGAGTTTTTAGAACTTGGAATATATTACCTAGGTGAGTGGTGGAGGCAGATTCCAGAGGTTTCAAAACAGAGTTCGATATATAAGACCATAAGACATAGGAGCGGAAGTAAGGCCATTCGGCCCATCGAGTCCACTCCGCCATTCAATCATGGCTGATGGGCATTTCAACTCCACTTACCCGCATTCTCCCCGTAGCCCTAAATTCCTTGTGACATCAAGAATTTATCAATTTCTGCCTTAAAGACATTTAGCGTCCCAGCCTCCACTGCACTCTGCGGCAATGAATTCCACAGGCCCACCACTCTCTGGCTGAAATGTCTCAGCATTTCTGTTCTGAATTTACCCCATCTAATTCTAAGGCTGTGTCCACAGGTCCTAGTCTCCTCGCCTAACGGAAACAATTTCCTCGCGTACACCCTCTCCAAGCCATGTATGTTTGACATATATTTGAAAGTGATTAATTATGGAGGTAGGACTAGAGAATAGGATGAGCTGGGTAGTTCTTTCAGGAACCATATAGACACAAAGGGTCAAACCGCCTCCTTCTATGCTATTAAATTTTGTGATTCTACCTCAGAGTTCTGAAGAGGAGTCACATCAGACTCGAAATGTTAACTTTATTTCTCTCTCCACATATTACCAGACCTTCAAAGTTTGTGAGAAGATTTGTAGCTCGGGTGCTCGTTGCTGTGGTTCTGTTCGCCGAGCTGGAAGTTTTTGTTGCAAACTTTTTGTCCCCTATCTAGGTGACATCCTCAGTGCTTGGGAGCCTCCTGTGAAGCGCTTCTGTGGTGTTTCTCCGGCATTTATAGTGGCCTGTCCCTGCCGCTTCCGGTTGTCATTACTGCTTCTGTTATGAGTCCCGAGATCGGTGAGCCCATGGGTGTTCTGTTGATTTGTTCGTATATCTTGGACATCATCAGAAATATACACATAGACAAGGAAAAAACCATGGTCTCATTCGACGTAACGGCACTGTTCACGTCTATTGACAAAGCCCTAGCCAGAGAAACAATAGCCAACCTGCTGAACAGACGTAACAGACAACAGGACGTTGAACCCATCAACAAAGACGGCATACTTAAACTACTGGACTTGTGCCTCACAACACACTTCACATTCAACAATCAGGTATACGAACAAATCAACGGAACACCCATGGGCTCACCGATCTCGGGACTCATAGCAGAAGCAGTAATGCAAAGGTTAGAACAAGGTTCAATCCAAACTCTGGGTCAGATACGTTGATGACACCTTTGTAATCATTAAAAACACGGAAATAGAGAATACACACCGGATCATCAACTCCACACTCACAGGAATCCGATTCACGAGAGAGGAAGAAAAGGACAACCAACTCCCATTCCTAGACGTGAGGGTACAGAGAACACCAAACGGAGAATTCACCACTAAGGTACAGAACAATGTGTTAATTCTTCAGTATCCCATGTTGTAAACAACTCCTTTTTTTCACAAGCAAGTAATATTTGCTGTGTTCATATTTCTCTCAATTTGCACTAAAGTTGTTATTCAATACACAAGTCACCAAAGTTTTTGGGTGAAGATTTGTAGCTCGGGTGCTCGTTGCTGTGGTTCTGTTCGCCGAGCTGGATGTTTTTGTTGCAAACGTTTCGTCCCCTGTCTAGGTGATATCCTCAGTGCTTGGGAGCCTCCTGTGTAGGGCTTCTGTGGTGTTTCCTCCGGCATTTATAGAGTGCCATCCACAATCTCCATCAACAAACACATCGACCTGGACCCAATATACCGGCCACTACAGCGGACAGCTGAAACTGACAACCGGAAGCGGCAGGGACAGGCCACTATAAATGCCGGAGAAAACACCACAGAAGCGCTTCACAGGAGGCTCCAAAGCACTGAGGATGTCACCTAGACAGGGGATGAAATGTTTGCAACAAAAACTTATAGCTCGGCGAACAGAACCACAGCATTACCAGACCTGCTGAGCCTCTCCAGTACTTTATCCTTGTTTCAGATTTCCAGCATCCAGAGTACTTTGTTTTTATAAAATATTGGATCATTATTTGTTGTCAAAGTAATAGCAGTCAATATTGAGAATCCAAAGTCAAGTCAAGCCCTCTGAGGGAACAGCAAAAGACTTTACATTTAAATGAAAACATAAGGGATACTCCATGCAATTCTGGTCTCCCTGCTGTGAGAGAGATGTTGTTAATCTTGAAAGGATTCAGAAAAGATTTACAAGGATGTTGCCAGGTTTGGAGGGAGGCTGAATAAGCTGGAGTAATTTTCCCTGGAGCGTCGGAACCGGAGTGGCAACCTTATAGAGGTTTATACACTCATGAGGGGGGCATGGATAGGGTGAACAGCTAAGGTCTTTCCCCAAGGTGCGAGAGTTCAAAATTAGAGGGCATACATTTAAGATGAGAGGGGAAAGATTTGAAAAGGACATAAGGGGCAATGTTTTCACAGAGAGGGTGAATGGAATGAGTGGCCAGAAATAGCGGAGGAGACAGGTACAATGACAACATTTAAAAGGCATCTGGATGGGTATAAAGGGGGTTTAAGAGGGATATGGAACAAATGCAGGCAAATGGGGCTATATTTGTTTAGGATAAATGGACATGGACAAGTTGGACAAAAGGGCTTGTTCCCATGCTGTACTATATATAGACTTAGAAGCTATAAAAGGTTTAAAATCATAAAATTAAGTAAATAAGGATTCTAATAATTACTTTAAAATATTAGAAACATTGACACAAATTACAATAAATAATGACAGATTAATAATCTTTTTTCAGAAAATACAAATTGAAACTAAAATTTATTTCTATCGGGTCAGCATCCAATGGCAGATGCCTTATGCTAAACTTGTACTGAAATTTGGTTAGACCACATTTGAAGCACTATGTACACTTCTGGTCACCATATGAAAAAAGGGATGCAGAGATAGTTGAAAGGATGCAAAAAGAAATTTACACAGATGAGCTCAAGACTTTGAGGCTATCTTTATTAGGAAAGGATGTGCAGACTAATTTGCACCTGAGCAAAAAGCCACAACCTAATAAAATTAAGAATAGAGAGAGCATATTCTGTGTATGGACAGAACACAGTAAAATAAAACTGAATCCAGACTGGCGGTATGGTGCAATGCTGAACAATTTACAAAAGTGCAAAGGAGGCAGGGAACAGGTTGGGCAAGGGAGGAAGAAAAAGGAGAGGAGGGGAAACAGGAGAGGAAAGGGGAAGCCACAGGAGCAAGGAGGAAAGGGGAGAGGAAAGAGAAGGGGTAGGGAAAGCAGGAGAAGGGTGTAGGGTAGGGAAGGGGGTAGGGACGGAAGTGATTAGTGGTTTTGGGAAACTGGGGTCCATTTTAAAACTGAATTATTTCAGTACTTAGTATTTCCTGTGTTGCATGAGACAGATAGTAATGAGCCATCTACAAACAAACACATTTCAAGTACATGAAATTTTTAAAAAGTCACAAAAATCACTGGGGTAAAATGCTCCATTCAATTGACAGAAAAGATTTACCTGACACCGTTTATTCTCTATCATCATTGCTGTGTTTGGTCAAATAAAAGCTTTGTTCTTAGAAGCAATAAATTAACCCTCAGACAAAGGCAGGCATGGGGACGATGGATTTCCGAACATCATGAGTAGCTGTCCTGTGGCAATTAGCTGGAAGGAATCAAATAGGTGATTGACATAGCATTCGACAACCAGCCACTAGAAACAGGTTTAGCACTCAGGGTCAGAGGGCAGTTCTCGTCAAGCAGGGAGCAGTTCTCTCCAAATTGAAGATGAACAAGACAAGGAGGAGGAATACCAAGGGAAGAAATACACTGGTTACAGGGGACTATATCTGCTGTCTTCAAAATTTTAATGAGAACAACACATTCGGTGCCAGCTTGCTGGGCCTCTGGTATCAGTGAACCATCTCGAAGTGTTATGGTTGTATACTTTCCTTTGTCTCGCAAATTCATATATTATATCTAAACCGCTGCCAATTAAACTGAATACACTATCAGAAAACTCCTTATGAATGGTCAGTTGCAGGCATGAATCTTCAAGCTCTAACAGATGGGAAAGGAGGGAAGGGGAGGTGGAGGAAAGTGTGGGGAAGAGGGAGAACGAAGATGAGAGGAGAATGGGTGAGGGAAAAATGGGAGCACAAAAAAGGTAGCAGGGAGGAAGGAGAGTGGTGAAAGGAGATCGGGTGAACAGTGGAAGAAGAGGGAGGGCGTAAGTAACTAGGCAGCAGAGATTTAAGCTGAGGGCTAGATTTAGAAAATTACCAAAAAATAAATCACCCAGAGGACGGTGGTTATCTGAAAGGCATAGCCAGCAATGAAAGGATAGTAGAGGCAAGTACCATCAGAAAATGTAAAAAGTATAGATGAATGCTTGAAAATCCATAACATACAAGGCTATGGGCCAAGTATTGGAAAATGGGATTAGAGTAGAGATGTGCTTGATTACCAGTACAAATACAGTGATCTGAAGGGCTTCTTTCTATGCTGTAAAATCTAAATGATGTCATGACTCAAATAGGGTTAGAGTGAAAAAAGTATAGAAATGTCAAAAAGACAAACCTATAGTTCCAATATCTGAATGCACAGAATATTTGCATTAAGGTAGATGAATTAACAGTGCAAATTGCTGTCACAAATTCAGGATGACCAAGGCCAGGATCTAACAATCGAAGGTGACTCAAGATTTCGGAAGGACAGACAAAACAGACAAAGGATGGTGCTATTAGTGAAAAAAAAATGAATCATTGCATTAGTTAGAAAGGATGTTGGCTAGAAAATCTAGATGTTGAAACAGCCTAACTTGAGGTTAAGAAGAAACAAGGTACAGGAAATATCAGTTGAAATTAATGACAAGTCTCCACAAAGTAATGATAAGGTAAGGGATTGAAAATACACATAAGGATGCTGTAGTAATCAAGTGACCTTAAACTATATAGACCAGGCAAACTACATTAGCAATAATACTGTGGCAAAAGAATTCCTGGAGTATGCACTGTTACAGAACAAATATTGTTATGGAACAAATAATCAACTAGAGAACATTTGTCCAAAATTTGATTTTGTACAATGACATGGCTTATTTAATAATCTTGTTGTGAGAAGTTCTTTAGGGAAAAGAGGACCAGAACAAGATACAAGATTTCTATCCCAATGAAAAATACGTAATCTAATACAAAACTGGGTTCCTAAATCTAAACACAGGAATGCATAAAAGGATGAGGTTAAAGTGGAACATTACCCAGGTATATCCTGCACATTTAAAAAAAAGCGCAGGACAAATCCAGTCCAGCCAATTGTTGCATCAGTCAGTCTCATCAATATTGCTGTCAAGCAGCATTGTTTGGCTCCACCAGGCCACGTAACTCCTGAGTCTAGATTAGAGTGGTGCTGGAAAAGCACAGCAGGTCAGGCAGCATCCAAGGAGCAGGAAAATCAATATTTCGGGCAAAAGTTCTTCATCAGGAATGGAGGCAGGGAGCCTCCAGGGTGGAGAGATAAATGGGGGAGATTAATTACACTAGGTAATTTAGCATACCCAATCCACCTAACTTGCACATCCGTGGACTGTGGGAGGAAACTGGAGCTCCTGGTGGTAACTCATGCAGAATGCACAAACTCGAGAGTCAGTCACCCGAGGTGGAAATCTAACCTGGGTTCCTGGTGCTGTGAGGCAGCAGTGCTAACCACTGAGCTACCATGGATACAAAATTGGCTTTATAGTAGGAGACAGAGGGTGGTATTGGAAGGTTGTCTTCAGACTGGAGGCCTGTGATAGCAATGCTCCACAGGGATCGGTACACAGTCCACTTATTTGTCATTTTATATAAATGATCCGGGTGAGAATATAGGAGGCACAGTTAATAAGTTTGCAGATGACACCAAAATTGGTGGTATTGTGGATAATGAAGGTTATCTAAGATTACACAGAGATCTTGATCAACTGAGTCAATGGGTTGAAGAGTGCCAGACGGAGTTTAAATTGGATAAATATGAGGTATCACACTTTGGTAATACAAACAAGGATAGGACATATACTTGATTGTCAGCCTCTGGATAGTTTTGTAGAACAGAGAGACCTAAGGATTCAAGCACATAATTCTATGCAATTTGCTTCACAGGTAGTCAGAATGGTTAAGGTGGCATTTAGCATGCTTGCGTTCGTTGCTCAAAACTAGTATAGGAGTTGAGGTTATACAGGAGATCCCCCTTCTGGAGTACTGCGTGCAGTTCTAGTTGCCCTGTTACAGGAAGGATATTATTTAACCAGAGAGAGTTGAGAAAAAGATTTACTCAAAATCTGGGAGTGGAGGGTTTGAAATGTTAAAATAGACTGGAAAGTCTGGGACTTTTTTCCCTGGAACGCAGGAGGTTGAGGGGTAACCTTACAGAGGTTTATAAAATCATGAGGGGCAAAGATAAAGTGAATGACAAAACTCTTTTCCCCAGGTGGGGGAGTTCAAAACTCTGGGGCATATATTTAAGGTGAGAGGAGAAAGATTTAAAAGGGACGAGGGTCAACTTTTTACAGAGAGTAATGTTTGTGGACTGAACTGCCAGAGCAAGTGTGGATGCAGGTACAGTTACAACATTGAAAAGATATTTGGCTAAGTTCATAAATAGGAAAGGCTTGGATGGATACGGGCCAAGTGCAGGCAGGTGGGACTAGTTTCGTTTGGGAGAATGGTTGGCATGCACAGGTTGGACTGAAGCATTTGCTTCCATGTTCTGTGACTCTATGACTCTGTCTCCAATAACAACCACTCTAACCACATTCCCTTGACATTCAATGATGTTACCATCAATGAATCCCCCACTAACATCATCCTGGGGTTTATCATTGACCAGAAACTCAACTGGACTTGCGAGCAGGTCAGAGGCTAGGAATACTGAAGTAACACCTCCTGATTCCCCAAAGCCTGCCCACTATCTACAATGCATGTGTCATGAATACGATGGGATACTCTCTACTTGTCTGAATGAGTGCAGCCCCAACAACACTCAACACCATCCAGGACAAAGCAGCCTACCTGATTGGCACTACATCCACAGCATCCACTCCCTCCACCACCAAGATGCACTGCAGAAATTCACCAAAGATCCTCAGACAGCATCTTCCAAACACACAATCACTTCCATCTAGAAGAACAAAGGTTGTAGATATATGGAAATACCAGCACCTGAAAGTTCCCCTCCATGCCACTCATCATCTTGACTGGAAATATATCGCCATTCCTCCTCTGTTGCTGGGTCAAAATCCTATAATTCCCTCCCTTATGGTACTTAATGAGCTAAGTATTGGGTGCAGTATATTAGTGTGAACAGAGAATAGCTAACTAATAGATGTAAAAAGGTTGAGAAAAATGGTCAGTTTCATAATGACAACCTGCAACTCCTTGAGAACCTCAGGAATCAGAGCTAAGAGTCACAATTATTTGCAATAAAAATTGATGACTTCAATTAAAGAACAGAATTTACAATCCCCAAGATTGCAGAAAATCAAAAAATAGATGGGAAGGTGAGGGATGAACATTACAGAGAGTCTAGAAAGGGATGTCAACAAGTTACGTGAATGAAATTATGAGATGAGGAGAAATTCCTTCACCGATAAAATGGTGAGTTTGTGGAATTGTGTGCCACGGAAAGCAGTTGAGGCCAAGGCATTGAATGTTTTCAAGGAGGAATTAAATTAAGTTCTTAGGGCTAAAATGATCAAAGGGTATGGAAAGAAAGCAGGAATAGGGTACTGAGCTGGATGATCAGTTATGATCATACTGAATGGTACAACAGGTTCAACAGGGCTTTCTCCTGCTCCTATTTTCTACACTTTTACGTAACAAAAAATTGACAAAATGGAATATGTGGGAAAATGTATCGTTTTGCACTTTAGCAACAAGAACAAAAGAGGTGAATATTATTCAAATATAGAAAGACGGCAGCAAAATGGAGCACAAAGATTTGGGTACCTCATACAAAAATCACAAAAACCAAGCATCCATGTTCAGTAAGTACAAGGTCAGGGAAATAGAATTTATCCTTTATTTAAAAGCCACTGTGTTTACAAGAGTATAAAAATAAGGAAGTCTTGCACAAACTATAAAGCACACTAGTTAGATCACACCGAGAATACTGTGAATTAATATTGGCCCCCTTATCTAAACTAGTACATACTGGTTATGGTGACAGTCTAGAAAGGATTCACTGGGCTGATTCCGCACATGGAGGGGTTTTCTCACAAGGAGAGGTTGAGGCTCTTCTTGTTAAGTTTAAAAGAATAATAAGTGACCATATTGAAACACACAAGATTCATAAGGGACTGACAGGATAGAGTTGAGAGGCTATTACGTGATCATTAAGGCAGTTATAGTTTGGAATTTAAAAGAACTACAATGATTGTGAAAAATCATGGTTTTGTAAATAGAAATCACGTTTCACCAATTTATTAGAGCTATTTGAAGGCATAACATGCTCTGTGGATAAAGGGGAATCTGTAGACATCATGTACTTGGATGTTCAAACTATGAACTTATTACCAAAAAATGCACAGAGAATGAGTTGATCCAAATTCTCACAGAATTTTACCTTTACAGGGTTGTCAAGAGTTGTTGTATCGGCACTGATGATGGTGCCATGACATGACCAGTTCAGAGGAGAAAGTGAGGTCTGCAGATGCTGGAGATCAGAGCTGGAAATGTGTTGCTGGAAAAGCGCAGCAGGTCAGGCAGCATCCAGGGAACAGGAGAATCGACGTTTCGGGCATAAGCAAGTTATTCCTGAAGAAGGGCTTATGCCCGAAACGTCGATTCTCCTGTTCCCTGGATGCTGCCTGACCTGCTGCACTTTTCCAGCAACACATTTCCATGACCAGTTCAGAGGAAAGCACTGATTCATAAGACATACTTTTGAACCTGACAAGAACAGTAATATCTTTCATGGTGATTAACTGATCACAAATGCTGAACTATGTATCTTGTCCTCATTCTCCATTCATTCCTCTCAGAACATATAGCATAGGCACCTCCATCTTCCTCTACTGAGTCCTTACTAGCAAGCCTTCTCTCACTCGGTGCTTCTTCCACCCAATGGTCAGGTGCAGTTGCTGCATTGCCATTATTCAGCTGCTAGACCAGGCTAGTACATTTTCACTTGTCATACATTTAATCATCCAGTATTCATTCCAAGTAACGGATTAAAGCTTTTTAAAGACAAGTTTCTCAGATTAAGATGACATATAAAAGTAAACAATATATACTAGATTATAAAATAATGGAATAAAAATGAAACACAAGTTATAAATGAGTAATTCTCAACGTGTCTCAGCAAAATACAATTCTAAAAATAGGGCTTTGAATACTACATATGTAGTTTGTCAAAATGATTAACCTACACTACAGTTCTTACATAAAATCATACAAATCCTTTTGTCAAGCATTTAAGAGTTAGTAATTTGGCAAACAATGTTTGCAATTTTCAGTCAAATACCAACATGAGGTAAAGGTTATTTTTTGGAGTCAATTTTATGCTATTTGCACAAAAAGGCATAAACACTTGAGGGAAATTGCTAAGTATATTTATAGCACCTGTACAAAGAATTAGTATATGATTGCCACAATAAATACATGATAAACAATGTGTAACAGAATTCATTTTGTTGGCTTAGTTGAATATTTTTCTTAGTAGAGTGCTGTATTTCTCCTTTAAAACTCTCCTCATACCAAAATTGTTCTGTAAACTTATTCACAGGGATAAATCTATTGTGTTTGATCCTCGTTTTCCTGTGCATTACTTATTTTATCAATTTGTAGAATCTTGGATATTATTTATGGCTTAGAGAGGATTTAATATTACTAAAAAAGAATTTTAAGTGACTTGACGAAATGTTAAATGGATGATTCAGAGTAGATTTAATCTCCAGATGTCTCCCACCCCACAAACAAAAGTCACAGCATAAATTTCCAACTATTAGATTTATCAGTTAGGAAATCATATGCAATACAGATTTGCCAACAAATGACACCTTACAGAATGTAAAAAGGTAGAAAATTACACCATACATTAACTAAAATGAATGATATGCATGTCTATCATGCACATATTTCACTAAGTGCAGAAGCGGTGAAATTAGGGCATCTAAAACAAGCATATAACTGTCACAAAAAAACAAATTCAAGTAGTCTCTGAAACCTAAGTGTATTTCCCTCAACTGGGGAATCTAGAATATGGAGGACAGTCATCAGGATTTAGGACTGATCCTTCAAAACGAAAGCTTTCTTCAGTCAACACTGTCTATATTTGAAATTCTCTACCTTGAGGGTTGTAGATGCTCTAAGCAAGACTGGAGTAGACAGATTGTCTTTCAGAGGAATCAATTATTATAGGAAGCATATGAAAATGTGGAGTTGAGGCATAAGATTATCAATGATTGTACTGAATTGCACAAAGGTTCAAAGGACTGTATGGCCTACTCATGAGATATTCTCATGTTCTGTAGTCTGTGCTTCTCAATCCTCAGAATGTAAATTCAGTAAATTACCATGCCATAGAACAGTCTGATGTTTCTACAGGAGGAAGGGGGAAGGAAAGATCAACTGTTTAAATCTAAGTTTTAACAGTCAGCTGAAGAGCAATTTTTGGAGCAAGCAATCAACTATTGTACATGTTGAAGGCTACTTAAAATAGTGAGAGAAAGCCTAAATGAGTTACTGCTACATCTGATAAATATGTAAAATACACCTATCACTTTAAATGAAAAAGTGTAGTTGGATCTACATTCTTCACTTGTATATAAATGCATATATTCATATTAACCTTATTACATTAACAAGTATTTCATCCAATGAAATACTGTGATGATGCTTAGTAGGGTTGACTGCAACACAATCAGCAAATATTCTACTGGACTGCACTAAACAAACTTCAAAAGGCTACCAAGAGAACCAACCAGAATGATAGCTCCTGATTTACTCACAACGGAACATTTGCACAGTTAACAGCAGTTAAGGGATCGGCTGTGTATAAACCAAAGTCCATCTATGTCTACTATGGATTAGTGTGGTTCGTACTGGTCAGTCGTTCAAACTAAGTATTCAATACTTAGTTGGGCTGCTGCAATTGGTTAGTTTTCACAACGGTGGAGTTTTCATCACCAGGGAGAGAATAAACAGATATCAGCATTTCGTCAGAACATTCTACCAAGCTTCAAACATGCTCAAGTTGATCATCTCAGGAGAACCCCTCGGGGGTTATCATTGACTAGAAATTCAAGTGGATTCACACAAAGAGCAGGTCAGAGGCTAGAAATACTGAAACAGCACACCTCCTGACTCTCCAAAGCCTGCCCACCATCTGCAAGGCACAAAGGCAGCAGATATATGGGAACACCACCACCTGAAAGTTCTCCTCCCCTCCAAGCCACTCACTATCCTGACTTGGAAATATATCACCGTTCCTTCACTGTTGCTGGGTAAAAATCCTGAAATTCCCTCCCTAATGGCATGGTGGATCAACCTCGCATGGTGGACTGTAAGGTTTCAAGGAGCAGCTCGGCACAACATTCTCAAGGGCAATTCGGGACGGGCAATAAATGCTTACAAGGTAGTAGGGTTCTGTGCTACAAAGCAGATGTGTTGGTAACAAATTTCCAATACGACTAACATGGATTATGGTTACACGTTAATTAGTTCGTATTTTTTTTTATTAATATTTTTCAGCAAAATGCAGTGTGATATTTTCATTGCTTTTTAACAGATGTATTGAGTGTTATGTGGAGTCATAGAAAAGATTGAGTCAGTAAAACAATTCACAGATTTTCTATTACCTTCTTACAAACATTTTTTTCCAGATATAAAGGCTGGTTGAAATATTGCTGAGCTCATGGGAGTTTTAGAATGCATTTAAGTGATTGAAAATACGGAAACTGAATATTTAATATGAGTCAAAAGAAAAACTCAAAAATGTGTTGGTGCATGTGCAATGCTTTAAATGCTATCAACAAACAATCCCACATTAATGACGAGATATACATTTAATCCAATTATAAGCAAAGCAGACTATTAAATTCTGTTTATTTTTGGTGTTACCGTTTCCCAATTACTTCACAAGAGCAGTTATTAAAAGCTTTAAATATAGGAAAATGATAAATGTACAAACTCAGGTCCCCTTTTAATGCATTTGCTGAAGTACCTAGAATCACTAATTCCTGATACACAGATTTCAGAGTGCTGGTAACAAACTCAAATTCACAAAGAGTGACTATTCGAAACACTGATTACTTTTAAACATACAAGGTTTTTACAGAACTAATGCTAAGTCCATTGTTATAGACCAGCCCAAACCCTCAAAGTATATTAAGAATATAGCCTCGACCATAACGTTTTCTTATTTTATGTAAAGCGTACTAAGTGCTGCATTCCAGACACAATTCAGTTGATAAAAATATTCAACTTTAAGCAAAAACGCACTTTCGTTTGCACTAGTTAAAATCCAATAAAAAATAAAATTGGCTTAACTGTAACATCAAAATGCTAAACAAAATAAGATATACAGTATTAACTACTACTAATTAACTGTTCCAATATGGTAACATCCTATTTCCTTCCCCCAACTTGAATAGCTTCCCATAACAAGGCATTGTCAACATTTTGTTCATGGTCCATGCAGTCCCTTGTAAAAATCCACTAACTACTAGACAAGTATAGGGGCAGAGGTTCCTTACTTTATTTCCCTGGGCCCTCATGCCTGCCTCGCCTGTAGTCACACCCAATGTCTAACCACAGACTAATTCTGAATGACCCAGTCTGAGGGTTGTGACTATCTTCTGGAGAAAAGCGTTCAGGTAACTTTATTCCCTGATGTGGCATAATATCTGCAGCTCAGACTCGGCTCCTCAACTCAGATCTGAATTTCCTGGGGCTGCAAACACTTACAACAGATGCATTTGCTCTGGATTACACTAGTGTCCAGCAGTTTCTACATGTTATGACAGTAAAACATTACCTGTCCTGCCACCACGATCATATTTGATTTAACTTCAAAAGTAATTATTTGAGATTCCCTGCTCTTTTATTTCATTGTAATTATATTTTGTTAACTAAAAATAATTCAAGTAATACTGAAGCAGTTAGCTTTAAGAGAGAATAAAACACCGGAGACCTCAATACAAACTAAAGAGAGCTTGTTTTTACTTTAAAAGCCTAGAAATACTCATTAACCCTCCTCACCAACCAGATTCTTTCCCTGCACTTGTGTCACGCTGTTGTTGTTTGTGATGTCACTCCTCTGCTGGTTTTTACTGAAAGTCAGCCTCACGATCAATGCCTTTTATCCTCTCATACTCAACTTTCATTCTGGAGAGTTTCTTACAGTAAACATTAGTTAAAGTATCTTGATCCCCAAATTTACACTAAATATCAACTTTTAAACTGACATTCCAACAGTAAAGTCAGTACACTCACTCAGTACTCATCGCACTTTGAGGTCTCCTGCACACTGACCGCACTCCTTAATGACCCACTCCTTAATGACCCACTAAGGCCTCAATGCTGTTTCCCTTGCAGTATTCTAAACAGACAGTCAGATCTGCAACATTCTAGTCACACTTTAAAATCCTCTCCCAGTCATACAGAACCTTTACATAGCCTTCTACCACCTCCTTTCTTATTCTTCAGACCTCAAACATCCTCCAGGGATTTACTTTGATTTAATCTACTGTGTGTTTTGCTGTTCATAATATGATCTCCTCTACTCTGGGTTTCTGAAATACCTCCATTCTGTAAATAAAAATGACTGCAAGCATTCAGTTGTCCATCATTTTAATTCTCGACCTTGCTGCCACACTGATTTTCCTGTCCTTGGCCTGCTACAGCATCCTAACGAAGCTCAATGCAAACTCTTAAGTACAGCACCTCATTTTTCAACTGGGTACCTGACAGGCCAGTAGAGATGAATCACTGAATATAGTTAAGGGAGCGATAAATTCTTGAACAAAATTAGAGAGTCAAGCATTATGGTGAAAAGGCAGGAACATAGATTTAAAACCATGATCTGATCAGCAATAATGGCGTAGCTTGCTCAAGGGCAGTACAGCTAACTACTAACTTTATTTCAAAAGCTTTTATGTTTTTAAGATGCCATCAACTGGAATAAACAAAATCATTCAAATACAGAATCTCCATAGGCATTTAAGGTAGGTAAAGTCAATCACATCTGCATTTAGTGTGAAAGTAAATGACAGTTCATTATTACACTAACTGCAATGAAGTCAATCAAATGATAATTCTACGCAAATTATGTTCCTGTCAGTGCCAAGATCTTCTGAAAGATCAAGTAGTTAATTTGCCTCTAGTTAGATTGCCAATAAGTAAGCTATCCAAATACAGAAATGTGGCTTTGCTAATTATAAATTGTGCATTATTATGTCACCGCGCACCAGTCAGGATTTGCCTCAGGCAGCATAACAGAACAACAAACTATTGAAACTCTCAGTAAACCCACATTGAACTGTAGTAGTAAGCAGCTTTTAATTTAGAAAAGGCTTATATAGTGACTTTAAAATATAATTAAGGCTAAAGAGAGGAAGGGAAAATAAAAGGACAAAAAGGCACCAAACTATTAAGAAAAATTCTGTCAAATTAGCCGCAACCAGAAAACAGATGGGAGGTGCAGTGCTGGATGATGATAATGGAAGAAGTTTGATCATTTACCTGATATGCCTAATTAACACAACGGGGAATGGTGTTTTTAGGAGAAAGTGAGGACGACAGATGCAGGACGTCAGAGTCAAGACTAGAGTGGTGCTGGAAAAGCACAGCAGGTCAGGCAGCATCCGAGGAGCAGGAAAAAAAAAATCAACGTTTCGGGCAAAAGCCCTTCATCAGGAATGTTTTTTTAGGCCTGTTTCATCAAAACAATTGCTTTGAATTAAAGATACAAAACATGAAAAAAATGACAATATTTTTCTGGGACACAGTGGTCAGCACTGCTGCCTCTCAGCGCCAGGGACCCAGTTTCAATTCCACCCTTGGGCAACTGTGTTGAGTTTGCAGAGTGTGCTGCTCCTCAGAGTGCTCCAGTTTTCTCATACAGTCCAAAGATGTGCAGGTTAGGCACATTGTGCCTAGGAATGTGTGGGCTAGGTGGATGAGCCATGGGAAGTGCGGGGTTATGGGGATAGGTCTGGGCAGGATGCTCTTCAGAGGGTCACTGTGGACTCGATGGGCCAAATGGTCAACTTCCACACTGTACAAAGTTAAAAATCACACAACACCAGGTTATAGTCCAACAGGTTTAATTGGAAGCACACTAGCTTTTGGAGCGACGCTCCTTCATCAGGTGATAGTGGAGAGCTCAATCCTAACACAGAATTTATAGCAAAAATGTACAGTGTGATGTAACTAAAATTATACATTGAAATATCGATTGTCTGTTAAGCTTTTCATCTGTTAGAATACAGTGATAGTTTCACTTCTTTCATGTGTAAATCACAAAACCTTTTTTTAAAAATTTGCATTCTCGGGTTAGCTGTTAACAATAGTGATAGCTAGACAATATGTTGAAGGTGTTGGCCCCGTGTTCTCAGTCTATGCCATGATGTTTAGATTGATTCTAATCGAAAAAGTGAGATAACGGCGTTTTACATAAATTCATGCAGTTTTTGAGCTCAGAGTTCTACATGAATGCATGCAGCTTTTGAGCAAAGTATAATGTAACCCTGCAAGTACAAATTTGCCCCACAAAATATATGTGTGCATGTGGGTCTTTGTCTGTCTGTGTGTCTGTCTGTCTGTCTGGGTTGGGAGTTGTGCGCACGTGCGTGTGTGTGTTTGCGTGTGTAGTGAGTGCAGAGTGTCTTAAGTATGTGAAGGGGTGCATGTGAGAGTGCGGGAGTGTGTGTCTGTCTGTAAGGGTGCGTGTGGGTATCTGTGTGTATGTGGGTACGTGTGTACGTGTGCATAGGAGTGCCTGTGTGTGTGTGTGTAGGAGTATCTGCGTGTGTGTGTATAGTGCAATGGTGGTCACCTGAAATGTGACATGAACCCAAGGTCCCGGTTGAGGCCCTCCCTATGGGTACCGAACTTAGCTATCAGCCTCTGCTCGGCCACTTTTCTCTGCTGCCTGTCCCGAAGTCTCCCTTGGAGGATGGTCACCCGAAGGTCCGAGGTCGAATGTCCTGGACCACTGAAGTGCTCCCCAACTGGGAGGGAACCCTCCTGTCTGTTGATTGTTGTGCAGTGCCCATTCATCCGTTGTCATAGCCTTTGCTCGGTTTCTCCAATGTACCATGCCTCCGAGCATCCTTGCCTGCAACGTATAAGATAGACAATGTTGGCTGAGTCACATGAGTACCTGCCATGTACAAGATGGGAGGTGTCCTCACACGTAATGGTGGTATCTATGTCCACACTCTGACACGTCTTGCAGCGTCTACCGTGACAGGGTTGTATGGAGTTGTCCTGAGAGCCAGGCAGCTTGCTATAAACAACGATCTGTTTGAGGTTTGGCGGTTGTTTAAAGGCAAGTGGTGGAGGTGTGGGGAAGGTCTTGGTGAGGTGTTCATCCTCACTGATAATGTGTTGCAGGTCACAAAGAATACGGCGTAATTTTTCAGCTCCTGGGAAATACTGAACAACGAAGGGTACCCTGTCGGTTGCAGCACGTTGCAGCACGTGTCTGTCTCCTGAGGAGGTCATTACGGTTCCTTGCTGTGGCACGTAGGAACTGGCGGTCCATGTTCTTGTGAGGGCATCCTTGAGTACTTCCAGGTGTCCATCATGTTCCTCCTCATCTGAGCAGATCCGGTGTATGCGTAGGGCTTGTCCATAGGGGATGGCTGTTTTAATATGTTTTGGGTGGAAGCTGGAGAAGTGTAGCATTGTGAGGTTGTCTGTGGGTTTGCGGTAGAGTGTGGTGCTGAGGTGTACACTGTAGGGATTCTGTAAGTACACTGTGGACAGTGTTCCACACTGTAGGGATTCTATGATACTTGATTCCATGATTCCACTCGGGTTTAAAAAAAGAGAAGCATAATTCAGGTCATTCACATTCTAGAATTTTGCCCTCCACAGCAAAAATAGATGTAAATAAATAGTGAAAACAGTTAGCAGGTAACAAATGAAATAATGAACTATTGATACCATGTATAGTTACTGAATATGAGAAGGCTAATTAAGTACAAGTATCAACATTATCCACTAATCCATGTTTTAAAATGTGAACATGATATGGAAGTTTCAGGAAGAAATGAGCAACACAAACATTAGACGCTGACACCATGGCTATCAGCAAAAAAAAATTTAGAAATACACACTGGCATCACTATTTGAAAAGAGGCTCTGAGGGGTGAAGGAAATTACTAAATTGGAAGCTGCTGTCTCCACAACACGCACTCGGAGAACTTTCAAACATATCAATTATTTGAGGTATCACAGATAATTACACTCTACCTACAGATAAACAATAACAAACCAACAACATCTAACACTACGGCCTAAACTTCAGCAGATTTATCTTGATATGGTCAAAGGGAAGAGGAATTATCAGGACAGACTTTATAACCTGATGTAAGATTTTAAAGGACACTCTGATAATTGAGCATACTGACTCGAGACAGAGTCACTCCAAGTAGCTATGCAATGAATCAAGTGCACAGAAACCGACTAGAAGTTAGGAACAAATGTAGATAGATTTGTAAAAAGCCCGTACTTCCACACAGATTACAACATATGCAAAACATAAATGGAAAATTTACTCTCTGTACTTTAAACTATAAGTCACTCCAACAGTAAACAGATTTTAGTCAATAAAGTTTATCATTTACCACTAAATAGATTTTAAAATATGAAACCTTGAAGTGTAATTTTCTAGTAACAAAGTTTGAATTTTTTTAAAAGTGACAATTTATTATAGAAGCATCTGTCTGAAATATGGAAATGTCAAATATTTTAAGGAATTATGGTGTTTGACTCTTACACACATCTTGGGTTACACAACAATGTTTTATTACATACTACTGCATGATATAGTAATTTTCAAGATCTGCGTGCTTACATCTCATTTTCAATGAAGTATATTTTTTGCCTCCACAAGAAGGTTATTTACAGACCAGACCAAATCCTATTCAAATATATCAAGGAGTGAGCCGAGACCCTAACTTTTATCTTATTTAAATATAAGGTCCTGTGTTCCAGATGCAATTTGATCTGTTACTCTAGTTGGCTTTAAGCAATACATACTTTATTCTTACCTCCAGTTAAAATCCAAAACTTTAACTTGATTGGAAACCTTAACAAAACAATATATTATTTAACTACTAAACAGCAATTGTTTCAATATAGTAACACCCCATAAGCACGCCTTTGGCAAATACAAAGTTAGTAAAACAGATGGTCTCTCATGCAATTCTGGCAGCAGAGACAGAGTCCAAGCTTTCAGCTCTAACAGAGAGACACAGACAGGGATAGAGTTGCTTCCACAGGCAGCTTCAAAACCCCAGCAACGACTGAAACATAAACTAAAATCCTGGTTCTGTGGGAGCCCGACTCCACCTATTCAGGCTGCTCTTTTTGTTCCAACTTTTAAAAAATACCCAAGGCCTCACAAACTGTTTAACATTATTGGGTTGGACCAGACAGCTCTGTACCTCTTTCTTTTAGAAAATAGACAATAGGTGCAGGAGTAGGCCATTCAGCCCTTCGAGCCTGCACCGCCTTTCAATATGATCATGGTTGATCATTCCTAATCAGTATCCTGTTCCTGCCTTATCTCCATAACCCTTGATTCCACTATCTTTGAGAGCTCTATCCAACTCTTTCTTAAATGAATCCAGAGACTGGGCCTCCACTGCCCTCTGGGGCAGAGCATTCCACACAGCCACCACTCTCTGGGTGAAGACGTTTCTCCTCATCTCTGTCCGAAATGGTCTACCCCATATTTTTAAGTTGTGTCCTCTGGTTCGGCACTCACCCATCAGCGGAAACATGTTTCCTGCTGCCAGAGTGTCCAATCCTTTCATAATCTTATATGTGTCAATCAGATCCCCTCTCAGTCTTCTGAACTCAAAGGGATACAAGCCCAGTCGCTTCAGTCTTTCAGTGTAAGGTAATCCCGCCATTCCAGGAATTGACCTCGTGAACCTACGCTGCACTCTGATCTCTCTGTACTGCCCCTTTACATAAATTGATTCCATTGAGGTAGTAGTCTGCCTTTCTGTTCTTGCTACCAAAGTGGATAACTATACATTTATCCACATTAAACTGCATCTGCCATGTATCTGCCCACTCACCTAACTTGTCCAGGTCACCCTGTAATCTCCTAACATCCTCATCACTTTTCACCCTGCCACCCAGCTTTGTATCATCAGCAAATTTGCTGATGTTATTGCTTATACCATCTTCTATATCATTAACATATATTGTAAAAAGCTGTGGTCCCAGCACGGATCCCTGCGGTACCGCACTGGTCACTGCCTGCCATTCCGAAATGGGGCCGTTTATCACTACCCTTTGTTTCCAATTAGCTAACCAATTTTCAATCCAATCTAGTACTTTGCCCTCAATACCATGCACCCTAATTTTACTCACTATCCTTCTGTGTGGGACTTTATCAAAAGCTTTCTGAAAGTCCAGGTACACTACATCTATTGGATTTCCCTCGTCCAACTTCATAGTTACATCCTCAAAAAATTCAAGAAGATTAGTCAAGCATGATTTCTCCTTCATAAATCCATGCTGACTCTGTCCTATCCTGTTCCTACTATGCAGATGTGCAGTAATTTCATCCTTTATAATAGACTCCAGCATCTTTCGCACCACTGAGGTCAGACTAACTGGTCTATAATTACCTGCTTTCTCTCGCCCACCTTTCTTAAAAAGTTGGTATAACATTAGCCACCCTCCAATCCTCAGGAACCGACTCCGAATCTATTGAACTCTGGAAAATAATCACCAATGCATCCACGATTTCCCGAGCCACCTCCTTCAGTACCCTGGGATGCAGACCATCAGGCCCCGGAGACTTATCAACCTTCAGACCTAACAGTCTCTCCAACACCAAATCCTGGCAAATATAAATTCCCTTAAGTTTTGTGTGAAAAAAGGTTGAGACAAACAAAATACGCCTCTTAAATGCACAGTATTGTCACAACATTCAGTGTTGCGATATTTTCCATCTATCATAGGAATCCTACATAATTCTAAGAGATTGGCAACTAAAGTTGACAGAATTTAACAGACGTAGATTTCAGATCATAAGGGTTTGGTCTTTTTCTGGAAACTGCAAAAGTAAAACTGGAGAAATTTTGAACTGTATCACCACTGCTATTAAAATTGCTTCTGAATTTGTGCGTTGGAACAATCGGCAGCATGCTACATACTTAGTTACAACCTTTTCATCTTCTTTCAAAGATTGTTTCTTTTATTTATTCCATTCAGATCTGACAAAGGACACTAAAAGAAATCCAAGAACTAAGAACATGATAGAAGCCATTCATTACAAAAGAATCAATACTCAACTTTTAATAGTCACAGATTTCTTAAAATAGTTTTCTAAGTGGAGCCGCAGAAAATGGGGGAGACACTAAATGAGTATTTTGCATCAGAATTCACTGTGGAAAAAGATATGGAAGATATAGACGATGGGGAAATAGATGGTGACATCTTGCAAAATGTCCATATTACGGAGGAGGAAGTGCTGGATGTCTTGAAACGGATAAAGGTGGATAATTCCCCAGGACCTGATCCGGCGTACTCTAGAACTCTGTGGGAAGCTAGAGAAGTGATTACTGGGCCTCTTGCTGAGATATTTGTATCATCGATAGTCACAGGTGAGGTGCCGGAAGACTGGAGGTTGGCTAATGTGGTGCCACTGTTTAAGAAGGGTGGTAAGGACAAGCCAGGGAATTATAGACCATTGAGCCTGATGTCGTTGGTGGACAAGTTGTTGGAGGGAATCCCGAGGAACAGGATGTACATGTACTTGGAAAGGCAAGGACTGATTAGGGCTAGTCAACATGGCTTTGTGCGCGGGAAATCACGTCTCACAAACTTGATTGAGTTTTCTGAAGTAATAAAGAGGATTGATGAGCGCAGAGCGGTAGATGTGATCTATAGGGACTTCAGTTAGGCGTTTGACAAAGTTCCCTATGGGAGACTGGTTAGCAAGGTTAGATCTCACGGAGTACAGGGAGAACTAGCCATTTTGATACAGAACTAGCTCAAAGGTAGAAGACTGAGGGTGGTGGTGGAGGGTTGTTTTTCAGACTGGAGGCCTGTGACCAGTGGAGTGCCACAAGGATCGGTGCTGGGCCCACTACTTTTTGTCATTTACATAAATGATTTGGATGCGAGCATAAGAGGTACAGTTAGTAAGTTTGCAGATGACACCAAAATTGGAGGTGTAGTGGACAGCGAAGAGGATTACCTCAGATTATGACAGGATCTGGACCAAATGGGCCAACGGGCTGAGAAGTGGCAGATGGAGTTTAATTCAGATAAAAGCGAGGTGCTGAATTTTGGGAAAGCAAATCTTAGCAGGACTTATACACTTAAT
>NC_057711.1:56697163-56711534 GCF_004010195.1 Chiloscyllium plagiosum | reverse complement strand
CATGCAATTCTGGTCTCCTTCCTATCGGAAAGATGTTGTGAAACTTGAAAGGGTTCAGAAAAGATTTACAAGGATGTTGCCAGGGTTGGAGGATTTGAGCTATAGGGAGAGGTTGAACAGGCTGGGGCTGCTTTCCCTGGAGCGTCGGAGGCTGAGGGGTGACCCTATAAAGGTTTACAAAATTATGAGGGGCATGGGTCGGGTAAATAGGAAAAGTCTTTTCCCTGGGGTCGGGGAATCCAGAACTAGAGGGCATAGGTTTAGGGTGAGAGGGGAAAGATATAAAAGAGACCTACGGGAAATCTTTTCACACAGAGGGCGGTATGTCTATGGAATGAGCTGCCAGAGGATGTGGTGGAGGCTGATACAATAGCAACATTTAAGAGGCATTTGGATGGGTATATGAATAGGAAGGGTTTGGAGGGATATGGGCTGGGGGCTGGCAGGTGGGACTAGATTGGGTTGGGATATCTGGTCAGCATGGACAGGTTGGACCGAAGGGTCTGTTTCCATGCTGTACATCTCTATGACTAAGTACTATGATGTGTATTAGAAAACATTATCTTTGTTTTGTAATATTTCTGATACCAAGAAATAATTTATTCATTACATGTAAATTCTGTGTCAGCACTGATTGCTGCTATGGGTATGGCTTATTTGCACAATGTACAATAACAATGTCTGATTTGTCAACTTCAGTCTGCTCAATTATTCCAACAGTTGTGTTTAAGATTTCAATTTTATATTAGGTTACGGTATCAAAAGACTTACATCAGAGGTTTTCATGTTTAGTTATCAGGCACAATATTGATAAAAGCAAGACATGCTTGGCGAAGTTAATAGGTTTTGAAGAGGAAACTAATTGGATAAGGGAAAGCATACATAGTATGCACAGATTTTAAACAGAACGTCATTAAAATACCTCATTAGAATTATTTTTTAAAAATTGAATATGCAAATAAATAAATGCTCATCTCATTAGCATCCATGCGAAATGCACAACCTTTACTATGTGCTATATGATATATGATATATATGCCATATGACTTAAGTGTTCACTAAAACTAATTCATGTAGGATTCACTCTAAGATCGAGCAAAAACAGGTAAGTATGTGAAAGAGGTTCTGAATGCATTTTAGTTTGCATTGCTTTAAGATCATTGATATCGATATAGATCATTTAAAAATAATTACAATATTAGAAACTCACTTTCAGTCAATGCTGTACAGCATTCAAGTCAGTGTCATTTCAGTAGATAAAAATCAAAATATTTAATTCATCCAAAATATTAAGAATCTTCCATAAATCTCAAACTCCATTGGAAACTTCATTGTTGACATTTCCTATGAAGACTTCATAACTGCCAGTATAATATCCTTCTTCAAAAACAGCATGAGACAAAAAAACATAACTGTAGATCAGTTAACTAAATCAGTCATTAGGAAAATGTCACAGTCTATTTTAAAGATTGTGATAGCAGACCGTTTAGAAATACATAAAATAATTAAACAGAGTCAGCATGGCTTCATGAAGGTGAAACCATGCTGGCCAAATTTAGAGATCTTTGAGGAGCTAACAAGCAGGATATATAAAAGGAAACCAGTAGATGTAATATATATTTGGATTTGCAAATGGCATTTCTTAATGTGTCACACAAAGCTACTTAATGAAAATAAAGCCATGGTGCTAGGATAGTATTTTTGCAAAGACAGAGATCAGGCGTGTGCTGCATTTCCCAATGACCTGTAACAACCACGAACCAATGCTGGAGATACAATTATTTACAAAACATTTTAATGACTTGGATGATGGAAATTAATGTAGCTATGAGACAAAAATGTGTGGGAAGCAAAATGATGCGCAAAAAGAGAAAAGCTTGGGATATACAACATAAAGTGGGAGAATGTAAGGTCATTAATTTTGGAAGAATAAAGGAGCTGAATTTTATCAAAATTGCGAAACAGCAAAGAGAGATTTAGGTGCCCTCACGCATGAATCACAAAGTGCTAGCATACAAGTTCAGCAGGTCATCAGAGAAGCAAATGAAAAGTTGATTTTTATTTCAAAAGAAAGAGTATAAATATAGGAAAGTCTTGCTAAAACGAGACACGTTAGACCACACCGAAAATACAGTGAACAATATTGGGCTCCTTGTTTAAAGGAACTCTATAGGAGAAAATGATGACTGAAGATGCTGGAGATCAGAGTCAAAAAGCATAGCCAGTCAGGCAGCATCCGAGAATGACAATCGACATTTCGAGCATAAGCTTTTCATCAGGTCTATACCCTGACATTGGAGGCAGTCCAGAGAAAGTTTACTAGTTTGATTCTGGACACGGAGAGGAGAAGTTCAAACAAAATGAACCTGTACTTACTGGAGGTCAGAAAAGAGAGAGGAGACGTTGTTGAAACATGCAAGATTCTTAAGGGAAATTCAGCAGGTCTAGCAGCAACTAGCGTAATGGTGTAAAAACATTTGCCTTTTTAATTGTTCACTGTATCTGCATGTTAACTGTCAGTGACTCATGGACAAGAAATTGCAACACTTCCTAGCCTCACCATTAAAGTGCACAACATTTCTGTTTGGCTGGCTGTTTGGAAGACCATTTTAGGGAGCTGAATGCACTCAGGATCATCCAAGATTTTGAGTACGACATAGGCAAGAGGTTTAGTGAGGTAGTCACACCTAAGATGCAGACAGAGAGTAGCTGGGTGACCACCAGGAAAGGCAAAGGGCATAGGCAGAGTGTGCAGGAATACCCTGTGGCCATTCCGCTTGAAAACAAGTATACCATTTTGGATATTGTTGGGGGGAGATGACTGTTCAGGGAAAGCAGCAGTCCCCAAGTTAGTGGCACTACAATTGGCCCTTGGGCACAACAGGCAAGGGTAAAGGAAAACACGGCTTTAGCGATAGGAGATTCGATAGTCAGGGGGACAGATAGGAGATCCTGAGGCTGCAAACTAGTGATCCCAGGATGTGTCAGAGTGGCTGCAGAACATTCTTAAGAGGAATAATGAGCAGCCAGAAGTTATTGAGCATGTTGGCACAAATGACATAGGAAGATATAGGGCTGAGGTCCTGATTACTTCCAGTGTCACGTGCCAGTGAGGGTAAGAACAGGAGGATATAGCAAAAAAATGCCTGGCTAAAGAATTGGTAGGGGGCAGGGATTCAGACTTTTAGATCAATCGGCTCTTTTCTGGGACAAAGGTGAACTAGACAGGATCCAATATCTTGACAGCCAGGTTTGCTTGCACTGCAAGGGGAGAAGGGTTTAAAATTAGATTGGCAGGGGGGTGGAATCCTCAACAGCAGGGAGGCAAGTACAAGACTCGAAGGAGATACAGTAATCAGAAATAGTAGGATGAAGAGACAGGTCAGGCTGGAACACGACAGGGAGCAAGGAATGCCTGTGGGATTAAATGCATTTATTTCAATGCAAGAGGGCCGAAAGGCAAGGCCGACAAACTCGGAGTGGATAGGTATGAGAGATTGGGATACTATAGCCATTACAGAAACATAGCTGAAGGAGGCACAGGACTGGCAGTTTAATGTGTCAGGGTACAGGTGCTTTCGGCAGGACAGAGGTCATGGAATGAGGGAAGGAGGAATTGCATTTTTGATTAAGGCAAATATCACAGCAGTAATCCAGTGAGGTTGTGGGTGGAGCTAAGAAATAAGCAGATGGTGATGTTACTGGGGTTGCACCGTATGCCCCCAAAGAGTCAACGGGAACTAGAGGAACAAATATGCAGGGAGACTGGGGAGACTTGCAAGAATAATAGGGTTGTCTAGTAGGGCATTTTAATTGTCTTAACAGACTGAGACTGCCAGAGCGTGAAGAGCTTAGAATGGGTGAAATTCGTTAAGTGCATTCAGGAAAGTTTCCTCAAGCAGTATA
Source organism: Chiloscyllium plagiosum (assembly GCF_004010195.1). Taxonomy (NCBI): domain Eukaryota; kingdom Metazoa; phylum Chordata; class Chondrichthyes; order Orectolobiformes; family Hemiscylliidae; genus Chiloscyllium; species Chiloscyllium plagiosum. The sequence goes on along the minus strand of NC_057711.1, from coordinate 56,707,628 downwards.
TAGAGGTCCTACTCGGGAAGGGGCAACACTCAACCTATTCTTGGGAAATAAGACAGGGCAGGTAACAGAGATGACAGTGGGGCAGTAGTTTGGGACCAGTGACCATAGAACTATTAATTTTAAATAGATATGGAGAGGAACAAAACCAATCCACTGTTCAAGTATTAAATTAGGGCAAGGCATATTTTGATGGAATTAATCATGAGCTTGCAGGGGTTGATTAGAGTAGGTTGCTTGCAGGCAAAGAAACCTCTGGCAACTGGAAGGCCTTTAAAAGTGATATAGCTAGAGTTCAAGGTCTGTGTGTTCCTGTGACAGTGGAGGGAAAAATTGGCAGGAATAGAGAACGCTGGATGATAAGAGATGTTGAGGCTTTAACCAGAGAAAACAAAAAGGTGTGGTTCAGGTACTAGCAGTTGGGATCAAGGGAATCCCTGGAGGAAATCAGAAGGGCGAAAAGGGAGCATGAGACTGCCTTGGCTGAGAAGATTAGGGTGAATCCTAAGAGGTATTTTAAAGGCAAATAGAAAGAATAGGGCCCGTCAAGGATCAAAGTGGACATGTATGTGTAGAATCGCAGGAGATGAGCGAGATTCTCAAGGAGTATTTCTCTTTGATGTAATTCTCCATGGTAAACATGAAGACTTGGGAACTTGAGAAAGTTAGTGGTGATAATTTGGGGACAGTCCATATCACAATAGGGGTGGTGTTGGATGTATTGGAATGTATGAAGGTGAATAAGCATCCTGGCCCTGATCAGTATATCCAAGAACACAGCAAGAGGCTAGAGAAGAAACTGCAGGGGCCCTGGCTGATATTTTTGCATCATCATTAGCCACAGGTGAAGTCCCAGAAGATTGGAGGGTAGCAAATATTGTGCACTTATTCAAGAAGACCAGTAAGCTTAACAGCTGTAGTGGGTACGTTACTTGAGAAGATTTGAAGGGATACGACATACATGCATTTGGAAAGACAGGGTTTGATTAGGAATAGTCAGCATGACTTAAAGTGTGAGGTCATGCCTCTCAAATTTGTTAGAATTCTTTGATGAAGTGACCAGGAAGGTTGACGAGGAAAGGGTGGTAGACATGGTCTATATGGATTTCAATAAGGTCTTAGATAAGGTTCCATATGGTAGGCTGCTCTTGAAGGTTAGATCGCATGGAATCCAGGGCAAGCTGGCAAATTGGATACAAAATTGGCTTGATGGTAGGAAGCTGAGGGTAATAGTAGAAGGATGCTTGTTGAACTGGAGGCCTGTGATTAGTGGAGTGCCTCAGGGGTTGGTACTGGGCCCAGTACTGTTTGTTATCTAGAGCAATGTACAAGGTATGATTAGTAAGTTTGCTGATGACAAAACAAAAGCAGTACGTGGAGAGTGAGGAAGGTTATCAGAAATTGTAGGACCTTGATCAGCTGGGGAGGTGGGACAAGAAATGGCAAATGGAATTTAATATAGATAAGTGTGAGATCTTGCATTTTGGAAATTCAAATCAAGGTAGGAGCTTCATGGTGAATGATAGGGCCTTAAGTAGTGGAACAGAGGGAGCTTGGAGTTTAGGTGCATGGTTCTCTGATAGTGGAGTCATAGGTAGACAGGGCAATGAAGGTGGCTTTTGGCACACTGGCCTTCATCAGTCAGGCCATTGAGTATGTAAGTTGGGAAGTTATGTTGCAGTTTTACAGGACATTGGTGAGGGTGCATTTGGAGTATTGTGTTCAGTTTTGGTCATCATATTATAGGAAGAATGCTATTAAACTGTAAAGAATGTAGAAGAAATTTTCAAGGATGTTGCTTGGACTCAATGGTCTGAGTTATGGGGAGAGGGTTAGCGTAGGAGACTGAGACCTTATAGAGGTGTATAAGATTGTGAGAGGCATGGATAGGTTGAACACACTCAGTCTTTTTCCCAGCTTTGGGGAATCGAGGACTAAAGGGCATCAGGTTAAGGTTAGAGCGGAATGAATAAAAGGGAACCTGAGGGGCAACTTTTTAAAACACAGAGGGTGGTATGCATACAGAATGAGTTGCCAGCAGAAGTGGTTGAGACATGTACGTTACCAACATTCAACAGGCATTTGGACAAATACATGGATAGGAAAGGATTAGAAGGATATGGCCAAGTGGAGGAAATAAAAAGCTAGAATGGATGGACATTTTGGTCGGCATGGACCAATTTGGGCCAAAGGGCCTGTATTCATGCTGTAACAATATGACAAAAGTGGATATCCTTGCTATTCTTCACTTTTATATCATCTGCCAATTCTTTTGCCCACTCAGCCTCCCCAAAACCTTCTAAAATTTATTTACATTATCTTCACAACTCCTTCCAACTTGTGTCATCTGCAAACTTGGAAATATTATATTTAATTTCCACATTCATTGTTATCAATTGTGAATAGCTGGAGCCTAACTATTGATCCCTGCAGAATCCATTAGTCAATCAGCAAATCTATGAATTCTCCATTTATTTCTTCTGTTTTCTGTCTGTTTACCATTTCTCAATACTTTCTGAAAATCTCAGTATACCACATCCATCTGTTCCTCCTCATCAATTCTGCTAATTAAACCCTCAAAAGAACAAACAAAATTGAAAACGTTAACAGGGAAATATCAAAATATTACTCAGGTACAGCTTCAGGCAGCCAGTCTATAACTAGGTCAACAGGCTAATCTTCCATGAGTGTCAAGATAATAAATATTGGAGCCTACTCAACCCATGATTACTCCTGTCCTTATCAGCTACCCAGTCATACACTTTTCAGAGTCCAACTTTACCATAATTCCTGCACAAATGTACACTTCCATTGCAGACATGTTCAAACATTTAGATACTTTCTTTCTTAGACTGATAAATTTATTGACTGACTATAAAATGTAACCACGGTTTTTGGAAGGTTTGAAGTGTCTAAAGTCATTGTATATGCTGCGATTTAGTTAAAACAAAAATAAAAATCACCATCCATAATGAGTTAAGGTTAGAAATTATGTTGGTAATATTTGAATAGCACATTGTTGATACTGAATTTCTGAAAACTCTCTCAAAAACCATTAATTTAAAATAACTGGTTAAGAACGCAACTTAGCAGAAGGGAAGACATGACACTAAATCATAATTTTCCCTTTTAACTTTAAAATTTTAATTGTTACCTGGTCAGTCATGCTGTTCCCTCAGTCAGAGAGCATGAAAAAGATCTCATTAGAAATAAGATTGAAACTTAGAGGAAATGTACACTTTTTTTAAACTTTTACTACAAAAGGTGATGGAACCACTGAATTGCAGTTATCCAAATAATTTCAAGTAAAAATAATTTCAAAAATAATTCTTAAGAGTTCTGACATTCTTGTAGCGAAATTGTATTGCTTTGAATGAGTTCCACAGATGACTAACATTCACCTTGGCTCTGATATTTTAACAAAGGCATAAAAGCTATTTGTTAGACACGACCTTCGCTTTTTCTCATGTGGAGGCAGCTCTCTATGGTCTTAAGACATTTTCCATAAAGTCTTTCCTACGGACTTTAATTGTGACTAAATAAAATTCTGAGCGTGTTTAACGATAAACAGTAGAACTATAGCTTCACTCCTTACATTCATCATAATCAAATGTTCCTTTCAATTTTCCTGCTCAAGATTGACTTGATACGGTAGTACAAGGAAGATATTATCTGACAAAACATTTTTTAAGATAAGACATTTGGATAAAATAAGTCCAATTCACATTTACTTACTGCGTCAAGACAGTTTATGATAAAATGTATTGCTCTTGGAAAATTTTTAATGGTTAAGAATTGTCACAGAATTTTAAAAATCCAGTTAAAAATAATTTATTGGTATAAAATTAGTGTTTTTTTTTAAACAGGTGTCTATGTTGCTTTGGTTATTCAGCACATGCTCACTGCAAAATAATCAGCTATTTGGTCTAATCACAAACAGCTGGAAGATTAATAGTTAGAGGAGGATAAAATTACATATTCCCACTCTGATACCAACAGTGGAATGAATCTAGCCATTATTTCTGTACCTGATCACTGGCTCTTGACCTAACTAGAAAGTACTGAGTAGACTCTCCATAAGGACAACCCTCTATGGGTTGAGTGGACTCCAACATTCATTACCTTGATTCACACATTAAGATTAGCCAGTTGACCAAGTCATAAAAAGGCTGCCTGAGGCTGTACCTCGGTAATATTTTGACATTTCCCAGTTCGCTTTCGTTTTCAGTTTCTTTTGAGTTCTTTGAGGGTTTAACTAACTGAATCGATGAGGTGGAAACAGATGTGGTATACTTAGATTTTCAGAAAACGTTAAGAAAAGGTAAACACACAGAAAACAGTAGAAATAAATAGATCGTTCACAGATGCAAGCTGTGACTCCTGGAGTTTTGCAAGGATCAGTGTTTTGGCTCCAACTACACTCAATCTATGTCAATTACATGGATGTAGAGATTAAACAATGTTTCTAAGTTTGCAGATGACACAAAAGTAGGTTGGAGGGAATTAGGGCAATGACATGAAGACACTTAAAGGAAATTTGGAGAGGCCATATGAATGGACAAAAAAAGGCAGATGATATAAATGTGAAGAAATGCAAGGATGCCCAATTTACTTAGCCAAACAGGAATGCAAAAGCTATTTGTTAGACACGACCATCGCTTTTTCTCATGTGGAGGCAGCTCTCTATGGTCTTAGGACATTTTCCATAAAGTCTTTCCTACGGACTTTAATTGTGACTAAATAAAATTCTGAGCGTGTTTAGGGGGGCTATGAGGGGTTCTGAGGGGGGCTATGAAGTGTTGTCAAAAGAACAGATTTTCTTGTCCATGAGTCACTAACAGTTAACATACAGATACAGTGAACAAGAAAGGCAGCAAATTGTTTTTACACCATTACACTAGATGCTGCCAGACCTGAGCTTTCCCTAAAAATCTTACATGTTTTAATAACCTTTTTCTCATTTTTATAAACTTCACTAAGTACTGGCCTAACTTGTTGAACATCTCCTTTATGATAGAATGCCACTGCGCGCAAGATCAAACTGGAACTTTCGCTGGACTATATATGGGAAAGAGGAATACTTTAATATTTTATTTTAGGAATCCAGTTGTTCTTGTGATTTGCAAGACATGCATATAAAACAAATAAAGCAATGTTTGAAAATGTATTTTCTAAAGCAATTATTTGATTTTTTTTCTCATTACTATTAGCTATTTAAAAATATCAGGGGCAGAATATCTATTCAGACAGTCCCTGGGTTGCAAATGGATTCCGTATGCAAATCCATTCACAGGGTGATTTGTACACAAATCAGAATACAATGCAGGACAATATAAAGGAGTCATAAGTACAGGGAATGTTCTTATCTTGATTCTTTAAAATTACATCCCTGTATGAGATCACGTTCGTAAGTGCAAGCGTTCATAAGTCAGACATTCATAAATTGGAGAGGCCTGTATTGAATTAATTGATACACATTTAACTCCACAAGAACTAGTCTTTCTACTTCAAATCAATTGAAATTATGCATGTTCAGCCAAGATAAAATTTACAAATACAACTCAAAAACTCTTCAAAGATGTTGATCGATGCCCAACTCCAATTGCCTTTAAGATGTTTTTACTACCAACCAGTGTACCGACCCAGGGTTTCAGTGAACAACAGGATACCTACAAAAGTAGGTGAGTTTCTCAGAGCCAGTGTTATAAAATGCACATTTGACAGTGGAATTTTGCCCACTGGATGGTTTTACCATTCTCACAGACCAGTACTAAAAATATTACTAACAGAATGAAAAACAACATGCGTTTTATGTAAATTCTCAACAGTTTTGAGAAATTATTTCTTACAAAGTTGCAAATCATTTTTTTGCATGTAACTATGAACATCAGTGAACTTTCCCCATCATATGATTGATAGCTTGGGATATGTCGTTTATGTTGGAATAAAGGGTACACCTGGATTCTGTTGAAAATTGGCAGACGAGGTGACAAAACCAGGGCATGTGTGCGCATGAAGTGCAAGGTGGAATATTAATGAAGGGAGAAACTGGGAACTGTGCGGCTAACCAAAAGCAACTCATTTTCCAATCTTCTAATTACAGGTCATTCCATCGTAATGCACGCTTTGTCAATGTGAATTCGCTATAACGTGATTGAAGAGTTGAGGATGCTGTTTCTAAAGTGCAAACTTTTAAAACACGTGTTGGCTTTAAAGCAATCACAGCATCAACACTAAGCGCTGTTTCTGAAGCGTGAGTTTTCTATAACAGGGTTGCAGAAGAGCGCAACCACTGTGTTATAAATGAACTGACTATAGTTCATACTAACAGGCCAATCAGTAATATGACCAGCTCACTAATATTTTCACTACACTGATATTCATATGAATAGACTAATCTTTCATGGCACTGCTCAGAGACAGATGTTACTCACCTTTCCCTATAAATACCTCCTTCTTTGTTGCTAATTCCTTTTGTGAACAATAATATTATGGTTTGTATGGGGCAATGTCAGAGGCTGTGTCAACAGTATCTCCTACAATGGTGATGTCAGAATTACAGACTTGGAAGGAAAATGATCATAGCTTCAACTGTGTAAAATCAAATATGTAGAGCTGTACAAATTTCCTTAATATGTAATAAACAAGTTGCTGTTTGAACACACCAAAGAATCAGTAATCATTCTGAAGGTAGACTAATCAACGTAAGATTAGCAGTGATGGTCCCCAATTCATGAAAAATTCAACTTAAAATCTTCTTGAAAGTCAGAGAGTCAAAGTGGCACCATAAATGTAGACATGGAAAACTGCCTTGATGAGATCACACCCAACTACTGTACTGTAGTTGAGGATGCTGTTTCTAAAGTGCAAACTTTTAAAACATGTGTTGGCTTTAAAGCAATCACAGCATCAACACTAAGCGCTGTTTCTGAAGCGTGAGTTTTAGTCTTATTATTTAAGGAAGAATACACTTGCCATAAGGGGAGCACAGCTGAGATTCACAAGACAAATCCCTGGGATGGCAGAATTGTTGTACAAGCAGAGACTGAGGAAATAATTTTCAGAGTTTGAAGAAAAAAAGATAATCTCATTGGAAGTTACAAGATTTTAACAGGGTATGTTAGAGTAGATGCAAATAGGATGTTTCCCTTGGCAGGAATCTAGTACAGTGCTTCTTAAACTCTTCCCACTGTAACTGCATTTCAAACCTTGAAAATTGTCACAACTCCTTGATTAAAACTCAGGAGGGAACAGTCCAATGATAACCAAGGGGTAGTGGAGAGAAGATTTGAGAGCAGATGGGAGAAAAATCAGAACTCCATGGCAGCACTACTGTTTTGAAGGTCATGATCTCAAAACTTTCAGCTCATGACCCCATTTTGAGGTCTTAACACCCAATTTGGAAGGCGCTGATCTAAAGCCATGAGACGGAGTCTGAAATGCCTACTCTTTATTCGGAGATTAAAGAGGAATTTCTTACTCGGATGGTGAATTTTTGGGGTCCATACTCCAGGGGGCTGTGGAAATTTAATTTGAGCAGAAACTGATAGACAGGGACATGCAACATAGTAGTGTTGAGGGAGATGATCAGCCGCAATCTCAATAAATGGCTACTTCAGTTTATATGCTCGCTAGAGAAGTTCAAGAGGAGGAAAATTGGAAACAGGTGGTCTGAACAATGATACTGGGTTCTCAAGATTAACTGTCTCCCATAAACTCAAAAATGGTCACTTTGGGGAAAAGGATTCAGTCTCCATTGCATTGTGTGGCAAGACTTCCTGCCGAGTGGAATAAATTGAACTGAACATCCACAAGGCACTGTGGGCCATTATCACCACCAGCAAAATTCTATTATTCCACAATCTGCAAAATCCCGGTTCAATGATGAGTGTTTGAGGCCATACCAGAAGCCGAATCAGGTAAATCTAAAGATGTGTCAAATTGGTGAAACTTGAACACTGGATTACTTACAAAAGATAAAGCTTCGCCTTGTCCTGACATACCTAACATTGCAGATACCAGCCTTCAATGAATTTGATTCCCTCCAGATAATATCAAAAAACAGGTGAAAACATTGGATACTGCAATGGCTATTGGCCCTGACAACATCCCTAAAATAGTACTTTAGACCTGTGTTTCAGAACTAGCTGTGTCACTAGCCAGTACAGTTACAACACCGGCATCTCCTCCAGTATTGTGAAAAATTGCCTAGCAATATCCTATACACAGCCACTTTCAACGTGGACACCTTCATCACTGATGCATAGTGGCAGCAGCAATGGAATGATGCACTGCAGCAACTCACCAAGGCTCCTCCAACAACACCTTCCAAACCCAAGATCTCCACCACCACGTTGGCTAAGGGTAGCAGATACAGGAGGATACCATCACCTGCACACTCCCCGCCAGTTTGCACAACATTCTGACTTGGAGCTATATCGTTGGTCTTTCACTGCCCAAGCCCTGGAATATCCTCTCCAGCAGTACCCCCTACATGACACTGACTAGTACTGAATAGATATCTGACAAATTCCTTTGGCCTGAGAGCTTGCATACTCAGGTTTTAAAATAGATAGTTAGAGATTGTGACTGGGTTATGAATTTTAAAAATTCCCTAGGTTCCAGAATGTTCGCAGCTTATAGAAAGTTAGCAAATTTGATACCACTATCCAAGAAAGGCGGGCGAGAGAAAACAATAAATCAGCCTGATATCAGTCTTCAGATAAGTGCTAGAATTTTTTTTAAGCAGTCTTAACGATGCACTAAAAAAAAATCATAGCATCATCCAAGTCACCATGGCTTTATGACTAGAGAACTTGTATTTGATACATGGTACTGTTGAGACCACATCGAGAATATTGGATGGAGTTCTGGTTCCCATTTTCTAAAGAAAGATATTCCACTGGAGGCAGTTAAGAGAAGATTCACTAGAATGATCCGTGGTATGGAGGGACTGTCTTATGAGCAAAGGCTAAACAGGTTCGGACTCTACTTACTGAAATTCAGAAGAATGAGAGGTGATCTCATTAAAACATACCGGATTCTTAACAGGCTTGACAGGGGAAATGTTGAAATGATGCTTTCCCTCATGCGAGAGTTCAGGGCCGGAGGTCACAATCTCAGAATAAAAAAGGCATCTATTTAAAACTGGGATGAGGGGGAATAGTTTCTGAGCCAGTTGATAGTTTTTTGGAACTCCTTGTCCCAGAGAGCAGTGGGGCAGATTCCTTGGATACAGTTAAAGAGGAGATAGGTAGCTTCTTGATTAGTAGGGGAATCAAGGGTTACGGGTAAAATACAGGAAAGTGGATGTGAGGAATGTCAGATCAGCCATGATTCTATTCAATGGCAGAGCAGGCTCAACGGGCCAAATGGCCTAATGACTCCTATTTATTGTGGGCTTATGGATAAATGTAAAGCTTTTTGAAGATATGACAAGGGAGATAAAAGGGTACTGTATACCTATATTTGCAAAGAGCATTTGATAAGATACCACAAATAGGCAAAATTAGATCTTATGGGGTTGGGGGCAATATACTTTTTTTAGATTAGATTAGATTACTTACAGTGTGGAAACAGGCCCTTCAGCCCAACAAGTCCACACCGCCCCGCCGAAGCGCAACCCACCCATACCCTTACATGTACCCCTTTACCTAACACTACGGGCAACTTAGCATGGCCAATTCACCTGACCTGCACATCTTTGGACTGTGGGAGGAAACCGGAGCACCCGGAGGAAACCCACGCAGACACGGGGAGAACGTGCAAATTCCACACAGTCAGTCGCCTGAGGCGGGAATTGAACCCGGGTCTCTGGCGCTGCGAGGCAGCAGAGCTAACCACTATGCCACCGTGCCGCCCACTTGCATGGGAAGAGAATTAGTTACTAAACAGGAAGCAAAGAGCAGGTATGAACAGTACATCCTCAAGTTGATAGCTGCGACTAGTGAAGTGTTGCACGTATTAGCGCCGGAGCGTCAGTTATTTGCAAGCTATGTTAATAACTGAGAGAGACATAGTAAATAGAAACAGGGCAGGCCTTTTGACTCAACCTGCTCCCCAAAACAATTTGGTCATTGCTCATCTTTCTACTTACTACCTTTAATTCTTGATGACTGTATCTAACTCCTTCTTAAAAATATTCAAAGTTTTGGTTCTCAACTGCTTTTCTACGGCAGAGAATTTCTCAGGCTCACCACTCTGAAGAAATTTCTCCTTACCTTAGTCCTAAATGATTTACACCCTATGGGATCACGTTCAAATAACAACCAAAATCGGGCAGTGGTGAAAAGTCTCTTATTCAGCAACCGCAAGTTGCACAAGTGCGAGGCGTCAATAGAATCCCGAAATACAGTTCTTAAACAGCCTATTTATACACCGTCCTTACATATATTAAAATTCCATTACTATGGTGTTACATTATTTTATCTGTTGGAATATTGCATGCAATTCTGGTCTCCTTCCTATC
>NC_057711.1:56677733-56697036 GCF_004010195.1 Chiloscyllium plagiosum | reverse complement strand
TAGGAAGAGGCTGTACCGGGGGGGGGGGGGGGGGGGGGGAGTCCAGACGGCATAGGTTTAGGGTGAGAGGGGAAGATATCAGAGAGACCTAAGGGGCAACTTTTTCCACCAGGAGGGTGGTATGGGTATGGAATGAGCTGCCAGAGGAAGTGGTGGAGGCTAGTGCAACATTTAAGCGGCATTTGGATGGATATATTAATAGGAAGGGTTTGGGGGATATAGGCCAGGTGCTGGCAGGTGGGACTAGATTGGGTTGGGATATCTGGTCGGCATGGACAAGTTGGACCAAAGGGTTTCCATGCTGTCCATCTCTATGGCTCTATGTACTAAGTGCTGGTTGCTACGCCTGATATGATTAAAGTTAAAAATCACAGGTTATAGTCAAACTGCCCATCCTAATCCAACACTGGCATCTCTATATCATGATAGGATCAAGAGTGTCTGTCCAGTCTGCTTGCATAATTAAGAAGTGTACCTATACTTAAAAGAATAAAGTTAAAAATCACAACACCAGGTTATAGTCCGACAGGTCTATTTGGAGGCACTATTTGGGCAGAGATAGGTATATGCCGCAGGGAAAGAGGTATAACTGGGGGATAGGCAATTATGATGCGATTAGACAAGATTTAGGATGGGGAAGGAAGCTGCAGGGGATGGACACACTTGAAATGTGGAGCTTATTCAAGGAACAGCTACTGCGGGTTCTTGATAAGTATATACCCATTAGGTAGGGAGGTGGTTGTCGAGAGAATGCGCGCCATGGTTTTTGAAGGAAGTTGAAGCTCTCAAGAGAAAGTAGGCTTATGTGAGGATGAGGTGTGAAGGCTCAGTTAGGGAGCTTGAGAGTTATAAGTTAGCCAGAAAAGATCAAAAGAGAGGGCTACCAGGAGGGGACATGAGAAGTTGTTAGCGAATAGGATCAAGAAAAACCCTTAGGCTTTCTGTAGGTACATCAGGAATAAAAGAATCACTGGAGTAAGATTAAGCCCAATCAACGATAGCAATGGAAAGTTGCATGTGGAATCTGAGAATATAGGGGAAGCGCTTAATGAATAATTTTCAACAATATTCACATGGGAAAAGGGCAATGTCAGTGAGAGTATGGAGATACAGATTACAAGATTTGATGGGATTGAGGTTGACAAAGGAGGTTTTTAGTAATTTTGGAAGATCTGAAAATAGATAAGACCCCGGATGGGATTTATCCTCTGATTCTCTGTGAAGCCAGGGAGATGGCAGAGCCTTTGGCTTCGATTTTTATGTCATCATTGTTGACAGGAATTGTGCCAGAAGACTGGAGGATAGCAAACGTTGTTCCCTTGTTGAAGGGGAGACAAGTCAACCCTGGTAATTATAGGCCATTGAGCCTTACTTCGGCTGTGGGTAAGGTATTGGAAAAGATTATAAGAGATCGGATATATAATCATCTGGAAAGGAATAATTTGATAAGGGATGGTCAACATGGTTTTGTGAAGGGTAGGTCGTGCCTCTCTAACCTTACTGAGTTCTTCAAGAAGGTGACAAAACAGGAGGATGAAGGTAAAGCGAGTGATCTGGTGTATATGGAGTTTCAGTAAGGCATTTGATAAGGTTCCACACATTAGGCTATTGCACAAAATACGGATTTTCAGGATTGAAGATGATTTAACAGTTTGGATCATAAATTGGCTCATTGAAAGATGACAGGGTGGTGATTGATGGGAAATGTTCATCCTGGAGCTCAGTTACCAGTGGTGTGCCGCAAAGATCTGCTTTGGGGCCACTGGTGTTTGTCATTTTTATAAATGATCTAGATGTGGGCGTAGAAGGATGGGTTAGTAAATTTGCAGATGACACTAAGGTTGGTAGAGTTGTGAGCAGTGCCAAAGGATGTTGTGGGTGACAGAGGGACATGGGTAAGATGCGGAGCTGGGTTGAGAAGTGGCAAATGGGAGTTTAATGGGGAAAAGGAGAGGTAGTTCACTACGGAAGCAGTAACGGGTATGCAGAGTATTGGGCTAATGGTAAAATTCTTGGCAATGTAGATGAATGAGATCTGTGTCCAGGTGCATAAATCCCTGGAAGATGCCACCCAGGTTGATAGGGTTGTTAAGGTGGCATACGGTGTGTTGGCAGTTATTGGTAGGGGAATTGAGTTTCGGAACGAGGTCATGGTCCAGCCGTACAAGACACTGGTAAGGCCGCATCTGGGGTACTGCGTGCAGTTCTGGTCACCGCATTATAGGAAGGATGTGGAAGCTTTGGAAAGGGTTCAGAGGAGATTTACTAGGATGTTGCCTGGTATGGAAGGAAGGTCTTATGAGGAAAGGCTAAGGGAACTGAGGCTACTTTCTTTGGAGAGAAGGTGGTTGAGAGGTGACGTAATTGAGACATACAAGATAATCAGAGAGTTAGATAGGATGGACAGTGAGAGCCTGTTTCCTCGGAGAGTGAAGCTTTGAATTGAATGGTGATCGATTTAGGACAGATATCAGGAGTAATAGGGGCATGGAACGGCTTACCTGCAACAGTAGTAGACTCGCAGACAATAAGGGCATTTAAATCGACATTGGACATATATATGGATAATAATTGAACAGTTCAGGTTAGAAGGGCATCAGATTAATTTCACAGGCTGGTGCAACAGAGGGCCAAAGGGTCTGTACTGCGCTATAATACTATGTTTCCATGTTCACTAGCTTTCACCTGAAGGAGCAGTGCTCTGAAAGCTAGTGTTTCCAAATAAACCTGTTGGATTATAACCTGGTGTTGTGATTTTTTAAACTTTGTACACTCCAGTCCAACTGGGTTCTGAGATTTGTTTACGATTTGCCCTTGAGTTGCATGCATTCGTGCAATTTCACTTAATTGAATTGAATTTATTGTCATGTATGCCGAGGCACAGTGAAAAGCTTTGTTTTGCGAGCAACACAGGCAGGTCACATACTTAAGGAGCATAAGTAGTAAATAGTAGGTAAACAGTGGCAAAAACTTTTAAAAAAGGGTACAGGTGAACGCTAAGAGGTTGAGAATCTGTTCAGTATTCTGACAACAGTCAGGTAGAAACTGTTTCAAAACGGGCTGGTGCTCGTGTTCAGGCCTCTGTACCTTCTCCCCGATGGTAGAGGTTGTAGAAATACATTGCCAGGATGGGATGGACCTTTAAGAATGCTGGTGGCCTCGTAGATGGGAGGTTGACCTTTGTGATTGTCTGGGCCGAGTTCATCACTCTAACAGACTCCAATCTTGAATGGTACAGTTGCCATACCAGACAGTGATACATCCAGACAGAATGCTCTTGATGGCACACCTATAAAAGCTGGCAAGGGTATTTGTAGTCATGCCAAATTTCCTCAGCTGCCTGAGTAAGCGGAGACATTGTTGGGCCTTTGTAATCAGTTAGGAGAAAGTGAGGACTGCAGATGCTAGAGATCAGAGCTGAAAAATGTGTTGCTGGAAAAGCGCAGGTCAGGCAGCATCCAATGAGCAGGAGAATCGACGTTTCAGGAAATCCTTATGCCTGAAATGTTGATTCTCCTGCTCCTTGGATGCTGCCTGACCTGCTGCGCTTTTCCAGCAACACATTTTTCACCTTTGTAATCAGTGCATCCACATGAAGAGTTCAAGGAAGCTTGTGTGGATGACCACTCCCAGGAACTTGCCACTCTCCACTCGTTCCACCTCTATGCTGTTAATGTGTAGGGGGACGTGAGTAATATCCCGCCAAATGGCAATAATGAGTTCCTTGGTTTTGCCAGCATTGAGAGCTAGGCTGTTCTCATTGCACCATTTTTCCAAGTCTAATCTGAGATACGACCAACTATGGTGGTGTCGTCAGCGAACTTGTAAATGGCACAATTCACTTAAAGTGCTGTTTTGACAGTTAGTCTCAAAGTGATAGTGGCCCAATTAAAAGGTTTTTAACAAGTACATACTAATTGGGAAAACTGTTTGGTGTTCAGTAATCTATTCAGGTCTGGAATTAGGTTGGTAAGGGCTGATCGATATTGTAATGTTTCGTAGAGTCTTGATGGGGAGGGTATCGTTTAAGACACTGACACCTATTCAGAGGTAGACTTTGATGTAGAAACAGGCTGACAAGAGTTTAAGGTGAATGGGTTAAATGGGATCTTTTAATTTTAGTCTATATTGTAATAGTAAAACATTCGACAAAACACTGTTGTATGTAATAAATGAAACAAAACTGTTATAATAAACAACAGGTTAGTAAAGGATTATGAATGAATGATCAGGAACGTGGTATTAATGAGCTGGTGAGTGAGTTAATAAAGATAACCTGTAACACAATATCTCACAACCTCATAGCCTTGGATTGTGATCACTGATCATCAAAACATCCTTCTTGCATTTATCTCACCTAGTACTGTTGAATTTTGAAGATGGAGATCTGCACCTCATTCTTGTACAATCCATTGAACATAGACCTAGTAGATCAGTCTCTCATGTCAGCCCTGCCATCCCAGAAATCAGTCTGTTGAATGTTCATTCTCTCTCACCGCCCCCTTCCCCCGCAGACACAAGGAGAATGTGCAAACTCCACAGAGTCAGTCAGTCGCCTGAGGTGGGAACTGAACCCAGGTCTCTGCCGCTGTGAGGCAGCAGTTCTAACCACTGTGCCGCCCATAGATCCTGTTGCACCTCCCCTTTCTCTAATCTAATACCAATCAGATAATAATCATCTTCCTATTTTTGCTACCAAAGCACATAATTTATCCACATTTTATACTTCATCTGCCATGCATTTGCCCAGTTACTCAACATGGCCAAATCACACTGAAAGATGTCTGGATACTGCTCACATTCATTATCATGTCAGCTTTGTGTCATCTGCAAGCTTGAAGATATTACATTTAACTCCCTGATCTAAATTATATATATTCATAATATATTATGAATGGATGTCTGGGGTCCAAGCACTATTCTATTGGTATCCTATTGGTCACTGTCTGCCACTAATTTTTACCAGCCAGTTGTCTATCCATATCAGTATACTACTACAGTCCCATGCACTTTATTTCATACCTTGTGCTGGACCATAGTGAATGTCATCTGAATGTCCAGGTAAACCACAAACTCTGGCTCTCCCAATCAACTTGGTTAGTTGCATCCTTGTCAAGGTCCAATCTTTACTTCCCTTTTGCAAATCCATGCTGACTCTGTCTAATCATGTCAGTGGTTCCCAAGTGCTATGTTATAAGTCTTTTTTGATTGATTAGCATTTTCCCTACTACCAACATCAGGACAAATAATGTATCTACATTTGGTAACAATAAAAATAGAAGTTGGATATGCAAGCCCGCTTTTTTTGGGGGGGTGGGGGGTTTACTCAGAAAAGAATTACAAATTGATGAGTGGCCAGCAAAATGACAGATAGGAGATAAGAAAAGAGAGAAGAATCAGAGCTTTAAAGATGGACAGAAGCATCACATCAGATAAACAGAGTGAACAGGAAACAGACACCCAAATGAGGTGTTAAAGGGTTGTTAAAGAAGGGAGGTAAAAAGAGTGAAAGATCTGCAAGAGGACATGAAATAAACTAACAGCTTATTATTTACCTATAAGCAAGGCTGCAGACCAATTGCTATCTGCCTTAATAAAAAATATCACATATTTACAATAAAAAAGTAACTTTCATCGACACTAAAATTTCTAAGTACTTTGACCAGTTTTTTTACCTCAATGACCCCATTCCCTGCAGCTGACTTGGTTTCCGGAAACCTTTCATACATGAACAGGGGTACAACAGTCAGTCTATTTCAAACCAACTGTACCATGAAGCTGCATTCTTGATAGACTTCCAATAACATGACTGAAATTCATAGGAAGGGGGAATGACTACATTAGAAATGAAAGAAAAAGACATAATAAAGGTTTATGCTAACCGGTTGAAGGTATGCTTTTGAAATAACATAAGAAAAGCATTCGAAGTACAACAGTGGGAACATCTTACACTTCCACAGCGTCCCAAAGTGCTTCAGAGTTAATGAAGTTGAAACTTTATTGCTGGAACAGCACAGCAGGTCAGGCAGCATCCAGGGAACAGGAGATTCGACGTTTCGGGCACAGGCCCTTCTTCAGAAGAAGGGCCTGTGCCCGAAACGTCGAATCTCCTGTTCCCTAGATGCTGCCTGACCTGCTGTGTTGTTCCAGCAATAAAGTTTCAACTTTGATCTCCAGCATCTGCAGACCTCACTTTCTCTTCAGAGTTAATGAAGCCTGCTTAAAAAGTGTAGTCACTGTTAAAATGCAGGGAATGTGGTACCCAATTTGTGCATTACAAGTTCTCATAAACAGCAATGAGATGCAGAACCATATGTTTTAGTGATGTTGGCTAGGAGATGAATATCAGCCAAGACACTGCAGAATTCCTCTGCTCTTCTTCAAAATATCATGGGGTCTGCCATGTTCCAAGGTTGAAGCTTCATCGAAAAGATGGCAGCTCCCGACTACAATAGGAAATGGCTCAAAGGTACAAGACAGAGGGTGGTGGTGGAGGGTTGTTTTTCAGACTGGAGGCCTGTAACCAGTGGAGTGCCACAAGGTTCAGTGCTGGGTCCACTACTTTTTGTCATTTACATAAATGATTTGGGTGCGAGCATAAGAAGTACACAGTTAGTAAGTTTGCAGATGACACCAAAATCGGAGATGTAGTAGATAGCGAAGAGGGTTACCTCAGATTACAACAGGATCTGGACCAGATGGGCAAATGGGCTGAGAAGTGGCAGATGGAGTTTAGATTAGATTAGATTAGATTACTTACAGTGTGGAAACAGGCCCTTCGGCCCAAAAAGTCCACACCGCCCCGCCGAAGCGCAACTTGCTGAACAAAGAGACCTTGGAGTGCAGGTTCATAGCTCCTTGAAAGTGGAGTCGCAGGTAGATAGGATAGTGAAGGCGGCGTTTGGTATGCTTTCCTTAATTGGTAAGAGTACTGAGTACACGACATTGGTTAGGCCACTGTTGGAATATTGCGTGCAATTCTGATCTCCTTCCTATCGGAAACTTGTGAAAATAGCAAGTTGTGAAACTTGAAAGGGTTCAGAAAAAATTTACAAACATGTTGCCAGGCTTGGAGGATTTGAGCTATAGGGAGAGGCTGAACAGGCTGGGGCTGTTTTCCCTGGAGCGGAGATTGAGGGGTGATCTTAGAAAGATTTACAAAATTATGGGGGGCATGGATAGGATAAGTAGATAAAGTCTTTTCCCTTCTGGAGTTCAGAATTAGAAGCCATAGGTTTAGGGTGAGAGAGGGGAAAGACATAGGAGAGACCTAAGGGGCAACTTTTTTATGCAGAGGGTGGTACGTGTATGGAATGTGCTGCCAGAGGAAGTGGTGGAGGCTGGTACAATTGCAACATTTAAAAGGCATTTGGATGGGTATATGAATAGGAAGGGTTTGGAGGGATATGGGCCAGGTGCTGGCAGATGGGACTAGATTGGGTTGGGAAATCTGGTTGGCATGGACGGGTTGGACTGAAGGGTCTGTTTCCATGCTGTACATCTCTACGACTGAGCTCCAGTTGGTGGAAGGAAGTTTAAACTCACTGCCTTGAAATGTACATGTCCACCATTACCTTTGACTTCATAACTGTCAGGTCTGAGGGATGAAGAAATATGCACTGTAGTACATAGCAATAGGTGTAGGGTATTCAGCCCCTAAAACCAGTTCTACCATTCAATGAGATGATGGCTGATCTGTAGCCTAACTCCGTATACCTGTCTTTGGTCCATATCCCTTTATAAACTTAAGGATCTCAGATCTAAAATTAAAAGAAACTTAAACAGTATCCACTGCTATTTGTGGGTGAAAGTTCCAAATGTCAACCACCTTGTGTGTACAGGACTGCTTGGTGACATTTGTACTGAACAAATCTGATTCTCAAATCAAATTCTCAGCTGCACGGTAGCTCAGTGACCAGCACTATTGCCTCACAGCACCAGGGAGCTGGGTGCGATTCCAGCCTCAGGCGACTGTGTGTGGAGTTTGCACATTCTCCCTATGTCTGCTTGGGTTTCCTCTGGGTGCTCCAGTTTCCTCCCACAATCCAAAGATGTGTAGACCAGGTGAATTGGCCAAGCTAAATTGCCTGTAGTGTTAGGTACATTAGTCAGAGGGAAATGGGTCTGGGTGGGTTACTCTAAGGAGGGTTGGTGTAGATTTGTTGGGCCAAATGGCCTGTTTCCATACTGTAGGGAATCTAATTTGAACCCCTAGTTCTAGAATCCCTGACCAACAGAAATAGTTTATCTTTGTCCTGTCTATTCCGGTTAATGTCTTGAAGCCTTCGATTAGGTCACTCATTAACTTTCTAGATTCTAGAGAAAACAGCTTGTTTCCATGTACAATGTCTCCTCATAGCTGAACCGCTAAAGACCAGATATCTTTCTTGTCAACCTATGTTATGGTCTCTCCAAGGCCAATACATCCTTCCTAAAATGTGGTGTCCAGATCTGCTCTCAGTACACTGGGTGTAACCCAGAGCCTCTCACACATTTTCCCAGAGGTCACACAGACTTAAAAATGTTCACAACCCTAGCTGTGCAGTAGAGGTGAGAAGACTTGAGAGAGCAGGCAGAGGAGGGTCAGCCGGTTGCTGCCTTCGAGCTGACAATGCTAAAATTTCACCTTGGGCCTCCACTTGGTGTTCTGATTCTCACTTTTGAAAGGTCTTGCCCAACTCATATTGAATTTTTTTTTCACATTCTGCCTGTGTCTGCATGGGTTTCCTCCTTGTGCTCCGGTTTCCTCTCAATCCAAAGATGTGCAGGTCAGGTGAATTGGCCATGCTAAATTGCCCATAGTGTTAGGTGCATTAGTCAGAGGGAAATGGGACTGGGTGGGTTACCCTTCGGAGGGTGGGCTTGTTGGGCCGAAGGGCCTGTTCCTTCACTGTAGGGAATCTAACCTAATCTAATCATCACTGCTTTTGGATTCTATTTCTCTACAAAGAGTTTCCGCTGCTCAGTTTGCGCATTTCAGGCTTTTGTTTTTGAAAAAGTGTTGCCACTTTTGATGACTTTCAAATGTTGCAGTCATCAGAGAGATTAATAACTGGAATTCTGGAAACATCAACAATTAGAAGGATGATTCCACATGACTTCAAAGTTTAAGGCTTTTACTATAAAAAGAGAACCAAAAGCACCCATGACTAAATATATCTTTGTCCGTAACTTGTATTTGAAGTCACAGTCGGAATGTTCATATTTTCTTTTGAACACATACGAAAGGATACTTCACAATTATACTGAACACAAAATTTAAATAGATATTCAGTTCTCCTAGTAATCAGTCCAAGGTAATTCTTAGCTCCGAGGGTTTCCTTCTGTTCTTTGGGTAAAAACTATAAATTTCAGAGTTGTCTTTCAAAGTGAATCTTTTCTCCCTGAGATTGGTCTCAGCTGTGACTTTAACAGCCTTTTACTAAATCATGAATTTGGTCTTTTCAATTAGAGCACAAGCTCCGATTTGTACTGTTTCATTTAAACCACAGTGCCTTACTGCCGATAGCTGCTTTCCCCCTCTCTGATCCTGACAGACTAGCTAAGCCTGTAATAGCACAATTGCCTCCTCCAAATGCTTCAGTTTTAAAAGCCAATAAGCATGACACATATCCAGGTAGAAATGGTGATTAGCCATCATTGGACTCTAACTCTGATTTATCATGCAATCAAGTTGACAGTTAAACAACTGTTTAAAACCTTAAAAATCACAACACCAGATTATAGTACAACAGGTTTATTTGGAAGTACTAGATTTCAAAGCACTGCTCCTTCATCAGGTAACAAAGAACCAAGTAAAACACCTGTGAAAGTATGCTGCATTCATAACAAATGGGTAACACAGATAGATGTATTCCCAGATACCATTTTAAGGACATGATTGCAAGGTGGTCAAGGCTCAGACATACATATTCATCCATAACTTGATGCTTTAGGCGACAATTTCTTAGAGGAAAGCATTCTGGTGCCAAACAGGGATCAGGCTAATCTAGTCCTGGTAATATGCAATAAAACAGGATTAATCAGTAGCCTCATAATAAAAGAGCCTCTATAATGAACTTCATAGAATTGAACACGTGCCCACTTCAAGTTGAGAACTGTGGCTTAAGACCAGTGTTTTAAAATTAAAGAGAGGTAATTATTGGGGTACACAGTCAGGGCTAACCAAGGTGGACTGACAACAAGAGTTAAAAGGTGGGATATTAGAAAAGCAGCTGCATTAATTGGTGTACTCTCCATGCCAACACCTCTACCAACCAAGATCCATTTGTCAACCAATAGCTTCTCACATGACACAGGTAGCTTCTCACATGACACAGGGTAAACCCTTCCTGCTTAATTTAAAACCAGCAAAACAGGAAAAAAAATGTGCAGGAATATGTAAAATTTCAAGTAAAAATTAACAACTTTATTTCTTAAAGTATAACTGAGAATAATTAACTAACAACTATTTACAATTCCTGCCTCTAACCTATCTTTTACCTTCCCTTCGATGATACTAGCCCATAAAACTCTCAATTAAAATTTACAGAAAAATCCAAATTTTAAAATCAGCCAGCAGTCGAACCTTCTCTTTAATCTTCATCAGCAGATTGGCTCTCCAGGTCAGTGTTGAGGTCTTTCTCTGTGCAAATTCCTTCTCTAGATAGGTACCTCTGAGCGAGTCTTGAGAAGATTTGTAGCTCAGGTTAAGGTTTTGGATGTAGGTTTGTTGGAGTAACTATCAACAAACACATTGAGTTAGACCCTATCTCCAACCCCATGAGAAAAGGAACCGGAATTGACTTCACCACAGGAAATGACATCACCAACCCAAAGAAGCCCAAACATATAAATAGAAAGCAGAAATTATCAGCAGTGCTATGCCTGTGGCCCACTGAAGATGTTACCTAGTAGGGTGACGAAATGTCTGGAAATGAACCTTCCAGCTCAGCAAGCAAACCTATATCCAAAAGGTACCTCTGAGTTCCGACTAGTCATCTACATCTGTTGGTTAGGTGGCAGTTCTCCTCCTAACTGTTCAGTTTTCCCCAGTCTTATACCTCAAAGCATCGGATTGTGTCATTGGCTTTTAAGACTGTCAATATACTGAATTCAAACTTGACTGGAATTTGGTATTTTCCAGGGTATAATTTAAACTATAATTTAATTCAAATCTGTTTTGTCGTTTCCAGGCAACCAGCTAATTTCAGTAGCTGGAGCATGTTACATTGTGTTTACTGAAAAGACTTGGTGCTGTCACTGCTAGCTTTTACTCTAAAGATATAGTACACCCACATCTTCGTAACACAAACTATAAGAAGAATTGGGGGGAGGGGGGGGGGGGGACAAACAAAATTTCACAGAGGCCTATAAAAATGTAACTGGGCTAGACAGTTTAAAGGCAGTAAAGATGCTCCCAATGACTAGGGAGTCTAGAACCAAGGGTCACAACCCAAGGCTATGGGGTAGGCCAGGGTGGGGAACACTTTTACATTGGAAGGCCACATTTTATTTAACCGAGATTCTATTCAGCCATATGCTGAGAATTTATATACAACAAAATGTCATTTTTGCCAACAGATTTACGAATTCTAATCAATGCCTTCTATGAGGACTTTAAACAAAATAAAAATTCAGCAAAGACACATATGTTTGGCAACATTGACAATTAAACTAATAAATTAAAAACTTAAGACAATAAACTATTTAACGACTTTGTGATCGCATACCGCTAGATATGAATCGGATACCTGGTTCCAACATTGTTGACTGTAGCTTTAATTGGTCTTCCAGGTCAATATCCATCACCTGAGATCTCAAGCACTTCTTAATTTGAAAATGTTGATTCACAACAGTAGGTTGTGCAAAAACAAGAGTAGTTGATCAGCATGTTGACATAGACAAAGGTATTCACCAGCATTTTGATATTTCAATGGGATCCTCCTAATAGATACTTCAGAATATTATGTTCCAAGAGCTCAATTAATTCCATCTATAAGTCATGAAGTGCTTTGGAGGCATCAACCAGTTCCTGGCTAGTTTCACTGAGAGATCGTGTTTCTTAAAATCTGCAAACATTTCATTGCATTCTTCAATCAAGGCATCTTGAACAGCTGTGTATTCTTTCACTTGGCATTTCCTTAATGATTCACTCGCAGCCTGTTCACTAATTACCTTTGCCAGTTCAGGAAAGTGTGCAGCTGAAAATTCTGACGAAAAAGGTCAGCTTTTTCTGAAATGCCTAGATGTTTAGCCACATTTCACATATAGATTTAGTTTGACCTTGCACAAGAAATTCAGAACGTTTTACTTTGACATTATAGCACACAAAAATGTAGCCCTGCTACATAAATTTCTTGACAAATCACATGGTTCATTCAGTCCCTCAAAAATTGTGTGATTTGTTTTCACAAAGATAAGTTTTACAAGTGTTTGTCCTTGAGACAACCAGCGCACTTTAGAATGATACGGCATATCCACACTGATGTTTCATCAAGCTGAAGCATTTGCAAAATTGGCAATGCCATGGTGCATTTGCTCAAATGTAGTGTATAATACTTGTAAACTTTCTTTGATGTGTCATTTAAAACAGTAGATTTGGCACAGAGATTCTGTTGATGCAAAAGGCAATAAAAAGGAATCAGTGTCTGGATCTGGCAATTCTTCTTGTAGTAACGCAACAAATCCTTCATGTTTTCCTCTCATTGAAGGTGCAACTTCTGTGCATACACTTACAGAATTACATAAATTCAGTTTCACTTCACGGTATTTTTCTTCAAAGCTAGTGAAGATGTCAATTCCATGTGTCCTTGCTGTAAGGGTACCCAAAGCCAGTAACTCTCCATGGCAATGAAAATCCGCAGTTATAACGAATGAAAAAAACCTGTGCTGAGTCAGTAATATCAGTGGATTCATCCAAGGCAATCGAACAATAAGTGTCTTCGCTTTGGCATATTACATGAAGTTCTTATGTGACATTGAGGGCTAATTCATGCTAGTGATCAGTTATGATCCTTCTTGAAAGAGGTAGTTGTTTATACTTATTTACTGTATCGGAATCTAAATATCCTACAACTTCAACAATGCATTCTTGATGATTTCCACATCACTAAATGGCTTACCTCTTCTTCTAAGTATATGCTTTATACGTTGCTTCAGTGAGATTAGTCCCTTGTCCTGACATCATTTTGAATACTTGTTGCTGCTGCTTTTGACTTTTAATTTTTTTTTTAAAAGTGTAGACTTTAAGGGTTTTCCTACTTTAAAGTATTTGTGGTCCTTATGAGTTGTGCAATGTTGATATACAATGTATTTCTTTACTGTTGCAATGATGGCATCGCAGAGCAAGCACATCATTTTATCTTTCACATCAGGTACGTAATATTGCAACCCCCATTCTTCATTAAATACTCTGTTCTCTTTCTTTAATATTTTTTTCTTGGTTTTTGACATGGCTGGGTTACACCAGTAAACAATTTTAAAAGCGGTTCAGATTTAAAAAGGCTGATTTAAAAAGTATTTGCAGACAAATAGGCAGAAAGCTGCAACTAGTACTCAAAGGCCACAGGTTCCTCAATCCTAGGGCAGGCCATTTAGGACTGAGAAATTTCTTCACCCAGAAAAATGGAGAGTCTGAGAAAATCTCTGCCACAGAAAGCAGGCTAGTCCAAAACACTGAATATTTTAAAGGAGGAGTTAGACATTGTTTTTAAGGCTAAAGTCAAAAGGGTTTGAGGCAAATGCAGGAATAGGGTACAGAGTAGGATAATCATGATCATATTGAACAAAAGAGCTAACTTAAAAAGCTGGATAGTCTACTCCTGTTCATATTTTCTATGCTTCTCAATGTTGGTTTTAAATTTTATTTAGCATTCTTGTAAATTTGTCCCTTTAAATACAAGCTGAAAAGCTCTGACAAAATATATTTCTTTAGATGTACTCAAAGTCTATAGAACTAAGCTACTAATTGAGTATTTTGAGGTAGTAATAAGGAAGGTAGATAGGTAAAGGGGAACCTGTGGATTGGTATTTTTCGATTTCTAAAAGGCTGATGGTGCCACATCAAAAATTACTGTTCAAGATAACAGCTTTAATAACTCTATACATAGATTTATCAACCAAGAAAGAAAGACTGTTTGAGAAAGCAACATTATCCATGGCTAAATTAGAAAGTTAAGGATAGCATTAAGTGGAAGGGAACAACATAGAATTTTGTGAAAGTTAGTGGTAGGTAAGATGATGTAACATATTTTAAAAGGACTAGCAAACAATGACCGAAAACATAACAGAAGGAAAAAGTAATAGCATCGAAGAAAAAAGCTAGAAATATTCTAACAGTCATAAAGCACGTAAACAGACCCTTCAGTCCAACCACTCCATGTCAAACATAATCTCAAATTAAAGTAGCCCCACTTGCCTGCTCCGAGCTCATATCCCTCCAAGCCTTTCCTATTCATGTACCTATCCAAATATCTTTTAAATGTTTAATTGTACCCCCATTACCACTTCTTCTGTAATGTCATTCCACACACAAACGACTCTCAATGTAAAGAATTCACCTCATGACTTTTCTAAATCTCTTGTCGCTCACCTTAAAAATGTGCTTTCTTGTTTTGAAACTCCCCATCCTCATAAAAAGAGAACTACCATCAACTCTATTTATACCTCTTATTTTATAACCTATCAGGTTGTCTCTCAATCTCCTGCACTACAGTGAAAAATTCTCAGCCTATCCAGCCTTTCTTTATAATTCAAAACTTCCATATCCGGGAACATCCTGTAAATCTCTTTTGAATCGTCTCCAGCTTGACAAATATCCTTCCTTTTACTGGGTGACCAGAACTGAATAGTTTTCCAGAACAGGCCTCACCAATGTCCTGAACAACCTCAACATGACTTCCCAACTCCTATCCTCAAAGGACTGAGCAATGAAGGCAAGCATGCTAAGTGGCTTTTTAACCACTCTATGTGTAATACAAACTTCAAAGAATTACGGATCTGCACGCCTAGGTCCCTCTGTTCTACAACACTACACAAAGTCAGACCATTAATTGTTTGTTGTATCAAAATGCAATACCTTGCATTTATCCAGAGAGAACTGCATCTGCCAGTTTTCAGCCCATTGAACCATTTGATCAAGATCCCTTTGTAATCTTAGAAAACCACCTTCACAGTCTACAATGCCACTAATTTCAGTGTTGTACTCAAACTTGCCAACCATGCCTTCTACATTCTCTTCTAAATCATTTATAAAAATGACAAACAAAAGAGGACCCAGAACTGGAGTTTCTACAAATAGTTAACTAAGACTAACTAAAGTTTATGCTAATTCTTTTTATCCAGGGAATTGACAATGAAAAACCATAAAGTGGGCAAATGTGGTTTCCAGCATCTGCAGTCCTCAGAGTCAAGATTAGAATGGTGTTGGAAAGGCCCAGCAAGTCAGGCAGCATCCGAGGAGCAGGAAAATCGATGTTTCGGTGGAGGCTCCCTGCCTCCATTCCTGATGAAGGGCTTTTGCCTGAAACATCGATTTTCCTGCTCCTCGGATGCTACCTGACTTGCTGTGCTTTTCCAGCACCACTCTGATCATCAAACCAGAAAATGGTCAAGGCAATAACAGACATTTTATGTCCATCTTCACTGCCAAAAATGTTTTTAAAAATGCCCAAAGGTATTCAAAAAATAAGAGACAAAGGGTGGGAGGAACAGTCATCAGCAGCAGCATGGAAGTGACGGTGAAAAGTTATTAGACCCAGAAGCTGACAATTCCCTAAGACTGGATGGCATGCATTGTACAGTCTTATAGCAAGTGGCTGCAATTAAGAGTCATTAATTGGAACAGTTCTATCAGTGTCCACTTGTCAACCAATCAACATCCTCCTCTCTTACAGCATAAATATTGATTTGCCCCCAAATCTTTTCGCAAATTGACCTAAAAGTCCGAGATGAAAAGCCAGTCCAAGGCAAAGCATGTTGTTTTTAGCAATACTTAAATTCTGAACAACTAAATGACTGAGTTTTTGAGCAAGCAGTAAGAAATGTAAATAAAAACTTGTTAAGATAGTGTATTTGGATTTCCAAAGCATACAAAGGTACCATATCAGAAGTTACTCCACAAAAAAAGAGATTGTGACCAAAGAATAAGATGCCAGGCATAAATAAATGATTGGCTAGCTAACAGCAACTGGAAAGTAGGGATAAATGGGTTCAGTGTCTGTAACTGGTAGACTGCCACTGGGATCCCTGGTGGGGCCTCAATAATTTACCAGCTATATTTAAGTCTTTGATGTGCAGGACAATGGTTCTTGGCAAAATTTACTGATGATACCAGATTAATAGATATTTTGAAAATAAATAGATGAAGTTAATTAAGTGAACATCAGTCCTCTAGAAAGTCAGACTGGAGAATTAATTACAAAAAACAAGGAAATGACAGATGAGTTAAATGGGTATTTTTGATCAGTTTTTACCGTAGAGGATACAAGCAACATCTCAGAATCAGGAAATGAAATGGAAGGGAAGGAGGAAGTCAGGAAAATCACAATCAACAGAGAACGGTATTGAATAAATTGCTGGACTGCAGGCTGGTGAATATAGCGCCCTAGTCCTGATGGACTTCATTTTATGGTTTGAAAAGAAGTGGCTAGTAAGATAATTGATGCATTGGTTTTCATTTCTGAAAACTCTTGGATTCAGGGATGGTCCCATTAGATTAGACAGTCATGAATGTAACTCGCCTGTTCAAAACAGGAAGCGGCTATGAGTCAGTTAGCTGAGCATCTGTCATAAGATGTTAAGTTATTTTTAAAGAGATGGATTCTCAGGGGAACGTAGCACGGACAGCCAAGTTTCTGGTATGGAGACTGGCTCTAATGCAACGAGGGGTACGTCAGCTTCCAAGAGATCAATTGTGTTAGGGGATTCTGTAGTCAGATGTACAGACAGACGTTTCTGTGGCCAGCAGAGAAAAAAAACAGAATTGGGTGTTGTTTCCCTGGTGCCAGGATCAAGGATGTCTCAGAGAGGGAACAGAATGTTCTCACTGGGGAGAGGGGTCAGCAGGAGGTCATTGTCCACATTCGAACCAATGATATAGGAAGGGAAAGGTTGAGATTCTGAAAGGAGATTACAGA
Source organism: Chiloscyllium plagiosum (assembly GCF_004010195.1). Taxonomy (NCBI): domain Eukaryota; kingdom Metazoa; phylum Chordata; class Chondrichthyes; order Orectolobiformes; family Hemiscylliidae; genus Chiloscyllium; species Chiloscyllium plagiosum. The sequence continues at coordinate 56,679,919 of NC_057711.1, read as the reverse complement.
GAGTTAGGCAGAAATTTAAAAAGGTCCTCAAGGGTAGTAATATCTGGATTACTCCCAGTGCTACGAGCTAGTGAGGGCAGGAATAGGAGGACAGAGAAGATAAATGCATGGCTGAGGAGCTGGTGCATGGGAGAAGGACTTACATTTTCGGATCATTGGTATCTCTTTTGGGGTAGAAGTGACCTGAACAAGAAGGACGGATTGCATCTAAATTGGAAGGGGACTAATATACTAGCAGGGAAATTTGCTGGAACTGCTTGGGAGGATTTAAACCAGTAAGGTGGAGGGATGGGACCCAGAAAGATAGTGAGGAAAGAGATCAATCTGAGACTGGTACAGTTGAGAACAGAAGTGAATCAGTCAGGGCAGGCAGGGACAAGGTAGGACTAATAAATTAAACTGCAATTTATTTCAATGCAAGGGACCTAACAGGGAAGGCAGATGAACTCAGGGCATGGTTAGGAACATGAGACTGGGATATCATAGCAATTACAGAAACATGGCTCAGGGATGGGTAGGACTGGCAGCTGAATGTTCCAGGATACAAATACTACAGGAAGGATAGAAAGGGAGGCAAGAGAGGAGGTGGAGTGGCATTTTTGATAAGGGATAGCATGACAGCTGTGCTGAGGGAAGATATTCCCGGAAATACATCCAGGGAAGTTATTTGGGTGGAACTGAGAAATAAGAAAGGGATGATCACCTTATTGGGATTGTATTAGAGCCCCCCTAATAGTCAGAGGGAAATTGAGAAACAAACTTGTAAGGAGATCAGCTATCTGTAAGAATAATAGGGTGGTTATGGTAGGGGATTTTAACTTTCCAAACATCGACTGACACTGCCATAGTGTTAAGGGTTTAGTTGGAGAGGAAGTGCGTACAAGACAATTTTCTGATTCAGTATGTGGATGTACCGACTAGAGAAGGTGCAAAACTTGACCTACTCTTGGGAAATAAGGCAGTGTGGACGGCTGAGGTGACAGTGGGGGACCACTTTGGGGCCAGCGACCATAATTCTATTCGTTTTAAAATAGTGATGGAAAAGGATAGACCAGATCTAAAAGTTGAAGTTCTAAATTGGAGAAAGGCCAATTTTGACGGTATTAGGCAAGAATTTTCAAAAGCTGATTGGAGGCAGATGTTTGCAGGTAAAGGGACGGCTGGAAAATGGGAAGCCTTCAGAAATGAGATAACAAGAATCCAGAGAAATTATATTCCTGTCAGGGTGAAAGGGAACGCTGGTAGGTATAGGGAATGCTGCATGACTAAAGAAATTGAGGGTTTGGTTAAAAAGAAGGAAGCATATGTCGGGTATAGACAGGATAGATCGAGTGAATCCTTAGAAGAGTATAAAGGAAGTAGGAGTATACTAAAGAGGGAAATCAGGAGGGCAAAACGGGGACATGAGATAGCTTTGGCAAATATAATTAAGGAGAATCCAAAGGGTTTTTACAAATATATTAAGGACAAAATAGTAACTAGGGAGAGAATAGGGCCCCTCAAAGATCAGCAAGACAGCCTTTGTATGGAGGCACAGAAAATGGGGAGATACTAAATGAATGTTTTGCATCAGTATTTACTGTGGAAAAGGATATGGAAGATATAGACTGTAGGGAAATAGATGGTGACATCTTGCAAAATGTCCATATTACAGAGGAGGAAGTGATGGATGTCTTGAAACGGTTAAAGGTGGATAAATCCCCAGGACCTGATCAGGTGTACCCGAGAACTCTGTGGGAAGCTAGAGAAGTGATTGCTGGGCCTCTTGCTGAGATATTTGTATCATCGATAGTCACAGGTGCTGGAAGACTGGAGGTTGGCCAACATGGTGCCACTGTTTAAGGAGAGCGGGAAAGACAAGCCAGAGAACTATAGACTGGTGAGCCTGACCTTGGTGGTGGGCAAGTTGTTGGAGAGAATCCTGAGGGACAGGATGTACATGTATTTGGAAAGGCAAGGACTGATTTGGGATCGTCAACATGGATTTGTGCGTGGGAAATCATGTCTCACAAACTTGATTGAATTTTTTGAAAAAGTAACAAAGAAGATTGATGAGGGCAGAGCATTAGATGTGATCTATATGGACTTCAGTAAGGCGTTTGACAAGGTTCCCCATGGGAGACTGATTAGCAAGGTTAGATCTCATGGAATAAAGGGAAAACTAGCCATTTGGATACAGAACTGGC
>NC_057711.1:56637267-56677285 GCF_004010195.1 Chiloscyllium plagiosum | reverse complement strand
GAGGTGTAATAGACAGCGAAGAGGGTTACCTCAGATTACAAAAGGATCTTGACCAGATGGGCCAATGGGCTGAGAAGTGGCAGATGGAGTTTAATTCAGATAAATGCAAGATGCTGCATTTTGGGAAAGCAAATCTTAGCAGGACTTATACACTTAATGGTAAGGTCCTAGGGAGTGTTGCTGAACAAAGAGACCTTGGAGTACAGGTTCATAGCTCCTTGAAAGTGGAGTTGCAGGTAGATAGGACAGTGAAAGCGGCGTTTGGTACTCTTTCCTTTATTGGTCAGAGTATTGAGTACAGGAGTTGGGAGGTCATGTTACGGCTGTACAGGACATTGGAATATTGCGTGCAATTCTGGTCTCCTTCCTTTCGGAAAGATGTTGTGAAACGTGAAAGGCTTCAGAAAAGCTTTACAAGAATGTTGCTAGAGTTGGAAGATTTGAGCTATGGGGAGAGGCTGAACAGGCTGGGGCTGTTTTCCCTGGTGTGTCAAAGGCGGAGGGGTGACCTTATAGAGATTTACAAAATTATGAGGGACATGGTTAGGATAAATAGACAAAGTCTTTTCCCTGGGATCAGAGAGTCCAGAACTAGAGGGCATAAGTTTCGGGTGAGAAGGAAAAGATATAAAAGAGACCTAAGAGTAAGTGTATGGAATAACAACATTTAAGAGGCATTTGGATGGGTATATGAATAGGAAGGGTTTGAATGGATATGGGACGGGTGTTGGCAGGTGGGCCTAGATTGGGTTGGATATCTGGTCGGCGTGGACAGGTTGGACCGAAGGGTCTGTTTCCATGCTGTATATCTCAATGACTCTATGACTCTAGATTATAACCAGGCACTTGATAAATTCCAGTTAATCAGACAGAGCCAACATGCTTTTGTGAAAAAGAAAGCATATTTAACCAATCTCCTGGAATGGTTTGAGGAAGTAACATATTCTGGGCATAAAGGGTACTGGTTGTCGTAATGTACTTCGATTTCTAGAAGGCATATGGTAACAAACCACAAAAGATACTGTGGACAATTAAAGTTCAAGGTGAGGGGGGTATCATATTAGCATGAGTAGAGCATTATCTGGCTAACAGGAAACAGAAATTAATCATAAAGAGGTATTTTTCAAGCTGGCAAGATGCAATGAGTGGTGTGCCACTGGGTTTGAAATGCTAATTGAATGTTATCATTTACCACAAAGGAAACCGAATACGATAGAAGGGAGGTTATGTTCCATTTTTACAGGGCACTGGCGAGATCACACCTGGAGTACTGTGTACAGAACTTGTTACCTTGTTTAACGAAAGACAGATGTGTACGTGTTGGAGGCTGTTTAGACAATGCTAGCTAGACGAATACTTTCAATGATTCTGGATTAGTGGTGCTGGAACTGCGGTGCTCTTCCAGCACCACTAATCCAGAATCTGGTGTCCAGCATCTGCAGTCATTGTTTTTACCTAAGACCTTCAGTGAGTAAGGTGCCTTATGAAAAAAGATTAGACAGGTTAAGCATGTATCTGAAGTTTAAGGGAATAGAGACAACTTGATTTAAACATACAAATCCTGAAGAATCTTGACTGAGTAACACGTCCAGTGATGGGAGAAAAAAAAAATTATCAGGGTAACCATCTCAAGGAGATTAGGTAAAATATCTTCTTAGAGGGTCATATAAGTGTTATTGAAGTAGTGATGGAAGTAAAGTCACAAAATATTAAGGCAGAGATCAGTTGATTCTTGTTAAGAAAGGGGTTGAAAGGTTATCAAGGGTTCAAAAATGTTTATCGAGACGTTGCTGGAACTGGATTTTTCCAATTAAGGATATGCTGGGACTTTTTCCACTGTAGCAGAAGAGGTTGCAGGGTGACCTTATAGAGGTTGATAAATTCATGAGTGCATAGATAAGGTGAGTAGCAAAGGTCTTTTCTCTCGGGTATGGGAGTTCAAAACTAGAGGGCATAGGTTTAAAGTAGAGGAGAAAGACTGAAAAAGGACCTGAGGGATAACTCTCTTCCCCCCTCCCCCCTTCCCCCCCCCCCACAGTGTGGCTCATGTGTGGAATTAACTGCCAAAGTAGTGGGTACAGAGTTAACAATAGAAATTGCTGGAAAAGCTCAGCAGGTCTGGCTGCATCCATGGATAGAAATCAGAGTTAATGTTCTGGGTCGAATGACCCTTCCTTAGAATATTCACCTGACCCGAAACATTAACTGATGTTTCGCCACAGATGCTGCCAGACCTGCTGAGCTTTTCCAACAATTTCTATTTTTACCTCTAATTTACAGCATCTGCAGCTCTTTCGGTTTTTATTTGGCAGATGCAGGTACAGTTACAGCATTTGGAAAGGTTTAGAGGGAAAAGAGCCCAATGCAGTCAAGTGGGAATAATTTAGTTTGGGAGACTTGGTCGGCATGGACAAGTTGGACTGAAGGATATGTTTCCGTGCTGCATGACTCCATCCTATTGAATAGCAGAATAGGCCTGAAAGCCTTCATGGGCAGAAGTGGGTACTGCAGATGCTGGAGATTAGAGTCAAGATTAGAGTGGTGCTGGAAAACCACAGCAGGTCAGGAAGCAGGAGATGCAGGAAAAATCGATGTTTTGGGCAAAAGCCCTTGAACAGGAATCCTGAAAGCCTTAATGACCTATTCCTGCTTCTGATTCACGTTCAAAGTTGTCAAGAGAACATACAGAATCTGAGAAGAGGTATAAATAACTTGAAATAAACTGGGCCAATGTAAACATGGGCATTTTGACAGGAGAATAAAAATAGCAGAATGCTACTTAAATGGAGAGAAATTTCAGAACCTAGATATAGGGGAAATTAGGTGACCTGGTGCATGACTCACAAAATAGTTATTTGCAGATAGGACAAGTGATTAGGAAGGTGAATGGAATACTGCTGTTCATTGCAAAGAGAAATGATTTCTAAGAGCTGGAAAATTTTACTGTACTTGCACAGAGCCTTGGTGAGACTATATCCAGAGTATTGTGCACAATTATGAACTCCTTATTTAGAAAAGAATATAACTATTTTAGCAGCAGTTCAGAGAAGATTAATTCAACTTATTCCTAGGAATGAAGCACTTAACACAAAGTTAGATTGGACAGGTTGGGTCATTAGGAGAAAGTGAGGACTGCAGATCCTGGAGATCAGAGCTGAAAATGTGTTGCTGGAAAAGCGCAGGTCAGGCAGCATCCAAGGAGCAGGAGAATCGACGTTTCGGGCATGAGCCCTTCTTCAGGTTGGGTCATTACCCAATAGAAGAACATGAGGTGATATCGAAATATACAAAACTCTGAGGGGGCTTGACAAGGTGGATTCGGAGGATGATGATTCCCCTATTGGAGACATGAGGAGGAAACGATTTAAAAATAAGAGAATGTGTTTTTGGGATGGAAAGGAGGAAAAACTGTTTCACTCAAAAGGGTCATCGGTCTATGAAATTCTTTTTCTGAGAAAATAATGAAGACATTTAATTTATATATTTTTGTTTGAAAAGAGCAACAAGCATTGGGGGTGGAGAAAGTGAACTGGAGATCACAACCTGATTAACTAAGATGTTATTGAATGACAGAGCAGGCTTGAACAGCTGTATACCTACTACTGCTTCTTAAATGTAGGCTTCTATGCACTATCACCTGCAAGTTCCATTCCAAGCCATACACCAGCCCATCTTGGAACACGATTGGCATATTTACAATCTGTGTCAAAATCCTAGAACTCACATCCACAGTGTTCTCAAGGGCAATTAGGGATGAGCAAAAAATGCAGACCTTGCCAGTGATGTCAACATCTTAGAAAATAACAAAAAGGAATGTAACAGTCTTGGAGCTTAGTAGGACTACAGGAGATTAGAGATAGGATAGCATGAAGCAATAAAACAAATTGCAAACAAAGACAGGAATTTTTAAGTGGAGGCACCCTGCAAAACCAGGAGACAATTTAGGTCAGTCAGAATTTGGGTGATTGGGAGCATGGAAACAGGCAGCAGAGTGGGAGATTCCAGAGGATCCCACGATGCTACAGTGAAGATCATTGTATCAATGATAGGTACATGTTTCTGTGATATCAATTAAGCGCTGAGCTAAGAGTTTCAGAGGCCATGATGTAACCATCTTACATGTAGAAAATCAAATCGTCAAAACTTTAATCTTTCTATGCATAAAGTTAGACAAATAGAGATAATTACAACTCTCTGCTGTATAAAAATTAAAAACACATTCATGGTTGGAAACATAAATGACATGGGCTCTTGTCAGCCAATCTAAGTATTTTCCACTTTTGATCAAATTTGCATTCTTCAGTTAGCCATGTTGGTGGGCGGCACGGTAGCACAGTGGTTAGCACTGCTGCCTTCACAGCGCCAGAGACCCGGGTTCAATTCCCACCTCAGGCGACTGACTGTGTGGAGTTTGCACATTCTCCCAGTGTCTGTATGTGTTTCCTCCGGGTGCTCCAGTTTCCTCCGACAGTCCAAAAATGTGCAGGTTAGGTGAATTGACCATGCTAAATTGCCCGTAGTGTTAGGTGAAGGGCAAATGTAAGGATCTGGGTGGGTTGGGCTTCGGCTGGTTGGTGTGGACTTGTTGGGCTGAACGGCCTGTTTCCACACTAAGTTACCTAAGTTATCTAATCTAATCATAAAAAAAAGGATCTTTTCAAAATGAGGTGCATTAGACAAAGTTTAACAGATTATTGGAGATTTTTAAGAGATCAAACAATTTTGAAACAATGAAATGTGCAAATTACCTATATGGCCATCTATAATAAAATGTCATAACATTCAAATGGACTGCAATGACCTCATTATTCAGATTATATTTGAATTTTATATATGAACCATCTCTTGCTTACATATGATAATTGATCCTCAAAATAGCTTAATTTTAAAAATTATCACCTTTTAGTCATACAATCAGGTATAATGCCGGTTGCTGCCCAAAATAGCTATTGAGAAAATGTATTAATGCTCACAGAAAAACACAAGTACAAGCTAAGACTAAATTGAAAGTACTTTCGAAATACCAGTGACCACACTACCCCAGAAATACATGTGCTACTAATCTGAAACCCAAAGTCTTCAGCACAAAATTTGCTTAGTTTTGTTGTTGCATCCAAACAATAGTGTAATAAACAAGGAAAATCTCTCAATTCAAAAAAAAATGGAGTACAGGAACATGTGCATTTGTAACAAGGTCCTTAAGTAAACACCACCATTCAAAAGAACTACAGAATCTCTGATCAACTCCATGCTTGCTTTCTTACAGATAGAAAAATCAAAGTAGAAGATGCCAAAAATACTCAAAATATTTTGAAGCATCTGTGAAGAGTGAAATAATTAACATTTCAGGTTGATGACCTTTCATCACACCTGAAAGATCATATGAAGGATTGAAATGCGAATTCTTTCTCTCTCCATAGATATTGCCTGACTTGCTGAGTACGTTCTGCATTTTCTGCTTTTATTAGAGTTCCAGCGTCCAAAGTATGTTGTGCTACTATAAAAATGTTACATTGAATTCGTGTAAGATCAAAGATATACAGTTGCAGCATTGCGCACTATTTTGGATTGCTTTAATGGAAATAATACAAAATCTAAAATTATGATCTTTCACATCCCTTGCTTCTTATTACAGTAAACAATGCACACCACGTTCCACAAATTAAATTTGCATTTCATTCTTTAAACGTATGTTGTCTAATAGCCTATCACTAGCCACATTTAGAAAAATAGACATCGACATGTTGCAAATTGATTTTTGTTAATTGTTGGCCTTACCCTCAACACCCTTTTTATACAAAAGAGTAGAAGTTGCATATATTTTGCATCCTGTAGCAAAAATGACAACAAGATAACCTTGTTTGGCAATCAAAATCCTATTGACCAACATTTTTTTATGTCGGTCTTTCACAACCGATTAAAGTGTGCGCTTCTCGCCAAAGAAAATTAAACAGAAATCACTTGACATGATCACTTACCAGTATGCTATATTAGTACATTAGATTTAACAATTCCTAATTAACACAGGAGTTTTTATCCTGCTGTATTTTCCCCTTTTTTTGAGAATCATATAAGATGACCAACACCCATGTCAGAGTCACAACATATTCCTATTGCACCAAATCAGATTTGCTGTTGGACTGGATGTTTTCTGCTCTTTATTAATTCTCAATCACTGGATTAGCTCATTGTGGAGTATTCAAAACTGCAGTGTTTAACTGCAGTATTTAAAAGTGTTATTTTTAACAAGGAAGTTTCTTCAGTAGAAATCACTGAAGATTTCTACTGCAGACTGATATCCAGTAGCGCTTGCTGGAAAGTGCAAATGTCACTGCATTATTTGAAGATGAAAGTGGATTCAGCTACAACATCCTTCATAGCTGAATCATCTTCCGATACCCACACATGAAATTGACCCTTTTGCATAAGGTGTCAGAGTGCTGCAGGTGCAACTATGGCAACTACATCATGAATTATATTTTCCAGAAAGGTCTGTTTAAAATTAATGGTGAATCCTCCCCTACTGATTTTCAAGAGGTTCAAGCTTTTATACGAGGGATCAGTTTCAAAATGCATTTTTCCTGCTTACACTAAAAATATTTTTCATATTCTCATGCACAAATAGAAAATATTACTAGAAGAATTCCTGAAAATTACAACTCCTTTTTAATTTTCCTACCATATTTAGGTCTACTTTAGATAAACTGCCAATTTTATGAAGAAATACATTATAAAATATATTTGATTTTGCAAGATGTTGATGGCATCTGGCAGGGGATATACTCAGAATTCAGCTTTCAACCAGGACCAGTTGCTGACAAGCTACTCATTTCAATACTTAATATATACAACAAATGCCAGAACGCAGAGGAACAGAGGGCAAAATCTCAGAATAAGGGTCACATATTTAAATCAGAGGTATGGAGACATTTCATCTCTTAGGATAGTGAATTTGTGAAATGTTTTACTGCAGAAGGCTGTTGACTAGGTTAAGTATATTCAAGGCTAACAGACAGATTTTTAATCAGGAAAGGAATAAAGTTTTGCTGGGAAAGGCAAGAAAGTGAAGTTCAGTATTTTCATTAGCTGTGATCTCACTGAATGACAGAGCACACTTGATGGGCTGAATGGCCTACTTTTAATCCTACCTCTTATGGTCTTTGAAAATGCATTCGTATGCATTATAAATGCAACAGTATTTGGTTCAAAATGTCTGTAAAACTAAAATCTCCATACTTCGGAATTGCAGAATTAGAATCAGACTTTAATGCATACATAAAATAGCAGGACAACTATGTGCAGTAAACTTTGAGTTTAGAAACTAATAGAATTTTAGTCCCACATAATTACGATGTGAAAGGCCAAAACAAAATTCTGCAACACAGCCCAATTAAATGGTCAGCCCCGATAGTTCCCATACTTATGCTGCACTGACATGCCAATGAGTTTCTGAACTTAATGCATTCATTCCTGATGCACATATTAGCTTGGCAGCAGGGTGAAAGCATACCTCAAATTTCATGCTGGGTAAATTACAAAATATTAATGTCGATCTAAAACAAATGACAATCTAAGTGGGAATTTCTTTTTAATCTATACGAAACAGAATGGCTGATAGAAGCACTTCATTTACACACTGTTTAGTTTGCGTAAAACAGCAACTTATGATTGCCATGAAATAAACAACATGGCAGACACAAATTTGTATTTAAATCCAAAAGCAGAATCTTTTTAAACTCTTAAAAAAGATCCACAATTGAAAAAATATTTCTCACAGATGGGAATATTTCATAAATGCAAATTAACTCAAGTTATTGAAAAATGCTCTGCTGCTAAGTCCTTTGAAATGAGAAGAGGGGATAAAAGTCTGTATGTTTCAAAATGCATCATGGTTTAAAAAGATTCAGATGTTCTACATCAACAGTACTCGATTTAACAATTAAATACAACTGATTCTTGTTGTTCAGCACTAAGTTTTATTGATTTATTGCTCCATTTTAGTATTTTATGTACTGTAACACTAACATGCATCGTACAAAATACTACTGATCGAGAAACTAGACTTTATTGAATCTTAAAATGCATTTTGGAAGTCCAAATTCAGCAAGCATTCACACGTCCATTTAAAAACTCAACAGGAGCCTCCAGCTATCCCTGCAGCCATGGAACATCAGAACAGAAACCTCAATCACAATAAATTTGCACCAAACTAAATAGATTAGCCCTACAATGTGTGCGCTGTGAAAACAAAAGAAAAATCACCCCATGTCCCAAATAAAACACTATTTTTTCACTATTTCAAGATGTTTAAATGATAAAGCTTGTAGTAGACATCAATTTACTTTAGTCTTATCTTAGGTGCATTTTCAAATGAAATGGTGAATTATAAATGTATATCAACAAAATAATTAAAATCAAGGGAACTTGCATAAAACACTTACACTATGAAAAGCCTGCATTTTCTTCAAAGACAAGCATCCAAGTGTGATAGATAGATTGCTGTAGAATTGCCAGTTCCTTTTAAACGAGTGAGTCATTATAGTGTCGACGCGATGCATCAGCCTACATTCCCATTGACATCATCACTGCTGACTTTGCTGCAGGAGCAACTATGGCAACCACATCTTGCACAGAGAGACAGAAGCCTCTAATTGCTTTAGCAACTTCCTAGAGCTTCAGCCACTGAACTTCACATCTCTGAATAGGCAATAAAATTCAATCTTAATATGGTGTACAGTGTCTTTCCATGCAGTAGATATCTATGAAAGATCTACTTTTCTAATTACAGAATAGTACTGATCAGCACTGGGACTCATAAATACCATTCTTCTGACATTCATTTATACACGGTACTTGAAAAGAAGATTTGTAATATCAGCCGGCAAAACACCAGAACGAGCATTGTATGAATTAACCTTTCAAATGATGTAATTGCAATCTTAAGTATTCTGTTTTGTTACCTTTTGCTCCTGATTGTTAAACTTAGCCCAAGCTTGGCTTCTCCTCTTTTCCACTGATTAGCAAGTAAATGCACCAATACTTCAATAATTACAAATAGGATAGGGTTAGCTCACGTTTGGGAGGGTAGCTTTAAAATTCTAAACAAAAATTGTTATACTCATTAATTTTAATATGTTCAAGCTCAATTGTAATTCCTGGTTAATTAAAAATTGGGTAAAATCTAAACAAATGTGTGTCAGAATAAAGTGTTGTATGAGTATCCATATCATGTAATCATCAGCAACGTGGACATAAAAGATCAGACACATTCTGTTCACAGAACCTTCAGCACAAAAGAGAGCCATTTGGCCAATGCCTGTGCTGTTACTACCTCCACGCTATACTAGACTAACTCATCCCCTTTAATATTATGCACTGTACTTCAGAAGCAATATTATAAGCATATAAAATTATTCGCAACACTTATCGTATTGTATTTGCACAAAGGAAAATAAGCACTATGAGAATTCACCTTGTATTTATGCCTCCTTGTTATCGGGTCACCAACCACAAGTACTCTTACGCTGTTAAACCTCAAGTTTTATATTACGTTTTGTGCAATTAGTATGCAGTTTGATGTCGCAGATGTACATGTAGATCTATAAAATAAGATATATTGGCATATTAAGAATGGTTTTTCATTAACATTCACACTAATTTGTTAACAGTTTAGAGAGAATCAGGAGATTTAGAAATGTATATGATTATGAGTTTTGTTGAGTTTAATCACTGTGTTATGCAAAGCACTTGTTGGACTGTGGCTACTTGTTAGTAGTTTACGTACCTGTGCAGCGTCCGATAATGTGTTCACAAGTAGTGATTTTGGCCTACTCAGCATGTTCATACACATTTCAACATTTTTCTAACAAGACCAAAATTATTTCGACTGGTTGGTGATTTGGTCACAAGAGGGCATGAACACGGGGATGAGTTTTAAATGTATAAAGAAATGGTACACTACACAAAAATAATTAAAGTGAAGGATGCAACACAAGCTAATCATCATTTACAAAGAGCAGCCTGACAGAGACAGATGGAGATATGGGAAAGGAATGGATGAGGGAAGTTCTATCTTGCATGGAGGAAGCCCTAACATTCGCACAGTTTTTATTCCTATTTTAAAATCCCTTTGTAGCTATGCCCCTCCTATATTGCAATTTCCTTCAGCCCTCAAGATAGACGCACTGCTTTAATCTGCCCTCCTAGCAGATTGTTGTCTGCGCAAGACTAAATCACTTATATAAAAGTAAACTTACCACTGACCTTGGTGCCACATAAATTCAACCATGTTTTAAGTCAAGAGTTGAAAGTTATCTTTACAAGCAATACTTGTTTGAGAATTTGCATATTGTGAAACCTGCACAGCCAGACACACTGCAAAAAAAAACCTGCAAAAAAAAAATCACTAATAAAAGTTCAGTGTAAATTACAAAACAGGCACTTTCAAACTATGAACACTTCCCAATTATGAACAATGGTCAGCTTTCAATGGCACCAGCCTTTAAAACTCCTCATGGCTTACTACAATGCTCCTTAAACATCAGAGCAAAGAAAATGGAAGTATGTTCTACAATTTAATGATTGTGCTTGGTTCACTATCTCAATGTTGTATTCCTGCGCTGTTCCCATATCCCTTTATATCTTGAGTGCCAGGAAATCTATTTCTTTTATAATTATATTTCGTAACTTGACCTTCTCAGCTTTTCATGCTAGTGAAAGCGACAAGTTCATTCACTGAATGAAGAAATTTCTCTTCATTTTAGTCCTAAATGCCCTACCACATACTCTAAGATATGTACTTGATCTCCATCCTTGCATCTAGTTTGTCCAGCCCTGGGAAGATCAGTAAAGTTCAACCTCTCCTCATATGAAAATTCTGCCATTCCAGGAGTCTGATGATTTTTCACTGTATCTGCTCTATGGCAGTACATAATTTATTAGGGCCTTACCAAGGCCCTAGACAACTGCATTAAGATTTCTTTGCTCTTGTACTCAGACTCTCAGAGAGATAGAGATGTACAGCACGGAAACAGACCCTTCGGTCCAAGCCGTCCATGCCGACCAGATATCCCAACCCAATCTAGTCCCACCTGCCATCACCTGGCCAAACCCTTCCTATTCATATACCCATCCAAATGCCTCTTAAATGTTGCAATTGTACCAGCCTCCACCACTTCCTCTGCCAGTTCATTCCATACACGTACCACCCTCTGCATGAAAAAGTTGCCCCTTAGGTCTCTTTTATATCTTTCCCCTCTCGCCCCAAATCTATGCCCGCTTGTTCTGGATTCCCTCTCCCCAGGGAAGAGACTTTGTCTATTTATTCTATCCATGCTCCTCATGATTTTATAAACCTCTAAGGTCACCCCTCAGCATTTGACACTCCAGAGAAAACAGCCCTAGCCTATACAACCTCTCCCTATAGCTCAAAGCCTCCAACCCTGGCAACATCCTTGTAGATCTTTTCTGAACCGTTTCAAGTTTCACAGCATCTTTCCGATAGGAAGGAGACCAGAATTGCACGCAATATTCCAATTGGTCCAACATTCCATCTGCCTTTCTAATTGATGGCTACACTTGAACCTAGTTTTGTACAAAGTCAAACATCAGGTCCATTGTACAGAAATATTTGCCAAAGTATAACAATTTAATAATACTTTTGCCAATCTGTTTTTCCTACTGAAGTGGACAACTTTACCCAGAATACGGAATCTTCACAGATGTATCCACCCAGCCTGTCTTAATTACCTCTTTACATCGTTCTCACCACTCAAACCTACCTAGTTTGCATTGTCGACAAACTTGGAAATATCCAGCATCAATTTGGATCAGGAGTTTGATGTATATTGTGAATACCTTGAGCCCCCAAACACCCCTGCAGTACCCCACTATTCATCACCTTCTGCTCTGCAACAGAGACACTTAGTCGTACTGTTTTGTCAGGTAACCATGCTTTTAAATCATATAATGCCTGCAATCCCATGTGCTTCAATTTTGCACATCAACCTCAATGTGAGGCTGCATCAAAAACTTTATGAAAATCCAAAAACACTACATCGATCAGTTCTCTCTGATCTATTCTATGGCTCATGTTAATAAGCTTGGACAGAAATTTGAAGTTAGATTCACAAGATATTAAAAACAACTTATTACTAGGGTCATCTTTTAAAAATGCATATATTATGGCAAATCAGAGTGTAGAAATGGAGATATAATGAGAATAATTATTAAAACCCCCTAGTCAGACATTATTTGAAGCTGTAATAACTTAAGGCTGCAAATCAAAGATAGGATATTAAGGCAATGGAAATTAAACAAAGATTAAACACGAGACTGTCTAGCATGAAGGTGTAAAAATCGGAAGCAAACTCACAATTAAGGCTATTTTCTTTAGAACAAAAATATTGCATGGGAATTTGATACATGTATTGATGACTTCAAATAGGTGATAGAGAATGGATGCGAACACTTGTGGAAATTTCCATGCCCAGAGCTTTTAGAAGGGTGAACAGGAAACCCAATTGGGCAGGTGGCAAAAATTCAGTTACCCAACCACGAGTTAAATATTTTTTTATTAATTCTCAGATATTTTTCTAACCAACTTGTTCAGCAATGTTATTACACACCACTGGAGCAAGTTGGACTTGAACCAAGACCACCTATTTCAGTGTTAGAGACACTCCCACTGCTCCACAAGAGCCTTTTTAAAATAAATTTAACCTGTTTTTCTAATGAACCTGCTCAGATATTATACACCTACAGAGCAAGTGGGAGTTGAATCTAGGTTTCTGTCTAGAGGTAGGTTCACTACCACTGTGCCACAAGATTGTGTTGCATGGACTATCACTCTCAGATAGATCAGCTTTTCTGACCTTCATGGTCAGGAAACTGTTTTGCTTTCATTACTAGGTTATAAACACTTATTAGCACCGCAGCTTACTACAATTACATTCACAAGCACAGTCCTGTGTGATCACAAATCTCAAGTATAGCTGAATGGACTTCTTCCTCCAAGTTCTATTGAGTAAAAACTTCAGTTACTTAGCTCTATCATAAACAAAGCATTTCTTTGAACAGTGTTAGCAATGAAGTCTTTCTGTATTGATCAACTCATAAGAAGTCTCAGTCATATGCAATCTAGCTTGTTGTTCAATGCTTGCACTGTTTGGGGTGAAGCCTGACCAGGCCATCCAACCTACCAAGCAAGGCAGTCACACTGGTTGCCGCTAGCGGATCTAACCCGAGGATGCAAATAGGAGTGAACTTGAAAGAGAGCTCAATTCAAATGACCATTTATTATGGCTGTACCTTGTCCCATTCAAGTCTTTGGTGGAAAGCTCTAAGTTGCGATGAAATGTAGTTGAGCTGGGGATCTGAGTGTGTTGTATCTCCTTTCATATCTTAGTGAACATTGGCAGATGTGACAGAGGCAGTACCACTCTGGTGCCAATAGTGCCACACTGATAACTGCAATGAAATGACAAACATCAATTGCACATGAAGCATCTGATAGAAGTACTTGGCACACAACCTCCTGTACAAGTCCCCTGCAGTAACCTTATAATACTGAGAGGCATAGGAGCGTGAAGCATTAATTCGATAGTGGCACTTTTCTTGCCAGGGTATATTATTCATCTCATGGCACCAGAGCCAATTTCATTTGAGCTGCCCACTCACGCCAACTTCTGCTGTAATCTCTCTCCATCTGAAATGGTCTTTTGTACTACACACAAGGAAAAAACTTGCTTTCCCCCAAGGTCTTTACGCTTCAGTTGAACCTTTAGGCAGGCATCACTAAAGCATACTGCCACGTTTTGCTTGGAACCTGATATCTTCTGACGTGGGTAGAGTTAATGAGCAAAGGTTGAAATGTAGAAACAGAACCTTGGAGCAGAAATTTGCAATCTGACACTTTGAGCCTGCTTTGCCATTTAAATGTGATCCTTTACCTCAATTCCATGTTCCCATTTTCTCCACATATTTCTCAATGCCTTTACAATCTAACAATTTACCTCTCTCTGTCCCCCAGGTGGTACTCGTGAGTTCCAGAGGCTAAAGTCCAGGAGACGTTTTACATTTGACACTTGGATACTAGAGCTTGGAAGATGCTGGAGGGCTTCAGAATCTCTGACATTTTACCCACACATGCATCAGTAACATGCTGAGAAGAATACAATTACATAAGAAACCTAACCAGCAACCATGCAGAAGTCTCTGATGCTCTAAGATCTACCTCCACAAATCTTAAAAAAAAACACCCAATTCCAATATGAGGTGATTGGAAGAAAGCGGGATAGATCCACAATGACATTTCAGAGATTCGGAACAGAGAAAAGTAGCTTTTATACAGAGTTGTGATGCTGTGGAGTGCAACCATAGAATTAGCAATTTAAAATAGGCTGTAAAGTTGAACACTTCATTTATTTTTCTGCCTTTGTATTCTACATTTTGGTTTAGTTATCCATATTTTTGGATGGCACAAGAGAATGGTGACTCTATTCAATGCATTTTCACTAATTTTGTAACAAAATACACATGGTAATAAGTAAATAAAACAGACAGATTGATTTAAGAATGGGGTGCAGAGATGGAAAAGATAGTATATGTAAACAAGGCAGATATATAGGGCTGGAACTAAGTTTCATGGACAGAACTACTAGTCTAATGGAAAATGAACAACAATGGGACAGTTAGCAAGTTTGCAATTTCTACATAATTCCAGTTAATCTCTCAGAGCAAAAACACGAATTGTATATTAAGTAGAAAGGGTGATTCACCAGATGGTAAGAATTTTTTTAGGTAGGGAAAGGAAGGACGACAGAGAAATTATGATTCAGTGAATCAGAAGAACTGTGGGGTCTACCAAAGTAGCTGGAATTCACTGCACTGCAAACCACAGCTGTTATTTCTGAACGCCCATAAACAATATTCTCATATCATTGCACATGTATTGTAAATTTAACATATTGAAATGTTACATTCCCATGGTGTAGAAAATGAAGTGTCACAAACAAGCATGCTCTGCATATTTCACAAATAATCTCACGCTTGAATCATTAGCTCTGCTCACAATGTTTACTGTATATAAAAGCAATTTTTTTCCTTTGTCACCTTAAAGGGTACATTTTTGTGTAATGTACATAGTCTTGTTCATCAATAGTTACTACACAGAATGAGAAAAGTTACAATTAACAAAAGGAGAAAAAAAAGCAGAGAAATAAGTGTTACAGGGTTACTGATAGGAACAATACACTGCTGTTACAAAGAAACATGAACATTTCTCGACTATTCAAGTTAATGCTGAAATCAGCAATCCTACGCTAACAGGTGAAAATGTCTAGTTTTGGTTGAAATATACTCAATATAGGATAAAAAGTTCACTTAATTGAAGAAATATCTGTTCATATAATCACCTTGATCACACATGCTTCTTGGCAAATTAACTATTTTACTGAAGTATACAGGCGCGTTGGTAAGTCATTTGTTAATCCATTTTAGGTATATTAATTGAGATATAGAGGTTCACCAGCGCATGCAACAAATTCTTTAAAAAGTGCCACAGGACTTTTCTTTCACATTTACTTGAACAGAAAGTCCAGGAGACTTGGAAAACTGTAAAAACCAGCTTGGAAAATATCCAGATGATTAAGAGCTGCAAAAATTGTTCAAGACCAAAGAGCAGAAGAAGAACACAGACAAAACAAAGCTGCCAAGGGACATGCGGGATCATACCAGGTTGGCAATGGCAGATTTGCTAAATTACAACGTTGCATTAAATTTTCCTTTGAAGATGACAAAATAACAGCGGCACAATGAAAAATAAAGGATCAAGTAAAGGATCATGCTTGATTTATGCTTAAAAAAGGTAACCAAAGAAAAGATGCTTGAAATATTCTCCAGTCCTGATAGTTTCTAATACAGAGTGTTCAAACTGGATAAGCACAATTTATTTGGAACGATGTCACTGTCTTAGAAAATAGCAAGCATTTTAAAATGGGAGAGCAAATCCATGTAACAGCAGACCTGCTAATCTAATACTTTGTGGAGAAGATATTAGATATTCTAATTTGGGACTGAATGACTCATTTATTCATGTGCGTTCTGCCTGAAGATTTGTACTTAGTTCATTGTCTACTGATGTTTTATCCCCATCTATTTTCTAGGCAATGCTTCTCATTGATTGTTTGCAATTGCTTCCCAATGTCACAGGTTGGGCGGTGAGGTAACATCTCAGTTCTAGGGAGCAGCCAGTAGGTGTAAATGTGTTATTTTCTGGTTGGTAAAATGTATTGTACAGTATGCTACAGGATTGGGACTGGGACCTCAACTGTTTACTATTTTGACTTAGATGCAGTGACAGAAAGCATGGTTGCTAACTTTCCAACCTTGACAGGAAATTTAAGTTGTGAAATGAACATAAGATTATCCAAAGATTTGCTCAGTTAAGTTAGTGAACAAAGATGTAGCTGTTGGAGCATAATATGCAAAATGTTTGAAATGTCTATTTTGACAGAAGAATTACAAAAAGACTTTAATTGGAGATTGCAGAGCTCCGAGGTGCAGATGAATCTGGCTGTCATAGTGCATGAATCCCAAAAGGTTAGTTTGTGGATACAACAAATAATTAGGAAAGCTAATAGAATGTTATAATTTATGGCAAGAAAAATTTAATATAAAAGTAGGGAATCTATGCTTCAGTTATATATGGCACTAGTGAAACCATACATGGATTACTGTGCACCATTGGTTATCTATTTAAAATGTATTGGAGACAGTTCAGAGAAGACTTAAAAGGATAATATCTGGAAAGGGTGGCTTGTCTTATGAGGAACAGTTAGGTTTGCTGGAGTTTAGAAGAGCGAGAGGTGACTTGATTGAAACATATTGAACAGAATCTTACAGAAGTCTGATGGATATTGGATGTGATGAGGTTTGTAGCAGAATCAGAGGGGAAGCCCAGCAAGGCCCATCTCAACAGCAGGAGCATCTTGTACCATCTTTGAAGCTTTTGACAAGCTGTAAAGTCAGTTTTGGGTAATGGAGCTGAACGTTGCCAAATAAGGCAGAATATTGTTTGTTAATAACCTTGTTAATGGCCTAATTCGCCATTCGATTTCCTATCTTACTAAATACTCGAAACAAGCTTAATGTTGAGAAATCCTGACATAGAAGTCAGAGTAGGTACCTGGTGAAGTCACCAGCTACACACGTCCCACATCCACAGATATGTGCCAACTTTTAACAACTTTTATGGCTGATCTCCAATCCACTTACAGGATGCTTCTGTACTTCAATGATGTAGCTCAGGTATGTTGCAAACCATTAGATAGATAAATCCCCAAGGCCTGATGGGATCTGTTCCAGGATACTGAGGGAAGCAAGGGAGGAGATTCTGGATAACATCGAAAAGAACTACAGATGCTGTAAGTCAGAAACAAAAACAGAAATTACAGGAAAAGCTCAGTAGATATGGCAGCATCTGTGGAGAGAAATGAGAGTTCATGTTTTGGGTCAAGTGACACTTGCTCAGAACTATTCTAAGGGAAGGTCACTGGACCCAAAATGTTAATTCTGCTTTCTCTCCACAGATGCTGCTGTACTTGCTGAGCTTTTCCAGCAATTTCTGCTTTTTTGGGGGAGGGGACTGCTGGAGCCTTGACAGATATTTTTGTATCCTCTTTAGCCACAGGCGAGGTTCCTTAAGGATGGCAAAATAGACAAAGTTGTTGTCTTGTTTAAGAAGGTCAACAGGGATAAAACAAGAAATTGTCAGCCAGCGAATAGTAGGGTAACGATTTGAGAAGATTCTCAGTTACAGAATTTCTTCTCTCATTTGGAAAAGAATGGACATATTAGGGATAGTCAGCATGACTTTGGGTGAGGGAGGTCTTCCTCATAAATTTGATTTTTTTTGAGCAAACGATGATGATGATTGATGAAAGTAGGGCAGTGGATGTTGTCTACATGGCGTTTACTAAAAAATTTGACAAGGTCCCGCATAGTGGGCTGGTCCAGAAGTTTAATCACATGGGACACAGTGAGTTGTTAAGCTGGCTTGGTCATAGAAGACAGACGGTAGTTGTGGAGTGGTGATTTTTTTGTCTAGAGGTCTGCGACCAGTGGTGTTCAACAACGATTAGTGCCAGGACATCTGTTGTTTCTAGTTTGTAAATCTGGGTGGTCTGACTAGTAAATTTGCAGATGACATGAAAATGGAGGTTGTGGATAGTGAGGAAGCTTATCAAAGGATACAGCGGGATATAGATTAGTTGGAAAGTTGGGTGGAGAAATGGCAGATGCAGTTTAATCCAGTCAATGGGAGGTGATGTATTTTTGGAGGTCAAATGAAAGAGGAAAGTATATAGTAAATGGCAGGACTCTTAACAGCACTGATATGGAAAGAGATCTTGGCCCTGAAAGTGGAAACACAAACGGATAAGGTGGTAAAGGAGGCATAAGGCATTCTTGCCTTCATTGTTCAGGGACTGAATATAAAAGTCTGCACATCATGTTGCAGCTGTATAAAAGTTTAGTTAAGCCACATTTGGAGCACAGTGCGCCATTCTGGTCAAAGAGTCAGAGGTGCATAGCATGGAAACAGACCCTTTGGTCCAACCCGTCCGTGCCAACCAGATATCCCAACCCAATCTAGCCCCATTTGCCAGCACTTAGCCCATTTCCCTCCAAACCCTTCCTATTCATATATACTGAAAATGTGTTGCTGGAAAAGCGCAGCAGGTCAGGCAGCATCCAGGGAACAGGAGAATCGACGTTTCGGGCATAAGCCCTTCTTCAGGCTTATGCCCGAAACGTCGATTCTCCTGTTCCCTGGATGCTGCCTGACCTGCTGCGCTTTTCCAGCAACACATTTTCAGCTCTGATCTCCAGCATCTGCAGACCTCACTTTCTCCTTCCTATTCATATACCCTTCCAAATGGCTTTTAAATGTTTCAATTGTACTAGCCTCCACCACTTCCTCTGGCAGCTCATTCCATACACATACCACCCTCTGCGTGAAAAAGTTGCCTCTTGGATCCCTTTTGTATCTTTCCCGTCTCATCCTAAACCCATGCCTTCTAGTTCTGGACACCCCCCCCTTAGGGAAAAGACGTTGTCTATTTATCCTATCCATGCCCCTCATGATTTTATAAACCTCTAAGGTCACTCCTCAGCCTCCGATGTTCCAAAGAAAACAGCCCCAGCCTATTCAGCCTCTCTCTATAGCTCAAATCCTCTAACCCTGGCAACATCCTTGTTAATCTTTTCTGAACCCTTTCAAGTTTCCCAACATCCTTCTGATAGGAAGGAGACCAGAATACAATATTCCAATAGTGGCCTAACCAATTTCCGGCACAGCCGCAACATGACCTCCCAACTCCTGTACTCTATACTCTGACTAAAGGAAAGCATACCAAATGCGTTCTTCATTATCCTACCTACACTGCCCTCTTAAGTGTCAAGTAAACCTGCATGCTATTCCTAAGACAGTCCTGAACCATTGTGCTTCAGATTCTGAAGTCTTTACCATTTTAGAAAATGGCCTCTGTTCTTCCTACCAAAGTGCATAACCTCTCACTTTCCCACATTCCATCTGCCACTTCTTTGCCCACTCTCTCAGCCTGTCCAAGTCTTTCTGCAGCCTCCCCACTTCCTCAACACAACCTATTCGCCAGCTATCTTTGTGCCACTTGCAAACATAGCAACAATGCCCTCAGATTTTTGTCCAGATCATTAATATATGATTATGAATATTTGTAATTTCAACACTGATCCCTGCAAAACTAGAATGAGGAGGCTTTGGTGATGGTGCAAAAAAGGTTTTCCAGGATGTTGTCTGGATTTGCTATGAGAGATTGGACAAACCTGGATTGTTTTTACAAGCATGTCAGAGGCAGAGGGAGGGGGCGACCTGATAGAAGCATATGAAATCATGAGAGGCATGGACAGGGTGAATAGTTGGAGTCTGTGACTCAGGTGGAAATATCAAATACTAGGATGAGCAGGTTTAAAAAGTGAGTGGAAGAGTAAGGTTTAAAGGAGTTTAAAGTTTAAATGTGCAAGGCAAGTTTTTTTTTTAATTCAAGAGTGTGGTAGATGATTGGAATACACTGTCAAGGGAAGTGTAGAAGCAGATACAAAATCAACATTTAAGCAGCATTTGGTCAGACACATGAGCAGACAGGGAATAGAGGCATATGGACAAAGTGCAAGCAGTTGGGATTAGTTCAAAATGGCAACATGGTCAGCTCACAAGTGTGGGCCATACAGCCTGTTCCTGTGCTTCATTGTTGTATGTTCTAATTTATTGCTCTTGCTCTCCATGTTTTTACTAATAAAGTCTAAATTATGCTAGGATGTTTTATTGTGTTTTGAACCTGTCCTGCCCACCTTCAATGATTTATGCATGTATACACACAGAACATTCCATTCTTGCATTCAATTTAGAATTGTACCCTCATTTTATATCATCTCTTCAACATTCTTCTGACCAAAATGAACCTTTTCACATTTCTTTGTATTAAATTGCTTTTGTCACCAGTCCACCTGTACCAGTAACGCATGCTCTTTTTATGTTCTAAACTATCTTCTCAGTACACAATTCTTTCAAGTTTCATATCTGCTACAAATCTTGAAACAGCATTCTGTACTGAGGTCATTCGTGTATTCCAAGAAGAGCAAACGTCACATTAACCCCTGGGTAAATTTACGACAATCGTTTCTTCCCATCCAAAAAATATCGAATGAGCATCAATCTTTGATTCCTGTCATTCAACCAACATTGTACCCATTTGCTTTTGTTTCTTTTATCCTATTATTCAAATGTGAAAAACAATTTCTTAACTGATAGGTACTCATTTGGTGTAGCTCCCCAAAATATGCTTGGCAAGGAAAACTAGACTTTGTAGTTAGTGGCAAAGTGTTATCCACTGGCCACTGTAAAAACTGCAGTCTTGCATTCTTCATAGGCTGTAGTAGCCCAAATAGTCGAGCCATCAAGGAGATGACGGGGGATACCTAATAGCGAGATGCAAACCTGGGATGCCATGCCCATATTGATGCTATGTGCTAAAGACAAAACCCTTGAAGTTGGCCTTTAACTCATTAACAGATCTACAATGACTTTACGGAGTCTCTCGTGTATTTTTAATTTCAGGCTCCCCCAGTGGCTCCTCTCTCATTCTGCCTTGCTCTTTTCTCAAATACAGGCAGGTCTGAGGAGCTGTAAGTGCCATTTTGAGGGGCAGAATGATTAAGTAGCACTCAGCTTTCTTATATAAGCATTCTCTACCATTTGTCTCTACAGAATTCAGTTTAGTCATTCAACATTTATTACGGGCTTGTTTGCAAATCCTACATTTCTGACAGTGTTTTATATGTTCATTTTCAAATAATAGAACTGTAGATGCTGAAGATCAGAAACAAAAATGCTGCCAGATCTATCGAGTATCCCCAACAATTTGTTTTTGAACTAGAAAATGAATCTTTCTCCCTACTCCTTCCTCCCCAAACGAGCACCATCACTGTTGACTCCTTCAGAGCCTTTTCAGAGGCAATGCAACTTCCAGATTTAAACACAGATTCAAAAGCATCAAGCATCTCAACATTCACTAGTATTGGAACTGTAAGGTCCATCCAGTCAGTCTCTGTAAGATGACCCCTCTCTTTGTAATTAGAAAGGATTGTTAGTGGAGTTGAACTTTGGCTATTTGCATTTGACATCAGCTGCATGGGCTGAAGGAAATTTCCAGTCTTGGAGAAATGACTGAATTAATTTCTGAGCCAAACAAGAATGATAATGTGTTATTTATTTATTGAACAATTGAAAAAGAGAAAGACCAGTAAATAAGGAGTTCAGAGAGCTACCTCAAATAGATACTAGGATCAGCTTATTAACTATTACAATGTTATTTCAGTAACTAAGTCCACAAGATAAGTCATAAAAGTGAAGTCCTGCTGATGCTGGAAATCTGACAAAAACATATCTGACAGCATCTGCGGAAAGAGACAAAAAAACTGCTGATGCTGGAATCCAAAATAGACAGGCAGGAGGCTGGAAGAACACAGAAAGCCAGGCCGTATCAGGGGGTGGAGAAGTCAACATTTCCGGTATAACTCTTCCTCAGGAGTAATACCCGAAATGTTGACTTCTCCCCCTCCTAAATGCTGCCTGGCTTGCTGTGTTCTTCTAGCCTCCTGCTCGTCTAGTATCTGTGGAAAGAGCAATAGAGTTATGTTCTACGTCCAATGAGTCTTTTCCAGATGAGACAACATAGGAATGTGGAAGCATATTTCTCATTAGCAACCATTCAGCATTTACCTTCCTCTTGGCTGACCATAAACCCCTTTGTTTGCCTCGCCTTTTCCCCTCTCTTTCTCTGCATCAGCACCATCAATTCTACTCCCTCACCCCATCCCCATTTTTTGCAAAATATCACTATTTCCCAGATGTTTTCAGTTCTGACTGAAAACGTCACTGAATTCAAAACACTAACTCTTGATTTTTCTCTATAGGTTCTGCCAGACCTGCTAAGTTTCTCCAGCACGAGTCGTCCTACCATGGAAGGAAATAACTAAAAGATTTGATAAGTCAGAAATGGAAGATAATCATACAGAAAGGAAAACTAAATGCTGAAAAAACAGATTAGCTTGATTTGACAATGTATTCCACACAGGAATTTAAAAACTCCAAGGCTATTTCACCAACCTGACAAACTCAGGCAATGGGAGGTATTTCCCTACATCTAAAGTTTTGACACTAAAACCGAATAATACATTAAGCTGAATTCAGTCAGCAAATTGAAATATATACTGCTAATTATAAAGTTGTTGGATTGTTATTTTGGTAACTGTGTTCTCTTCAATGTAGAAACCATTGGAATATTCATTTGGATGCAGTTATATGGTCCCATTTGTTCCTTACTCTCAAACATCTACAGGTATGAATGACTGAATTACATCTGCTTTTAGGAGACTACAACTAATGACGTAATTGCATCCAATTGCAATAGTCTGTCTGATAAGAAGGGTGCATTGTTCAGACCAACATGAATAATTTTCACAGATTTTCACTGTTACATTCTTTTATAGTAACACTGCAGAAGGTCAAACTTGAAACAAAAAGATTCATTTCAGAAATAAAAATAACAGATGCGACTAATGAAGGTGGCAGAATTCTCAGTGAGCTACTGATAGCAAACATCAAGAAACTACACTGTGGATTACAGTTTCATTATTGAATTGAATTTATTGTCACTTGTACCAAGGCACAGTGAAAAGCTTTGTCTCGCAAGCAATGCTAGCAGATCACAGAGTTAAGTAGCATAGACAAATAAATAGGTATAAACAGCAGCAAAAACAAAACAGAGGTACAGGCGAATGTTAAGAGTTTGTGAGTCCATCCAGTATTCTAACAACAGTAGGGTAGAAACTGTTACGAAACTGACTGGTGCATGTGTTCAGGCTTCTGTACCTTCTCCCCAATGGTAGAAGTTGTAGAAATACATTGCCAGGGTGGAATGGATCTTTGAGAATGCTGGCGGCCTTTCCTTGACAGGGGCCTAGTAGATGGGAGGTTGGCCTTTGTGATTGCCCGGGCCAGGTTCACCACTCTCTGTAACTGTCTCCGATCTCCACTTGTCGCGTGTGCATGTGCGTGTGGGTGGGAGGAGGAAGAGGAGGAGAGGAGAGAGAGGAGACATGAGTAACATCCCACCGATGTTTTTGCTGGCATTGAGAGGTAGGTTGTTCTGTCAGTGCACCATTTTTTCAGGTGTTCCACCTCCGATCTGTAGTCAGTTTCATCACCATCTGAGATTTGACCGACTATGTGGTGTCATCAGCGAACTTGTAAATGGCATTAGTCTGGTATTTGGCGATGCAGTCATGGGTATACAGCGAGTATGGTATACCATGAGGGTTCCTAGAGCGACTCATCTTCCGCCTAGGAACTCTCCAGCCACAGGGGATGAATGCGGATTTCTCCAGCTTCCTCATTTCCCCTCCCCCCACCTTTTCTCAGTCCCAGCCCTCAGACTCAGCACTGCCTTCTTGACCTGCAATCTTTTTCCTGACCTCTCCGCCCCCACCCCCTCTCTGGCCTATCACCCTCACCTTAACCTCCTTCAACCTATTGCATTCCCAACGCCCCTCCCCCTAGTCCCTCCTCCCTACCTTTTATCTTAGCCTGCTTGGCACACCTTCCTCATTCCTGAAGAAGGGCTTATGCCCAAAACGTCGATTCTCCTTCTCCTTGGATGCTGCCTGACCTGCTGCGCTTTTCCAGCAACACATTTTTTAAGCTCAGATCAAAAAGTTTAGTATTCAATCTCGAGAGGATAAGAGTGTTGAAGGCTGAACTGTAGTCAATGAGTAAGATTCTTAAGTAGCTGTTCTTGGTGTCAAGAATGTTGTAGGGAGGAGTGAAGGGCAAGTGATATGGCATCTGAGTGGATCTCTCCACTCTGATGGATACATAACAGCTGGGACTGGAGGACAACATCTTGCTTAGTTTGATGGAATCTTTTAAAACTACGAGATAACAGCCCTGGCTTCAAGTTTAAGCTAACATCCGAAACAGGATCTGAGCCAGTGCAGCACTACTTCAGTACTCCAACTGGCAGCCTAAATTACATGCTCAAGTGAGGCTTAATTCTACAACCTTTAACTCATAGATAAGCTACCTGGAGCTTGCAAGCCAGGCAAACATTTAATTTCTTCCGAAATAAATGCTACTTTTCTCTACATCTTTTTATTTACTTCCAGTTTGCATCAGATGCATGACAAAATGCAGTTATTGCCAATTTCCTTGCCCTGATGGTGTTGGACTACTCTGGGAACCCCTGGAGTTTTTACAGTGACTGAGTTACCACAATAGCAAGAGTTGTAATATTTAAATAAGTCCATGACCAAGATATTTAAAACAATACCACCGATATGAGTTTTCAACAAGAATAAGTTAAGGCAGATGGAAGTGGCATTCTATGCCTTGGAATAATTTGCATCCTGCACCAAGTTATCAATTATCAATAATTAATCAAAAAGGGGCTTGCTGACTTCAAAAAGCATTAAAAGGTTTGAATATCTGATTATCTTCATCACACTCTGGCCATGTGCCAATGATTAGGTTATTCAATTACCCTCTCTAAACAGCATTAGCACAACCAGCATTCAATCGTGTGTGTTATGGATCAAACCATTACCTTCACTTGTATCTCTTACAAAATGAAAATATCCTTTCAAAGAGCACTGCTTCAGAGTAAATGATTGAGTTCTCAAAATTTAGAAACACATTACGCAATTTAAACACTAAAGCATGAATCTGTCTGGCATGAAGGTTGCATACATTACCAAAGTTCTTAAATTATTCAAAAGAACCCTGAACATAAATTGCTTTACTGATATTTAAAAGCAACATTTAAAACAGAAAAAACTCCACAAACAGTATTCAGTGTTACATAGTAGCAATGACACTTACTATATCACCATTGTCATCTAGACTTTCAAAAGGCCTTTAAACAGGACACATAAAAGACTGGTAGCCATGATGTGGAGGTGCCAGTGTTTGACTGAGGTGGACAAGGTCAGAATTCACACATTACCACGTTATAGTCCAACAAGTTTATTTGAAACCACAAACTATCAGAGCGCTGCCCTTTCGTCAGATGAACTATAACTTGGTAACTTCTGACACAAAAGACTAAAGTTCAGACAATGAAGTGTAACAGTTTGCTGGCTGGCCTCAAACAGACAATGAGAATACAGGGTATATCTTATTCAGAGTGGCAGAAGGTGGGAAGTGGAGTTCCACAGAATCAAAACTGACACTACTGCTGTTCATAATTTACATAAACAATTTGGAACAAAATCACTATCTAAATTTACAGTAGTTCTGATGAACATCACAAATCACAAGAGAGCATCAATAAACCTAGAGATTCAGAAAATAATTGATAAATTTAAAATTTGGTAGCTATAAAAGGTATAACACTTTAATTGGTCGAAGGAATTTTACTATTTTACATCTTTACCAGATATGTAAACAACTAATCAATAAGCATCGATCTTGCTATTAATGTATTAGGCTAATGTTCAAAAGAGATGAGATAAAAATTGTAGACAAGTGACTTTTTTTGGAAAGGCATTTACAATGTTTGAGGATCTATGTATGACGTTGCTACAGTTGTTCCTGTAACTTTATCTGTTGCTGTTTTTCGTCATTGGAGAGTATAATTTAAACTACAGAGCTAAACATGATCTCATTTTTAGAAAATACACATGTTAACATTTAAACAGTTAACCAATATTATTAAATAGTTTAAACATGTACTTTAAAATGATATTTACATTTCCAAAGTAATACAACCTCTTCACTGAAGTTTTGATTAAAAAAAAGAAATCTGAAACTGCCAAACCCACTGAACGTTATCAGCAATGTGTTTTTATTTTAATCCCCAGCATCCAGAATGTTTTGCATTGTTTTCTGTAAAGCTTCTATGTTGCTTCTATGTATAAATTTCTTCCCAATCACATTGTCAGATCCAAAAGGATTTGGTCTGATGCCAAATTATCCACACCAGATCATAACATGGGTGCATTGACAGAGGTGTTCTAATTGCTTGCTGTTTGTTGAAAAGTACAATTTAATGCAACTTAAATGTGGTTGACTGTTAACTACCCTGACAGGTAATGGCCACATATTATGAACGAATAAAAAACTTCCCAAACTAAATCAAATACAGTCCTACAAGAAACTAACAGACAGCTAATTCAGCACTAGGTTAGTAATTATTTCAAATTGCCAACAAAGAACAAGCATACTATTGTTTATACTTAATTTTACATTAAAGAATTGTTCTTATTCAAAGTTAGCCCAGTCACCAAGTTTCAAGTTATATTTGTTACTGTTCATTTACGAGCCCATGTGTGAATGTGGTCCAGGTCTTACAGTATACAAGCATGAATCACTTTGTTAGCTAATAAGCCTGACGAAGTCCCAAGACATCTCTGACTACAACCACTGCCCATGACTTGAAAGTACTATATGTCAACATCACAAATGTTCTTATGAAATTGAAAAGCAAACAGTGCTACATTCCCTGTCACAGAACCACCACTGTTTCAAACTTGCTAAATTCACATATCTTATTCCTCATCTAACTTAACTGTATATTTTTGACAATATCAAAATTCTTGCTATTATTCTGAAAATATGCAATGCTTGAGTAAACAATATATAGCTGCTGAATAGGAAACAAGTCTCCTAAATCCACATCTACAATCTACACTGGACCACTTTAACAGGAGAACATAAATTATATTATTTAAATGGAGAGAGACTACAAAACTTCAGGGTACAGAGGAAACCGAGTACAGGCCAGCCTAGAATTCAGGGACACATTTAGGGATGTTTATTAAAGACCAAGAAGAGGAAAAATTTTTCTTGCGGTCACTAAATATATTAAATTCTCTCCCCAGAAAGCAAAAGAGACTGATTCATTCAATATGTTCAAGGTCAAGTGAGTTAAATTATTGTTAAATAAGGAAGTCAAGGTTATGGGGAGCGGCCGGAGAATGTTGTTGAGGTCATAATATGATCAGCCATGATCTAACTGAATAGTCAAGCAGGCTTGAGGAGCCACATGGCCTCCACTGCTCCTATTTATTGGGTTCTTCTGAATTGACAAAAACTGCATTCTTGCAAAATGTCCTGATGGGTTCAAATCAAAAAGCTGTACTAGAGATGGAACTAAAGTGCAAATTATGACTATCAATACACATTCTCTCAGATTTGGGGTCATGGCAAGTAACAGTGATAATTTTGCAGGTTTTGAAAGCTACGTATACATTAATACACAAACCATCCTTCTTTGCAAACAGAGAACACGTAGACGAACTCTGCCTGTCTTAACACAACAAAATACATGACAGCCATTTGCTAGTTCACTTCTCAGATCAATGTGCTGAATAATCAGAGTCAACATGCCTGGCTTAAAATTTTACACATCCTGATATTAACTGTCCATCATCACTAACTGGTGCATTCTCCATAGCAGCACCTTTACCACAGTCCACCTGCCATGCAATGCAGAATAATGATGGTTTTCTCTCAAATCTGCATTCTTGCAAAACATCCTGATGGGTTCAAATCAAAGGTTTAAAACGGTGTCTGATGAAAGAGCAGCGTTCCGAAAGCTAATGCTTCCAAATAAACCTGGTGTTGTGAGATTTTTAACTTTGTACATCCCAGACCAACACCGGCACTTCCAAATCTTTTTTTCATCAATACTCAAGATATCACAACTGTGCAAGACAGACCAATAGACCTTTTCTTGTCCATCGTTATTCATGAACAACATTTAAACTTTCAAAGGCTTTCTGTCGGCATTTATAAGATAGCTGAATACATTCTTGAATGGGCCACTGGGAAAATGCATTCTCCAGTCACTACTATCTGGAATACCTTTGCTGATCACATCAGGATCAGTCCACATTTTCTAGAGTTTGTTTTCCTGAATTTGTAGAAGTGTTTATACCCATTTGCCTCTCCAAGATGACAATGATGTGCTGGTGAGGGTAAATGGGGAGGGTCATAATGTACATGAAGGTGTTGTATGCCCTAGCCTTGACAGCCCAATTAGTTTTCTTCTCACCTTCATGAATAAAAAACCTTTTGTAAATCTTGCACTTCTGGCAATAGATCAATACCATAAAATTGCTGAATGGAAAGAACGTTGGAGAAAATAATATTGCCTTGAATCAAAATAATATTGCCTCCCTTTCAAAAGAGTTGGCACTTGGCCCTGTTTATTACAAAATATTTTTATTTTAACTAAAAATTAGTGCAGTTAGATCAAGCATAGAAAAACATTGACATATAAGTTCTAAGATGTATTGAATTGATAAAGCTGCAGTATAGAATGAAATAACATTAGAGACTGCGGACCTGATTTCACTCCCACAGGCTGACTACTACCGTGTCAAAAGTTGGAACAGCTGTTCTGCAACACATCACAAAAGGTGAGCAAGAAACACAAAAACAACTTTCATAACATTGTCCAGAGAATTAGAGGATTATTTATGTAATCAACAGAAGAGATGAAACAAAATTTTCTTTTACCAAATGACAACTTACAGTTTGTCTCTAGATTATGAATAAACATGCCAATTACACAATTTCTTTTCATTTAGGGCCCAGTCCAATTTTGGTAAGATATCCTACTTGGGAAATAACAAGGAAGCTATTTTTAAATTAAGATTTAAGAAAGCAGAACTACCGTAATCCTATAAAAATCAATTTAAAGGTGTTAACCTACATAAATATGGTAGATTTTTGCAAACTTCAGCTTCAAAAATTAAAATTCAGACACAGCTTACTGTGTTACATCAAATATTCTGGATTAAAAATGTCAGTGGTGTAAAAGCAGCTTTGAACACTTATAAGCATTAGTCTTTCACTCAACTCCCAAAGCAATAATACACCATGTCGCCAAGCAACAGTCACCATTGGAAAGAATCTACTGGCTGCACATAATTCACATGCTGCAAGCATGAACACTGTACTGCAGATAAAAGACAGGCCAATGCGCATGCATCCTCAGAGCCTATAACAACATGACTCTTTTCAGTTGATTAATCATCCAAAATTGATGTAATTTACAAGTCTGCACAATTAATCAAAAATATTTAAGGCAATCTCAAATCTCAAAGTGATGCAAGACTGACATGATCAAAAGTCTTCAAGTTCATGTAGAAGTGTCTTTTATTCAGTGATTAACCACAAAGAGCAGTTATTCCAGAGGAAAGCAAACACAAGACATTGCAAAATGCAAATAGAGCTGACATTTCCATGAACACATTGTTAAAGTAGTTATTGTTTTTGTAAAAGAAATGCTTACTTTCGTCCACAAATGAAACACTGATGTTGGCATTTCCTCTGTCCATTTAATTTGTTGTCCTCCAAATGAGAAGCCTTGCAGTCCAATTTAGAATATAACATTTAACAGCTATATGCACTACCAATGTTATATTTTAAATTACAAATACAACATTCAGCTCATGAGATGAATGTTAATTTTCAGCATTCGATCAAAAAATAGTCCCGTTTCTGTCTGGGACAGCCATCACTTTGCAGAAGAAGGTGACATTAGATTATCATTAATGGATCAACAAGATCTCCTTGATGCTTAATTATTAAGGGCTAAGGAAGGAACTTCTAGAATTGTCCACTCATTAGTCTGTATTTGACATCTAGCTATTCACTAGCCATGCCACATTCCATGAACAAACATAAAACCCCTCACCTCCCTCCAAGGCCCCACACCTCCCCCCAAGGCCCCAAAGGAAACTTCCATATCCTCCACACACATCATCTATTGCATCCTCTGCACCCGATGTGACCTCCTCCATATTGGGGAGACAGGCCGCCTACTTGCAGAGCGTTTCAGAGAACACCTCTGGGACACCCGGACCAACCAACCCAACCACACTGTGGCTCAACACTTCAACTCCCCCTCCCACTCCACCAAGGACATGCAGGTCTTTGGACTCCTCCATCGCCAGACCGGAGGGTTCCTGGGCGGAAGATGCCTCAGTCAAACCCATCGAACTCAGCACCGCCTTCCTAACCTGCAATCTTCTTCCTGACCTCTCCGCTCCCACCCCAGTCTGACCTATCACCCTCACCTTGACCTCTTTCCACCTATCACATTTCCGACGCCCCTCCCCCAAGTCCCTCGTCCCTACCCTTTATCTTATCCTGCTGGACAAACTTTCCTCATTCCTGAAGAAGGGCTTATGCCCGAAACATCAATTCTCCTGTTCCCTGGATGCTGCTTGACCTGCTGCGCTTTTCCAGCAACACATTTTCAGCTCTGATCTCCAGCATCTGCAGACCTCACTCTCTCCATAAAAATAAATTAATCAAATTTAAATTCACAAGTTGGCATGGTCGTATTTGAAGTTATGTTTTCTAACAATTAAACCTTGCCTTTGGATTGCTGATTAGCAGTAACACAACTATGCTAACATACCTAAAATGTTGATGAAAAGTATTAATTTATTTTCTGTGAATTAGTCTATTAAAATTGTGTTTTGACTCTTAAAGTCAATACACTAAGTGAGATTCTTAGGTGACAAAAATATTCTGGGAAGGAGATTCTAAAATAGTTTTCGTTGCCTAAAAAAAAAGGTATAGTTTCAAAACTGTAATACTACAGTTCTAATGCTCTGGACCAACTTCACACCATGATTGAGAAACAGAACCAGAGAAGAGGGGTAAAACCTCCACGAATGAATTATCAAAATCTATAGTAAGCTACCTTCAACCATTTTCATGATCGTTGTTATTTACTCAAAAATACCATCGAGCCAAACTCAAAATTTGACAGACAAATGAAGTAAATAAACAATAAATACAAAGTTTAAACTGAAAATGTACTTATATAAACTCTCTCCTGGGATTTTATAATCCGTTGACAGATTGAAGCTTGAGGCAATCAGCTCAATTCTCTTTCCATTTCATTCTTGTTCCATCTTCCCCCTCATTCTCTCAATACCTTTCTCTCCTCCACTGGCCTTTTCTGAGGAAGGGTGACTTGGACCCAAGACATTAATTTTGATTTCTCTTCAGATGCTGCCAGACCTGCTGAGCTTTTCCAGCAACTTGTTTTGTTTTTGGCCTTTTTCTGCCCTGCTGCTTCTAACCTTATCCCTTTCACCTTAGTCCTAATTTCCTCTCAGCCAGATCTGCATCCCATCTCCCTGCACCCTGCATCCCCGTTCTTCCCCTCCCCCAGCTCCTGCCTCGTCTCTTTTATCTCCTTCCCCTCCCCCTGTTCTAAACAACATCCTTTGTCCTCTTCCTCACACACTCGCAACCCCTTCACCCTCCTCGCCTCCCATCACCACCTCGAACTCCCGGTCTCCCTGCAACTCCTTCCACTTTTTCTCATCCTCCCCTCCCTCGCTTCCTTTCACAATTTCTCTCTCCCTCTCTGCTCCCTCTCACACGCTTTCATCTTCCCGAGCGGCGACTCCTCGCCTCTCACTGCCTTCGACAGTCATGCCCTTTCCCTCTATTCCTTTACTCAATCTGCGTCACCTCCTCTGCCTTCTCCCCTTCCTCCAACCCCAATATACCTTAGCCTTAAAATATTCCGCACGTTTCCTAACTCCACGCCTGTGGATCCACATCTTCCTCCTCCTCCTCCGCTTCCTGGTCACTGCTCCATCCACTTACCTTCCTTTTTCCCCACTGCCCCTCACCTATTTCCTCCCTTATCCCGCCCCACCTCTCCTACCGTCTCCCTTCACCATCTCCTTCAGTCTATCCCTATTTTTTACCCATTCTCCCTCTCCCTCCTTCCCCTCGGAGTTGTTTCTGATGAAGTTTCAGTTTCCGCACTGCCCACGGGTTTCTCCCACAACAAGCGACTTTTTACAAGAAGTTAACAAGGTCCGGACCAATGGCCCCCCACCCCCCCGGTCTCTCCGTCCCCTCAGACCCCACTCTCCAACCTCTGGGCCGGGGTGGGAGCCGCGGAATTAGCTACCTCGAAGTTTTCTCCGACTGATTTCGTTCCCACCATCAGCTTGTCGTCGCCTGCACGCACTTCAGTCTCTCGTCGCCAAGCAGCCCGAGAGAGGGCGGGGCCAGCGTGACTCGGGAACGGTTGAGGGGCTGGGCTAATGGGGGAGAGGCGTGGTCGACTCACGTCAGGGTAAGGCGGGTCATGTAACACGTGGTCGGGAGGAGAGGTTGGGGCGAGGGTGACGTCTGGGGGCGGGGCGGATAGGGGATGACGCGAACGGAGAGGTGGGGCCAGGGTGGCAACAGACTGGAATTCCCTACAAAGTGGAAACAGACCATACGATCTTATATGTCCACATCTATTCTCTGATGAGCATCTCAGGCAGACTCATCGTTCCCACCTTATCCTTGTAACCCTGCATTTCCCACACCTAACCCACACATCCTTGGATGCTAGAGACAATTTACCACGACCAATTCACCTAACCTGCACATCTTTGGACTGTGGGAGGAAACTGGAGCACCCAGAGGAAAGGATGCAGACACTGGCACCATGCAAGCTCTACACAGCCCAAGGCTGGAATTGAACACAGGTCCCTGGTGCTCTGAGGCAGTAGTACTAACCACTGTGCCACCATGCCACCTGTGGGGAGGGATGGAATTATCCCTGACATCTTTGGGTTCTCAGTGAGCATACAGCTAGTGTGGAGTTTCCAGAAGACCATAATAACTCCACACGGAACAGGGATAAGAGGCCCCTCAAGCCTGCTCTGCCATTCACCAGAAACATTATTGACTCAAAATTCCTCATGTCCATTTTCCTGTTCATACTCCATTACCTTTAATTCCTCTCCTCATCACCATTCTGTCTCGCTCAGTTTTAAAGATACACAAGGACCCTGCCCCTATAGTTCTCTTTGGTAAAGAGTT
Organism: Chiloscyllium plagiosum; assembly: GCF_004010195.1. Taxonomy (NCBI): domain Eukaryota; kingdom Metazoa; phylum Chordata; class Chondrichthyes; order Orectolobiformes; family Hemiscylliidae; genus Chiloscyllium; species Chiloscyllium plagiosum. The sequence goes on along the minus strand of NC_057711.1, from coordinate 56,643,828 downwards.
CCAAAGACTCTGAACCCTCTGAGAGGAGAAATTGTTCTTCATTTCAGTATTTCTTGAAGCACTATGTAAATGGTCCAAACAAGGGAGGGGCTATACTAGACCTGGTATTGAGGAATGAGCCTGGCCAGATAACCAAAGTTTCAGTGGGGGAGTATTTTGAGAACAATGACCATAATTCTGTAAATTTTAAGTTACCATGCAACCATAAAATGTAGAAGCAGAATTAGGTCATTCAACCTGTCCAGTCTGCTGCGCATTTTTTTTCATGGCTGATACATTTTTCACTCCATTCTCCTGCTTTCTCCACATAACGCTTATCCTTTTACTAATCAAGAACATATCTATCTCTATGTTAAATACACTCAATAACTTGGTCTCCACAGCCATTAACGGCAATGAGATCCACAGTTACTTATGGGTAAGGAGAAGAGTAGTCCTTGGGTGAAAGTACTAAACTGAGGGAAGACTAACTATGACAATATTAGCCAGGAACTAGGGAAAGCAGATTGGGAGGGACAGTTGTTTGACAGTAAATCAAAATCTGGAATGTGGGAATCTTTGAAAGGGCAGTTGATTAAAGTTCAAGACCAGCATGTTCCTGTGAAAATGAAGGATAAGGATGGCAAGATTCGGGAACCTTGGATGACAAGAGAAATTGTGAGTTTAGTCAAAAATAAAAAGAAGGCATATATGAGATTTAGGAAATTGAAGACAGATAGAGCCCTCGAAGAATACAAAGATAGCAGGAAAGAAATTAAACAATGAGTTATGAGGGTTAAAAGGAGCCATGAACATTGACAAACAAGATTAAGGAAAATTCCAAGGCATTTTCATCCCTTGCCACACTCCCAAGTCAAAGAAAAAGGAGGGAATTTATGCATGGCGCCAAAGGAAGCTGAAATCCTAAATTAATATTCACAAAGAAGGACATGGTGGATGGTAAGTCTAGAGACAGGTATGTTGATAATCTAGGGCATGTCGATATAAAAAAAGAGGAGGTAGTGGGTGTTTTTGAAAAGTATTAAGGTAGTCAGGTCCCAATAACCTGATGGGATCTAACCCAAAATATTGAGGGAGGTGAGGGAGGAAATTGCTGGGTCCTTGTATCCCCTTTAGTAACAGAAGTCCCAGAAGACTGCAAAATAGCCATTATTCCTTTGTTTAAGAAGGGTAGCAAGGATAATCTGGGAAATTACAAGACGATGATCTTTATGTCAGTGGTAGGGAAATTATTAGTGAAGAGACAGGATTTACTCACATTTGGAAAATTATTGAATAATTAGCAATAGATAGTGTGGCTTTGTGTGGGGGAAGTCACGTCTCACAAACTTGATTTTTTAGATTCACTACAATATGGAAGCAGGCCCTTTGGCCCAATGAGTCCACACCGACCCTCCGAAGAGTATTCCAGCCAGACCCATTCCCATACCCTATATTTACCCATGACTAATGCACCTAACATGATGAGCATTTTAATGTGGCCAATTCACCTGACCTGCACATCTTTGGATTGTCGGAGGAAACCCACTCAGACACAGGGCGAACGTACAAACGCCACACAGACAGTCGGCCGAGGCAGGAATCAAACCCGGGTGCCTGGTGCTATGAGGCAGCAGTGCTGACCACTGAGCCATTGAGAAAGTGACAAATATAATTAATGAGGGCAGGACGCTGGATGTTGTCTATATGGACTTTACCAAGGCCTTTGACAAGGCTGATGCAAATGATAAAGTCACATGATATCCATGATGGGCTGGTAAAATGGCTTTGTCATAGAAAACAGAAAGTAGCGATGGAAGGATAATTTTCTGACTGTAAATCTGTGACCAGTGGTGTTGCACAAGAATCAGTGCCGGAACCTCTGTTGTTTGTGATATATGTAAATGATTTGAAGGAGAATGTAGATGGCCTGATGAGTAAGTTTGCAAATGACATTTAGATTGAAGGAGCTGCAGAGAGTGAGGAGGATTGCCAGGGAACACAAATAGGCGGGAGACTTGGACGGAGAAATGTCAGTCGGAATTTAATCTAGTGAAATGCATTTTGAAAGGTCTTATGCAGGAGGGAAGTATACGGTAAATGTCAGAACCTTTAGAAGCATTAACATACGAAGCTGCACAGGTCCAAAGTTCTTGAAAATGCCAATACAACTGGCATGTGGCATGCTTGTCTTCATCAGTTGGGGCAAAGAGTTTAAAAGTCAGTGTCATGTTGCAGGGGTATGGAACTTTAATTCGGCCACATTTGGAATATTGTGTATAGCTCTGCAGAGACTACATCATGAACAACGATCACAGCAGATTAGATTGAAGGAAGTGGGCGGCACGGTGGCACAGTGGCTAGCACTACTGCCTCACAGCACCAGAGACTTGGGTTCAATTCCTGCCTCAGGCAATTGTCTGTGTGGAGTTTGCACATTCTCCCCATGCCTGCATGAGTTTCCTCTGGGTGCTCCGGTTTCCTCCCACAGTCCAAAAACGTGCAGGTTAGGTGAATTGGCCATGCTAAATTGCCCGTAGTGTTAGGTGAAGGGGTAAATGTAGGGGAATGGATCTGGGTGGATTGCTCTTCAGAGGATTGGTGTGGACTTATTGGGCCGAAGGGCCTGTTTCCACACTGTAAGTAATCTAGGTAAAAACAATGACTGCAGATGCTGGAAACCAGACTTTAGATTAGAGTCGTGCTGGAAAAGCACAGCAGTTCAGGAAGCATCCGAGGAGCAGTAAAATTGACGTTTCGGGCAAAAGCCCTTCATCAGGAATACAGGCAGAAAGATAAATGAGAGAAGGGTGAAGGTTGGGAGAAAGTAACATAGAGTACAATAGGTGAGTGGGGGAGGGGATGAAGGTGATAGGTCAGGAAGGAGGGTGGAGTGGATAGGTGGAAGAGCTTCAGGGCAGAGGAAATGACCTGGGAGTTGCAGTGAGAGAGGGACTCCCTGAGATTCTTGTAGAGAGAGGAGGAAAACTTCTCCTAGAAGGATGTGTTAATTTTTGAGATGGTACAGAAAAGGGTTTACCAAGATGTTGTCTGGTTTTGGAGGATACTAGCTATGAAGAGAGATTTGGCTCACTTGAACATCAGAGACTGAGGAGCGACTTGATAGGAGTTTTCAAAATTATGAGAGTTATGGATAGAATGGATATTGGGAGTCTCTACAGGGTAGAAACATCAATTACTATGGGACATAGGTTTAAGGTGAAAGGGGGTAAGTTTAAAGGAGATATGGTTGATGCCTAAAAGGTACTGACAGCAGAGATGGTTGAAATGGATAAAATAGCAATATTTAAGCAGCATCTTGAAGATACACGAATAAGCAGGGAACAGATGGATAAAAACCACATAAAGACAATAGGTTTTTTAAATTTAGAAATGTGTCATGTGTCTGTGCAGGCCTGGTGAGCTGAAGGACCTGTTCCTGTGCTGTACTTTCTTCTAAATTGGTACCTTTTTCTTGAGATTATGAAATGTCTTTAATGTTACGGTTCATATGATGATTAAAAATATGTTTTGTAGTTCCCGTACTTCAATTAACACTCAAATGAGGAACGTGTAATTCCATTGTTTTTTTCTGCAAAGTCTGTACAGAACTCTCCCATATCTTTGTACTTACTTAGAAATAACTTATGAATAACATCTATTTTGCAAGAAAGATGACACTTTGTAAGGGTGTGAAGAAACTATTTGATATCAAATTTCCCTCTACTGTCTGTTCAAATGAGAACAACCGAATCTTCTCAAATCTTTCAATAATGCCGAAATTCTGCATCCTTAGTCCCATTCAAATAAAATATGTATTCCCGGGGGGAATCCGAGATGGCGGTGATCTTGAAAGATTGCATTGCAGAGCTCCGCACCACATTGCAAGTGGGATGAAGTCCTAACCCGCCTACTCAGACCACCTCGATATCTGGGACTCTGGAAATGTCATGGAGTCCCAGGAAACTGTTAGAGAACAACTTACCTCTGTTTTCACCGTCCAGGGATGCCGACGAAGAGAGCAGGTACGTCCAAGGCCGGGGCTGCGGCCCAGCCTGCAGGATCCTCAGACTTGATTTCCTACCAGGTCCTGGTAAAGGAACTCATTAAAATCTTGCAAGATGTTGGGGAAGCAGATAGAGGAGAGGTCTGGCCCCGATCTCTGTCATGCTACAAAAGCACGAACAGCAGCTGGGAGACCTCAAGAAAAGGATGGATGAGGTAGAACACAGAGTTGCAGTGGTGGAAGCTGATACTGACTCCCCTAAGGATAGGATCCAGGCCCTGGAGATGCAGGTCTGTAATTTGCTTGACCAAGTTGATACTTCGAGAACACGGGTTGCTGGAGTATAAAGAAGGTGAGCAGCCAGTGGAACTTATTGAAGACTGGTTGCCAAAATTCCTTAATGAGAGAGAAAGATTTCAGATTGTCAGGTGTATGTTGATTTCAACGAATATAGAGGGTCTTTTAAAGAAATAGTTTTAAGCTAAAAAATACCTTTGAGTATTGAAACTGACCATAAAAGAAGCAGGAGGGGCATTTCACAATAAGCTCATAGTTTGTAGGTTTGCTATTTCGACTATCAAAATAGTAAAGGATGATTTCAGAAGTCAGAAGGTTAGAAAAAAGAGGAACTGGATAAAATCACAGGAAGGCTGTACAAACAAGGATAGCCAAATGAGACAGATTTAAAAGGAAAACAAGTGAGTTAATTAATAAGTATGATCGGCTTAGGCTTGGGTGCAGGGAATTACTGAATGAGGAAATAACAGGCGCAAGTAATAACCAAATAAGGGGATAGAATGAAATAATCACTTATAATAGGTTTATTGCTTAGTGTAGGGGTGACGAGAGACACCCCAGAAAAGTATTTTAAAAAACTCTGTATTTTACTGTTGGGTGTGACTCTCCTCATAGAGCCACCCATCTTTAAAGATGTTCAAAATAAATGTACTGCTTCAGAACTCTTTGACGCGGACTGAAAATTATTGATTAAGTGGGTTCGTTTCTCACATGAACTTGGAGGCTAGAATGAGAAGCTTGAAGATTAAGAGGACTCACCGGATCACAACGCGGAGGTCAGGTCTGGGCCAGCGCCCTCGTCCTATCTTGGTGCAGTTTCATCACTGGAGAGATAATGAGAGAATTGTGGAAGCTTCCAGAATCCAGGGGAAGGATCCGAAGTCCCTAGTTTATGAGGGCTCTAAGATCATGTTCTTCTGGGACTTCTCAGCAGCGGTGATCCAGGAAACAAAATCCTATGCTGGCATCAAGAAAAGACTGAGGGAGCTCGGGATCCAGTACTCTGAGGTGTCCAGCGGTGCTTCGGATCACCTTAGATGGATCTGTACATCTCTTTGACACATTAGAGAAGTCTGGAGACTTTGTGGACAAATTAACTTAATCTGAACAATTTAGTATTTCCAAAAAGTTGTGTTGATTGGGTATGTCTCTACTTTTCTTTAAATAAAGAGGAAGTCCAGTTGGGGCTTTCTTTTCCTTATTTTTATTGGTAAACTATGCTCAGGGGTTGGGATGTGTACTTTCAATTTCTAAGTTGTTATACCAGAGGATGGGTGGGGTACTTACCTTTTTTTTTCAAAATGTCTTTGTTCACATTGTTATTCCATGGTGTATTTTCTTTCTTTGCTGCTTGTGTTTGTGGTGTGGCTCTAGCTAGGAGAAGAGAAAATGGTTGGGATGGTTAGATACCTACTTACGGGCAGTTATGCCCTGTTCAGGTATTTAAATGCCCTGGCTGCTGTATTGGCAGTGGGATGGGAAGTTGTGTTTTGAGATGTGTAGATGCCCCCCTCTGGGCAGGGGGTGAGTTCCCCTATTCAGCGCCATTGGTGCTTTATATGTTTTTTTTTGGTTTTTGTTCTGTATAGTCTTTGATAGTTTTGTAGGTTTGTTAACTGTAGCGGTTTTAGTTTATGTAGTTTTATGTTCGATGGACCTTGTTACATGAAGGCTCAGCGATTTGCAGTTCAAGTTTCTCCTCTCTGGAATCTAAATGTTACTGCAGAAGTCAATTAATTAAATGGTGTACCTGGAACATCAAGGGGGTCGGGGGGTGGTCACTCATCAGTTCAGATGAAAAAAGTACTCTCGAATCTTAGAAAGGAAAAGGTGGATATTGCTTTATTACAGGAAACACACTTGGGTGATAGTGAGCATTTGAAACTATAGCAGAATGGCTTTGATTCGGATTACATTTCATCTTTAATACCAGAAGTAGGGGAGTGGCTATATTGGTTCAGAGGAATCTCCCATTTAAGTTACTAGCATGTGTTAAAGACACATATGAGAGGTTTGTAACCCTCAAAAGCGTGATACACAGGAAAGAATATGGTGTTTTAAATGCTTACTGCCCTCTGGCCCTTCCTCTCAAATGGGCCTCCGCTACATTGATGACTGCATTGGCGCCACCTCGTGCTCCCGTGAGGAGGTTGAGCAATTCATCAACTTCACCAACACATTCCACCCTGACCTTAAATTTACCTGGACCATCTCTGACACCTCCCTCCCCTTCCTGGACCTCTCCATCTCCATTAGTGACGACCGACTTGACACTGACA
>NC_057711.1:56608638-56636263 GCF_004010195.1 Chiloscyllium plagiosum | reverse complement strand
ACCGCCCCGTGGCCCCACATTTCAACTCCCCCTCCCACTCTGCCGGGGACATGGAGGTCCTGGGCCTCCTTCACCGCCGCTCCCTCACCACCAGACGCCTGGAGGAAGAATGCCTCATCTTCCGCCTCGGAACACTTCAACCCCAGGGCATCAATGTGGACTTCAACAGCTTCCTCATTTCCCCTTCCCCCACCTCATCCTAGTTTCAAACTTCCAGCTCCGTACTGTCCCCTTGACTTGTCCGGACTTGTCCGACCTCCGTAGCTCCTTTTCCACCTATCCACTCCACCCTCTCCTCCCTGACCTATCACCTTCATCTCCTCCCCCACTCATCTATTGTACTCTATGCTACTTTCTCCCCACCCCACCCTCCTCTAGCTTATCTCTCCATGCTTCAGGCTCTCTGCCTTTATTCCATGGTGACAAACCAGGCAAGTACCTAGTGTATCTCACCCCTCAAGCCATTACATCAATTAGGGAAGGGTCTGGGAATCTAAAATGTGATTCCAAAAAGATGAATGTGGCATTCCAGAGATCTTACTCTGAATTATATCAATCTGAGGGTTGTGAGGAGGAGTGGGCCAAGATGGAGTCACTTATCAATGATCTGGATCACACCTCCCAGGTGTGACCCGTGAACGAGAGTCTTTTGTCTTCTTATCAGAGCAAGAGATGCAAGAGACTGTGAAGCAGCTTCACAGTGGAAAGACTCCCAGTTCTGATGGACTTCCCAGCAATTGTGTCAGGAATTTATAAGCATGTTGTCAGGCCCAATGCTCAATATGTTCAATGACTCGTACAGTCAGGATCGTCTCCCGCCATCTCTAAGAGAGGCAAATATTTCAGTTATTCTTAAGAAAAGGGAAGTCCCGGAGAACTGTGCTTCTTACAGGCCCATTTCACTCATAAATGTTGACTATAAAATCCTCTCTCAGACTCTTGTGTTAAGGCTGGAAACTGTGTTACCTTCTATTATTAAAGAGGACCAGATGGGCTTCATAAAGGGCTGCAAATCCTTCAATAATGTTACAAGGCTGCTTAATGTAATTCAAGCGTGTCAACACAGGGATTGGTGACTTCTCTAGATGCAGAGAAGGCATTTGACCGAGTTGAGTGGCCGTACCTTTTTTAAACTCTGGAGCTGTAGGGATCCCAATATATCGGCTCCAGAAGTGGGGTCAAAAGTACATATATTTTGTTTTACATGGACAGTGTCCTCATTTTTTTGTGAAATCCAGTAGTTTTGGTGCCTCGCCTGATATAATGCATCAGCTCGTTTGGCACCTATTCGGGATACAGGATTAATTTTGCAAAATCAGAGGCTATACCTATGGGTGGTCTGACGAAGGTGAATTAGAATTAGAATCCCTACAGTGAGGAGACAGGCTATTTGGCCCAACATGTTCACACCGACTCTCCAAAGACTATCCCACCCAGACCTATTCTCCTACATTTACTCCTGACACATACACCTAACCCATACATCCCTGAACACGATGGGTAATTTAGCACGACCAATTCACCTAACCTGCGCATCTTTGGATTGTGGGAGGAAACTGGAGCACCCGGAGGAAACTCACGCAGTCGAGGGGAGAAAGAGGGTGAATCTCAATTCCCATTTACATGGTCACGGGGGTTCTTATATATTTGGACATACTCATCACTCCAGTTCTTGATCGGTTGTTTAAACCTAATTTTGTTCAATTATTCAACAAAATCAAATAAGACCTTCAAAGATGGGAGGCACTTCCGGTCTCATGGTTCGGTCAGATAGCTCTTATTAAGATGAATGTTCTCTCCCGTTTGTTGTACCCTGTATGGATGCTCCCCGTGATTTTTGATCAGCAAACTTCAAGAGACTGAATGGCTGGTTCAGCTCTTTTATTTGGCATTGTAAGCAGCCTCTTATTAAATTAGCTAAACTACAATTGCCGCACAGACTGGAGAGGCGGGGGGGGTAGGGGGCGGGGGGCTGGAATAGTGGATCTCCCGGACATTAAAACCTATTAACTAAGCTTCCTTTTATCTAATGTGAGTGATTGAGCTGATGGGGGCCCATTTCAACATGGTTAGATATCGAAATCTCTCAGGCAAAGTGCCCCCTTACTAGTTTGATGTTTGAGGACAAAATGAGTACAGTTAAGAAATATTACCATAACCCAATAGTTATCAATATTATTAAAGCATGGTGGGCAATTTGGCAGAGGGAAGGCAATATTTGCAAAACATCTTTTCTTACACCTATCGTCGGTCTGGCAGGTTTTCAGCAGGGATGATGTATTCAGATTCAAACATTGGGCAGTTAGGGGTGTGTCTTGCATCGGTGATTTACTTGAGGGAGACACAATAATATCTTTTGATCAGTTAGCGTGGAAGTATGAGCTATCTAGCAAGGACCTCTTTCGTTTTTTTCAAGTTTGGGATTTTATTCAAAAAACGACTATACTTTTGACTAATCCCTACAAATCCAACATAGAGAGGAAGGCGCTCAGTGCTAAGAATACATTTTCTGTCAGCACTTTATATCATCAATTGGGGGGTCGGCCCCTCAGAAGAGTTCAATCGGCTTTGCAGGGTGTGGGAGAGAGAGCTAGGCGTTGAGGTTTCCTCAGAGGCATGGGAAAATATTTGGGAAAATGCAAGAAAGATATCAATTTGCTATAGGACCCACGCGTTACAGTTGAAGATTCTCCACAGAGTCCATTTGGCTCCGGATCGTTTGTCAAGATTTAAACCAGGGGTATCTTCAACATGAGCCAAGTGTACAGTAAGTATGGGCACTCTTACCCATTATCTCTGGTCCTGTGGTAGGCTTCAAACATACTGGAGTGCTGTGACAAGTGCGATGGAGGGGATTTAGATTATAAGGGTGGAGAAGGGCTTGATCTCTCTTCTTCTTGGCTTGCCCAGTGTATTCTCTGCAGATGCACCTAAGAAAAAAACTTTTCAATATCCTTTCTGCACAAGAAAGAATATCTTGTTAAGTTGGGGTCCAAAAATCCCATGGGCCTGTCAAGCTGGGGTAAGATTGTTATAGAGCATATCCCCTTGGATTTTCTTACAAGTATGGTACACCACAAAACTAAGAATTTCTATAAGAATTAGCAGCCCTTTTTGGAAAACCTGGACACAGATTTGTCTGCCACACTAATAAGGGCTTTTACAAAGCCGTAACGATTGTGCTTTACGAGTCCAATATCCAGAGAGGGAACTGCGAACGTACGAATATGTGAAAATTAATGCTCTTGATATTCGAGCGTTGGTGTTTTGTTTTGCTGAGCTGTATTATTATTTATTAGTTTTTTGTTAGTTATTATTTATTTAGTTAATTAGTTGCGTTTTTAAAAATATTATTATATATTTATACATTTGTACATGAGAGGGGTTTGGATTTTTAAAATATTTTTGTGTTCTTTATTTGTATTGTTTTGTATTTGTAATATTAAACAATTTATTTTTAAACAATATATATTTTTTTTAAATTGTATTCCCTCGAAGTACAGAAAAGAGTACAACACCCCAGCCATTACCCAACCAGTAATTTGAGGACAGTTAAAAGTCAACTGTTGTTCTGGAGTCTCATATAAGCCAAAGCATGTAAGAAGGGCAGGTTTCATTCCCTAATTGATATCAGTGAACCAGATTTTACTTTCCAAACAGGAATTGACAGTAGATACATGGTTACCATTAGACCAGCTTCTTATTACAGATGTATTTTTTAATTGAATCAAAATCTTACCATTCGTGGAATTCAAACCAACGTCCCCTGAACATTAGCCTGCATTTCTAGATTACTAATCAAGTGATATTACCATTACATTACCTTTATCATTCCCAGGTGTCTCTATTCATGCATTCCGCTTAGTATTGTTTCTTTCCCAGATTGCTTCTTCTCATTCTTAGCACTAAACTGCATAATTTCACACTTTTCTGCATTAAAGTATAACTGCCAAATTTCATACTGACAAGTTGTTACTAGCCTCCGCAATCTTCCTTTGATGAGCCTTTAATATTTATATATTTATAGATGAATTTTGGCCGTCCATTTTATGTTGCTTGTCAATCTATTCTCATACACCCTCTTTAATTCTGATATTTTCTTGCTCTACTCTTTATGTGAAGGTTTCAAATCTGTTCTGGTAAAAGGTCATTGCCCTGAGACAGAGCAGAATCTTCAATTCACAGAAAAACCAAGAAGAGAGACTTAAGAAAGACATGGAGGGTAAATGGTTTATACAGAGGGTGGTTTGCATGTGGAATGAACAATTGCAATGTTTAAAAGTCATTTGGTTGGGGATCCAAGATGGCGGCGACCCAGTAAGACTGTATATCAATGTTTATATCTGAGAGTTTTGTTTATTTTTGTAAACTTGTAAAAATGTTAAATTTCTAATAAAAATATCTATAAAAAAAAAGTCATTTGGTTAAGTACATGAATAGGAAATGTTTGGAGGGATATGGGCCAGGAACAGGCAGGTGGGACAGTTTATTTTGGGATTGTGTTTGGCATAGACTGATTGGACTGAAGGGTCTGTTTCAGTGCTGTATGTCTTTATGACTAAGAAAGTTGGCCATGAAAACCTAACTGGGAAAGTCAAAAATTAAGAACCAAAAACAGAAATTACTGGAAATGCTCAGCAGGTCCACAGGCATCTGTGGAGACAAACCAGAGTTAATGTTTCAGGTCCGGTGACCCTTACTCAGAACTCACCCATTCATTCTGATTTCTCTCCACAGATGCCTGTAGACCTGCTGAGCATTTCCAACAATTTCTGTTTTTATTTCTGATTTCCAGCATCCACAGTTCTTTCAATTTTTATCAAAAATTATGAATTTCGTTGGTGAGATAATTTTTTAAGATTAAATTCTCGAATCCTAAAAGCAAGATTATGTTCTGAGTACAAATGTCTGGAATTCTAAGTCTATTTGCTTCGAATTGCATCAAATTAGAAGTACAGTTCAATAGAATTAGGTGTTTGTGCCCAAGTAACTTCAGGCCAATTGAGAAATTCATCTTTTCAAATACCCAAATGCAGGGTGAAGTGAAAGCCAGGTCTGAGGGCAGGAATGGGTCACTTTTCAGGTAAGTGTGGAAGGGTTGTTTATAATTTCTGTTGTATCCCAGGGCATTTAGAGCAATGGCTGGCAAGGAATTGTTGTGATAAGCTCATGATGCAAAATGCATCTATTGTACTGGATCTTAGAGAGATGGGGAATAGTGGGAAAATGTCATGATCAGGGTGTGTAGAGTCTTGTAGGGGGAGTATTCTAAGGTAATAGTGCAGGTGACCTTGAGGATTGGAGGGTAGAAGCTCAGGAGGAATATTGGAATCTGGATGGTTAGGGGCTCAAGTCAAAGTTGGAAAGTAATAGGATTCTGGGTAATCTGAGATGGAGGATGGGAAAAATTTCTGGCTGTAACAGGCTGCTCCTTTTTTGAAGTATTTTAGGTGTTGGAGGTGATTTCCTTGAATTCCAGGAGCAGCACTTACTGTTTTATATGCTGTTGTAATTGTCTTGGAACTTTGGAAAAAAAAGTCAAAACAATAGCACTTTAAAAGGGAAAAAGACAGACAAAGGTAGCGAGCACATGGTCTGTAAGGGAGAGAGAAAGAAACCCACACTGCTAACTGACACAGCAGTGAATCTGCGGTTACTGAATTTGCTGTTTTAATTCATGTATCACTGGACATCGGAGTGTGTTTAGGAAAACAGCGAAATTCACAACTGATCTTGGAGGAACCTGTTGAGAGAGGTCACAGCACAGAAACAGATAAGTGAATAATTTTAAGTATAGCCTGGCTGTAAATCTGCAATAGTGAGTAGAGTGGGTTCTTTCTTGATTATATGTTTTTATTGGGATATGTCCCTTGATTAAATTTTAAAAATATAAGCCATATTTATTAAGTTAGCCTGGAGCAGTGTTTTGTAGAGCAATAAGACAGTGCTATTTTCTGGGTCTGTAGATTGGAAGGAGCAAAATGGCCTTTAGCAGGGTGATATGCTCTTCTTGTCGGATGTGAGAGTTTTGGGAGAGTTTAAGGGTTACTGAGGATTATATTTGCAATAAATGTTGTTGATTGCAAATCCTGTCAGATTGACTAGATCGGTTGGATCGACAGTTAGAGGCAATAAGGAATTTACAAGAGCTAGGGATGTGATCGATGGCAGTTATAGGAAGGGAGAAAAGCTGCAGGTACAGTCAGGTAGATGGGTTAACTTCAGGAAAGATAGGAGAGGTAGGTGGCTGGTATAGGGGTCTTCTGTGGCTATCCTCTTTTCAAACAAGTACGTTGTTTGGAAAAAGTAGGTGGTGATGGACTTTCAGGAGAATGCAGCATGAACAGTCAAGTGTCTGGTATCAAGACTGGCTCTAATGTAATAAGAGGTACATCAGGTTCCAAGTGATCAATTGTGTTAAGGGACACTCTATCAGGGACACAGACAGATGTTTCTGCAGCCAACAGCGAAAAATCAAAATGGTATGTGTCTCTCTGGTACCAGGATCAAGGATATCTCAGAGAGGGTGCAGAATATTCTCAAAAGGGATAGGGACCAGCAGGGGGTCATTGTAAACATTGGTACCAACGGCATAGGAAAGGAAAAGGATGAGACTCTGAAGGGAGAATATAGAAAGTTAAGCAGGAATTTAAAAGGAGGTCCTCGAGGAAAGTAATACCTGGATTACTCCCAGTGCTACAAGCTGGGGAGGGTAGGATTAGATGGATAGAGCAGATGAATGCATGGCTGAGGAGCTGGTGTATGGGAGAAGGACTCACATTTCTGGATCATGGGAATCTCTTCTGGGGTAGAAGTGAACTGTACAAGAAGGATGGATTGCATCTGAACTGGAAGGGTACTAATATGCTGGCAGGGATATTTGCTAGAGTTGCTCGGGAGGATTTAAACTAAGCTAGGGGTGGGACCCAGTGAGATAATGAGGAAAGAGATCAATCTGATAATGGTACAGTTAAGAAAAAAAATGAGTCAAACAGTCAGGGCAGGCAGGGACAAAGCAGAGAACAAGGGAGAACTGATAAGTTAAACTGCATTTATTTTAATGCAAGAGGCCTAACAGGGAAGGCAGATAAACTCAGGGCATGGTTAAGAACATGGGACTGGGATATCATAGCAAGTACAGAAACATGGCTCCGGAATGGTCAGGACTGTCGGATTAATGTTCCATTATACAAATGCTATAGGAAGGATAGAAAGGGAGTCAAGAGAAGAGGGGAGTGGCATTTTTGATAAGGGATAGCATTACAGCTGTACTGAGAGAGGACATTCCCAGAAATACAGTTCTTGGAAGTTATTTGGGTGGTACTGAGAAATAAGAAAGGGATGATCATCTTTTTGGGATTATATTATAGACCCCCTAATAGTCAGAGGGAAATTAAGGAACAAATTTGTAAGGAGATTTCAGTTATCTGTAAGAATAATAGGGTGGTTATGGTAGGGGGTTTTAACTTTCCAAACATAGACTGGGACTGCCATAATTTTAAGGGTTTAGATGAAAAGGAATTTGTTAAGTGTGTTCAAGAAACTTTCCGGGTCAGTACGTGGATGTACCTACTCTTGGGAAATAAGGCAGGGCAGGTGACTGAGACTTCAGTGGGGAGCACTTTCGGACCAGCGACCATAATTCAATTAGTTTTAAAATCATGATGGAAAAGGATAGACCAGATCTAAAAGTCGAAATTCTAAATTGGAGGAAGGGTAATTTTGATGGTATTCGGCAAGAACTTTAAAAAGCAGATTGGGGGGCAGATATTCGCAGGTAAAGAGACGGCTGGAAAATGGGAAGACTTCAGAAATGAGATCATGAGAGTCCAGAGACAGTATTTTCCTGTTAGGGTGAAAGGAAAGTTCAGTGTAGGGAATGCTGGATGACTAAAGAAATTGAGGGTTTGGTTAAGAAAAAGAAGGAAGCATATGTCAGCTATAGACAGGAGAGATCGAGTGAATCCTTAGAAGAGTATAAAGGCAGTAGGAGTATACTCAAGAGGGAAATCAGGAGGGCAAAAAGGGGACTTGAGATAGCTTTGGCAAATAGGGTTAAGGAAAAACCAAATGATTTTTTATAAATACATTAAGGACAAAAGGGTAACTAGGGAGAGAATAGGACCCCTTAAAGATCAGCAAGGCAGCCTATGTGTAGAGCTGCTGGAGATGGGGGGAGATCTAAATGAGTATTTTGCATCAGTATTTACTGTGTAAAAGGACATGGAAGATATAGACTGTGGGGAAATAGATGGTGACATCATGAAAAATGTCCATATTTCAGAGGAGGAAGTGCTGGATGTCTTGAAACGCATAAAGGACCTGATCAGGTGTACCCTAGAACTCTGTGGAAAGCTAGGGAGATAACTGTTGGGCCTTTTGCTGAGATAATTATATTATCGATAGTCACAGGTGAAGTGCCAGAAGACTGGAGGTTGGTTAATATGGTACCATCATTTCAGAAAGGAGGAATGGACAAGCCAGGCAACTATAGACTGGTGAGCCTGACGTCATTGGTGGGCAAGTTGTTGGAGGGAATCCTGAGGGATAGGATGTACATTTATTTGGAAAGGCAAGGACTGATTAGGGATAATCAACATGGCTTTGTGCGTGGGAAATCATTTCTCAAAAACTTGATTGAGTTACTTGAAAAAGTAACAAAGAGGATTAATGAGGGCAGAGTGGTGGATGTGATCTAAATGGACTTCAGTAAGGCGTTTGACAAGGTTCCCCATGGGAGACTGGTCAGCAAAGCTAGATCTCATGGAATACAGGAAGAACTAGCCATTTTGGATACAGAAATGGCTCGAAGATAGAAGACAGAGGGTAGAGGTGGAGGGTTGTTTTTAAGACTGGAGGCCTGTGACCAGTGGAGCGCCACTACTTTTCATCATTTATATTAATGACTTGAATATGAACATAGGAGTTATAGTTAGTAAGTTTGCAGATGACACCAACATTGGAGGAGTAGTGGAAAGCAAAGAAGTTTACCTCAGATTACAATGGAATCTTGATCAGATGGGCCAATAGGCTGAGGAGTGACAGATGGAGTTTAGTTCAGATAAATGTGAAGGGCTGCATTTTGGGAAAGCATATCTTAGCATGATTTATATACTTAATGGTAAGGTCCTAGGGAGTGTTGCTGAACAAAGAGACTTTGGAGTGCAGGTTCACAGCTCCTTGAAAGTAGAGTCGCAGATGGATAGGATAGTGAAGAAGGTATTTGTTATGCTTTCCTTTATTGGTCAGAGCATTGAGTACAGAAGTTGGGAGGTCATGATGCAGCTGTACAGAATGTTGATTAGGCCACTTTTGGAATATAGCATGCAATTCTGGTCTCCTTCCTATCAGAAGAATGTTGCAAAACTTGAAAGGATTCAGAAAAGATTTACAAGGATTTGCCAGGGTTGGTGGATTTGAGCTAGAGGGAGAGGCTGAGTAGGCTGGGACTGTTTTCCCTGGAGCATTGAATGCTGAGGGGTGACCTTATAGAGATTTATAGAATTATGAGTGGCATGGATAGGATAAATAGACAAAGTCTTTTCCCTGGGGTGGGGGAGTCCAGAACTAGAGGGCATAGGTTTAGGGTGAGAGGTGAAGTGTACAAAAGGGACAATTTTTTTCACGCAGAGGATGGTGCGTGTATGGAATGAGCTACCAGAGGAAGTGATGGAGGTTGGTGCAATTGCAACATTTAAAAGGCATCTGGATAGGTATATGAATAGGACAGGTTGAGAGGGATGTGGGCCAAGTGTTGGCAAATGGGACGAGATTAGTTTGGGATATGTGGTTGGCATGCACATGTTGGACCAAAGGGTCAGTTTCCATGCTATACATCTCTATAACCTTTTGGCTCTAATATGAATAAGTTTGGCAGAAATAAGGATAAGTTCCAGAGTAATAAGTGACAAGAACTCCAAGGTGCTCTGGATGATAAAGGATCAAGAGAACTTTGGGAATAATACAGGAGAGTGGAATATACTGGGCCACAAATGTTGGTCAGAGTTGAAAACAGTATTTCTGACTCTGATCAGACAAAAAAAAGGTGCACAGGTACATTTAAATTACCTACTGTGGAAACTCCTGAACAGGAGAATCCTTTTCACAAACTGAGCAATCCTGTCCAGGTCGTCTCTTACCAGCAGAGGGTGGCATCATATCAAAACCCACTCTCTTTTGTAGCACTAAATCTTGCTACATTCAATCATGAATGGTGGTGGACAATTAAACAATTATTCAATAATTAAACATTTAACATGGCAACTCCATGGCTATCCTAATCTTCAACAAGGGGCAGCCCAATGTATCTGTGCAAAGAAGAAGGCTGAAGTATTTACATCTGGTCTTCATCCAGCAGTGACACATGGGTGACCTATTTTGGCCTATTCCTGAAATCCCTAGCAACACAGATGTCAGTCTTTAATCACTTTGATTCACTCCTGTTGATGTCAAGAAATGGAAGAGAATTTACCCTGTATCTGAGCAGGTGACAATATCTAACAAGCTCAATTCCACATTTAGTATCAATAATTGAAGATTCCACAGGTATAGCTTGAACAGCATTTTCTGTTTTTTTTGTTTCAGATTTCCACCATCCACTATAGTTTGCTTTTTGTATTTATTCTTTCTGTGCTTCATTTTGACCTCTATCCTGAGTTGTATAAGAGAACTCCAGCATTGGATATTCTTCCTTACTCACCTTGTGGGTTTGAATATTATCTGTAACAAAACTATCTCCTCTTTGAAAGCTTCCCATGCCCATTTACTAGTTTTCATGTCAAGTTCTGATTTCAATCCATGTGTGTCAAATTTGCTTTCAACTTATTGTTCAGTTAAGTTCAATGAAGAGTGCAAGAGGGCATGCCATGGCTTTCAGCATCAAAGATTTGGGAGCCATCAAGGCAACATTTGACCAAGTATGGCACAGTAGAATGCTGGTTGGAGTTATACCTAGCACAAAGGAAAATGGTTTTATTGTTGGAGGTCAACCATCTGAGCCCTTGGACATAACTGCAGGCATTCTTTAAGATCTAACCAACCTCAGCTGCTCTCTCATTAACCTTCTCTCCATTATATGGTTAGATGTGAGGATGTTCACTAATGATTGTACAATGTTCAGCACAAGTTACTATTTCTGTAGTATAACTACCAGGGTTTGAAAGGTTTAATACTGAGGAAAGTTTAACCATCATCTGCAATGATGATATCATATGGACTTGTGAGAAGAACAGCCTTGAGTTTCGTGGGATTAAGACATAGTTTGGTCCATTTCATTGTTGCAGAGACTGACGATCACATCAAATCAACATGTACATAGTTACTAACATACAAAAAAGCCAATTTTATCTAAGGCAAGAGACATTTCTCATAAGTGGCAACTAATAGTCGTACCACACACCATATTATACTCATGTCAAAGTCGATCTCACAAAAGTCAACCCCTTATGTTTGGCCAAAACATCTTATATTTTCCATATATCTCCTACTAGATCACATTATAAACTTCTTACAAAGGAAACTGCATGTTCCCATTAACCCACTTGAACAAAATCACATTCATTCTTTCTTACTGGCAACTCTATTCATTACCTTTTGTTTACTATACTGTGTCTCTATTAATTAATTAATTAATTCATAACTCGACTTAACCCACTTGGTTTACTACAGCATATTTTGATTCATTCAGACCAGTACTAAGTCTATCAGCACTTATCACTTTGTTCACTATACATTCAAAAGTTAATGTCAGTTTAAAAGTTAAGCATTTTAATTGTGTCGTTATATCTGAATCAAAGTGAGATATATTAGCTACATATATCTTTAATTCTTTGACACATTTGTTAATGTTGCTGAGGTTCATTACATACGAGAGTAACTGGGAGGGAAACAGAAGAATTTGGCAGGAAAGTTCAAGATGCTTACACATTCAGAGTTTAATGAGTATTTCCTTTTAAGTGTGCCAATATACTAGGCCATGGATGATGTTGAACAGTGTGATTTTGCAGGATTTCAATGAATCTTTGACATATTAAATTTTCATACCAGTATGTATAAATAAAATGTACCAGTCATTCATTCTTGCTTTTATCCGGTAATTACCTTTACTGTAATTCATTGTGTTTTTCTTCTTGACCCAGGATTAGTTGAACGATCAAATCGACTTCTGCTACTAACATGGTATTTCAACCTGCAGCATTAATTTCAGCCCCTCAAAACTAGTACCCATGTAATAGTTGACTCTATAAATTGAATCTTTAAAAATAGTCTAGAAAATTTGACTTTTACACAAATATATACAGTAAATGCCAAGAAATGACCACCTCAAATATGAAAGAATCTAACAATTTTTCCTTGACAAGCAATGGAATTCTCATATATAATCATTACCACATCCATAAGAGTTACCATTGACCAGAAACACAATTGGACCAGCCATATAATGTGGCTACAAGACCAGGTCAGAGGATAGGATTCCTGTGGTGAGTAACTCACCTCATGTCTCCAGTGCCTGTTCACGATCTACAGAGCATAAGACAGAATTACAATGGAATGCTCTTCCTGTGCCCAGATGAATGCAGGTTCAAGAACATTCAAGAAGCTTGACATCAACTAGGATGAGGCAGCCCACTTCACTGGCATCCCATCTACCGATTTCAACATTCACTCCCTTCACCACGATGGCAGCAATGAGTAATATCTACAAGATGTACTGTAGTAACTTATCAAGACTCATCAGACTACCTGAAATCCAAACCTGCAATCTTTATCATCTAGAAAGACTACTGCAACAGATATACAAGAATACCACCACCTGCAGATTGCCCTCCAAGTCACACACCATACAAATTTGGAACTATAACACCTTCCTTTCACTGTCACTAAGTCAAAGTCCTAGAACTGTATTTCAGACACCACTGAATGGGTGCCTATACCCCCAAATCATTATTGGTCCAAAAAGGCAGCTCACCAACACTTTCTCAAGGGATGTGAGGGAAAGACAGTAAATAGTGATCCAGGAAATGATATCTACATCCCATAAATGAATTAAAAAAATGCAAAAGCATCCATAATGTAACTGAATGATGGAAGATAGCCTAAATCACCCACTCTTACTGTGCTACTATGGTGCAATTGCCCCACTTCATTCTTCAGAACAAGCACTGTTTTCTTCCTCCTTAGATGTAAACAGATGGAAAGTTCTCTTATACACATTCCCATGAATTCCTCTTTACCTTTGCATTTAAATTCTTATTTTCTGAGTCTAGATTATGATAGTTAGAAGACACTATTACTACTCTGCTGTATTTTATCTTTATGAAATTTGAATGTACACTTGCAGCTCTAGCTCCTTCCTACTATTTGGTGTTAGCATGAATTTGCTGGCTGTGTTGTGAGGTGTTTATTTGGAAGTTGTTCTTTCTGACCTAGTCATAAAAACAAAAGACTGGAATTCCTTTTGCTTTTGTGGAAAAAGGATTGTCAGCTGTTATTGAGTACTTATCAATTCTGTCCTATTTGGTCTTGATGGCATCATCCAAAATGAAGCAAGATGTGGTTGACTGTTCAAAGCTTCAGCACATTGATGTTCAGATGTGATCTCTGGAAAAAGCCTATGCGAGACAGCAGTGGTTTCCAAAGACATAAACATACAAGTCCTCTGTACATCCTTTTTTTAAGGAAGACATTTTTAACAATTGGTTAAAAATATAGTGTTTGAACAAAAGATGTAGTAATTTTGTCAAACAATTCAAACTTAATTGTTGATTTGACAAAGTCTGTAAAACCTTTGGGTTTCAGTTAACAGCAGGTAATGTTTCTTTTGTTTGTTCCGCTCCAGATGTCTGTTCTGCCTGAAACCTTCTCAGCATATTACAAGTACTCAATTTGGTTCCTGTTAAACATTCAATAAACTTTTTGTTTAAGTGTTGTACTGTGCTCAGAACAAATGTTTAAACAGGTGAGGAGCCTAACCTCTAAACAGAGCTATGTTAAGCTGTGTTTATACACCTCCATTGTGATTAATATTTCTGTTTTAATTATATCTTGATAATAAAACTATTCTCATTTTTTGTTGATAGATTATTTTAACTATGGAAGGACACTCTGTTTTGCCCATGTGATTATTTAAATATGAAAGCTAAAATAGTAAAATCAAAAATAACAAAATTACTAAAAGAAATTCCTTGAATGTACTAAAAAAGAAACAAAAACTTTTAAAAATCTGACTAAAATGAGAGGACGTAGGCTGGACATACCAATCCTGAAGGTTGTGCATGATGGTGAGATCCAATCATTATTTTCAAACAGTTAGTGGTTCTAGAGGGAGGAACAGCTGATCGGAAAAGGGTCCAACCCCACCAAAGCATGTAAGCTGGGGAGAGCTGGGGACAGGGAATTCTTCTCTTAATATAAATCTAGTACGTTGCGGATTCAGGCCGAGGCTTTTGCGGGCAAATAAAGTCACAGAGTCATTGAGATGTATAGCACAGAAACAGACCTTTTGTTCCAATTCATCCATGCTGACCAGATACCCTAAATTAATCTTGTCCCATTTGCTAATATTTGGCCCATATCCCTTGAAAGCTTTCTATTCATGTATCCATCTAGATGCTTTTTAAATGCTGTAATTGTACCAGCCTCCATTACTTCCTCTGGCAGCTCATTCAATATGTGCACCACTCTGCGTGAAAAAGTTGCGCATTAGATCCCTTTTAAATCTTTACCCCTCACCCTAAACCCATGCCCTCTCGTTCTGGACTCCCCCAACCCAGTTAAAAGACCTTGTGTATTAATCCTATCCATGCATCTTATAATTTTGTAAACCTCTATAAGGTCACCCCTCAGCCTCCGATGCTCCAGGGAAAACAGCCCGAGCCTATTTAGTTTCTTCATATAGCTCAAACTCTTCAACCCTGGCAACATCTTTCTAAATCTTTTCTGAACCCTTCCTATAGGAAGACCAGAATTGCACATAATATTCCAAAAATGGCCGAACTAATGTCCTGTATAGCCACAACATGACCTCCCCACTCCGATAGTCAATGCTCTGGCCAATAAAGGAAAGCATATCAAATGTCTTCTTCACTACCTATCTGCCTGAGACTCCACTTTCAAGGAACTATGAACCTGCACTCCAAGGTCTCTTTGTTCAGCAACACTCCCCAAGACCTTATCATTAAGTGTGTACGTTTTATCCTGATTTACCTTTCCAAAATGCAGCACCTCATATTTTTCTAAATTAAACTGTATTTGCTGCTTCTCTGATCAAGATCCTGTTCTATTGTGAGGTAACCTTCTTCGCTGTCCACAATACCTCCAATTTTGCTGTTATCTGTAAATTTATTTAGTTTGGGACAGCAATCAGGAAAATCTGCAGCAAAGGGGGGGGGGGCTTTGGGGGCAGTGGGCACTGTAACTGGTAAGCCTTAAATCTACTGCAGTGCGGATTTGGGCCTAGTGTTCACAGGCATTTAGCTTGGAGCAGCAGCCAGGATGTGAGGAGGGGCACAGTAAAAGGTAAGCTACAGGAACATGAAGAGAATCTTCGGTATGGCTCCTGCTGATGTCATAACTTCAAAAGATGAGAAAGGCACCTGACAATTACTAGTTAATCCTTTCTTATCCTACAGTTTTAGAGCAGTGGGACTTACTTACAGTTAACCTTTTCATAACCTTAGTGATATAGTACAAAGTCTAACAAAATAAGACCAGTAATTCTAGTCTAAGCCATTAATTATAATATTGAGATATCAAGAGAACCCAGCCAAGTAGAATGTTCAGCTTGTCTTATGTGTGGAGTCATGGACCCTGCCAGTGTCCTGGATAACTACACATGCAGGAAATACTCTCAGCTGCAGAAACTGAAGCTCTGAGTCTCAGAGCTTGAACAGCGGTTGGCGACACTGAGAGTTATGTGGATAGCATGTTTCAAGAGGTGATCACATTGTAGCTCAAGGGACTAGAGGAAAAAAAGGAATGGGTGATCACCAGACAGTCCATAAAGAAGAGGCAGGTAGTACAGGAAACCTCTGGGGTCCCACTCATTCACCATTATTACATTTTGGAGGCTGATGACGATGCCGGTATCTAGAAGGAATGTAATCAGAGCCAAGCCTCTGGCACCACAAACAGCTTGACCGTACATGGTGGGAGGAAGAAGAAAGGAAGAGCAAGAATGAAAGAGGATTATTTATTCAGGAACATACAGGCATGTCTGCATTGAAGATGTAACACCAAGATTGTGTGTTGTCTCCCAAGTGCCAGGGTCAGGGATGTCACTGAAAGGTTGCAAGACATCCTGAAAGAGGAGGGCGATGAGTTAGAAATCATGGTATACATTGGTACTAACAATATGGGCAAAGTGAGGAATGAGGGCTTGCATCAAGAATTGAGGAAGCTAGGTAGTAGAATAAAGAGCTAGTTGTAATCTCTGGATTACTCCTGGTACCACATGGTAGTGAGTTTAGAAATAGGAAATTAGAACAGATGAATGTGTGACTTAAAATTTGCTCCAAGAGGGAAGGTTTTAGATTCTTGGATCACTGGCACCATTTTTAAAGACGGGACTTGTACAAATGGGCCAGACTACATCAGAACCACATTGGGACCAACACTCTTTCTAGTGCTGTTAGGAGGAGGTTAAATTAGTTTGGTAAGGGGACACATAGAATATTGATGAAACAGAGATAATCATGGTGCAGCAAAGGAAACAAGTCATAGTGAGTTCAGTTATGTTGAGTGTCAAGAGAGTAAAAGAAGGCTGGATGGTCTTTACTTTAATTCTAGGAGTGTAATAAGTAAAACTGATGACTGAATAGCATGGATTGACACATGGAAGTATGATATTGTTGCCATGACAGAAACATGGTTGAGGGAAGGGCTGGATGGGCAACTGTACATACTAGGGTATAGGATCTTTAGGCGAGACAGAGGATATGAAAAAAGGGTGGTGGTATAGGACTATTAATTCAGGAGTCAATTAGTGCAATAAGGGGAGATGATATCTTGGAAGGATCCTCAAACGAGGCTTTGTGGGTAGAACTTAAGAATCTTAAGGGTACAGCTACTTTACTGGGAGTGTATTATAGGCCCGTCCAAGGGTCAGCAGGAAATAGAGGACAAAATATGTAGACAGTTCACGAAGTTGTGGAAATAATAATCAGGTAATTATACTAGGGGATTTCAACTTTCCCAACATAAATTGGCATAGTCATATCATTCAGGGTTTAGGAAAGGGGCAGATTTCTTGACATGTATCCAGGCAAGTTTTTTGTATCAGTACACAGAAGGCCCAACAAGAGGTGGCACAATGCTGTATCTGGTTCTGGGGAAAGAAGCCAGACACATGTTCGATGTGGCAGAAGGGAATCATTTAGGTGATAGCAACCACAACACAGTGTGGTTCAAGTTTGTTCTGGACAAGGAAAAGAATGGCCTGCAAAAGATTGCTTTGGATTGAGTGTAGGCAGGTTTTATTAAAACAAAGCAGGATCTGGCCACAGTAGACTAAGGAAAGCTCCTTGCAGATAATTCTACAGTGGAACATTGGGGGTCATTCAAAAAAGCTGGAGAGAGTCCACATCCAACATGTAGCCTTTAGAGGGAAATGTTGTATCAATAACTTCAGAGAACTCTGAATGGCTAGGACTATTCAGGACTGGACAAAAAAAAAGAATAGTACGGCTTTTAGCAAGTCCAAAGGGAGCAATTAATCTATGGTCCTAGAGAAATACAAGAAGTGCACAAGGGAAGTTAAGAAAGCAATTAGAAGAGCAAAAAGGGGGCATGAGAAAGGACTTGCAAACAGGATAAGGGAGAATCATAAGCTATTTTATAAATACATTAAAGGGAAGAGGTTAAGCAGAGAAAGGGTAGGACCCATTAGGGACCAAGGAGGCACAAGATATTGGAAGGGTATTGAATAAATACTTCTCTTCGATCTTCACCTGGAAAAGGTACAAATTCAGGAAAAGGAACTGTGAGGAACTTGTACAGTTTGACATAGAAAAGCAGATTGAATCATCAAATTCCTACAGTGTGGAAGTAGGCCACTTGACCCATTGAGTCCATACCAACTCTTCGAAGAGTATCCCACCTTGACGCACTTCTCCTACCCTATCCCTGACCCACCCAGCCTGCACAGTAAGGATAACTTCTGCACACCTTTGGATGGTGGAAGGAAACTGAAGCACCCAGAGAGAACCCACACAGATATAGGAAAAAGGGGTAAACTCCATGCAGATAGTCACCCGAGGCTGGAATCAAACCCTGGCACTGTGAAGCAATGGTGCTAACTACTAAGTCACCATATTGCCTACAGAATGTTAACAGATCTCAAGAAAAGGAATTTGTGAGCCCACTAGGAAATAGGCAATTCTGGATTTAGTGATGTGTAATAATGCAGATTTGTTTATGGAGCTGAAGGTGAACGAACCCTTAAAGTTCAGTGGCTACAATATCACAGTATTCCAATTAAGTAAAGGTAACTACAAAGATATGAGGGAGGAGCTTACCAAAGTTAATAGGAAGGGGAAACCAGCAGGTAAGACAGTGGAGCAGAGGAGATTCTGGGGGGAATTCAAGAGGCACAGCAGAAATTCATCCCAAGGAAGAAGAAACATACCTAAGGGGAGGATCAGACAACCATGGCTCACAAGACTCAGGGACACCATAAACCCAAAAATAAGCATTAAATATGGTGAAGATTAGTGGGAAGCCAGAGAATTGAGAAGCATTTGAAAACTAGCAGACGATAACTAAGAAAGCAATAAATGGGTGAGAAAATGAAATATGAGACTAAAGGAGCCACTGATACAAAAGAAAATTGCAAGAGTGTTTTTTAGAAATCTAAAAGGTAAGAGAGAAGCAAGAGTAGATATTAGACCATTGGAAAATGATGCTGGAGAAGTAGTAATGGGGAACAAAGAAACAGTGAAGCAACTGAATAGGTACTTTGCATTGATTTTCAAAATGGAATACAGCAGCATACCAGAATGTCAAAAGAGTCAAGGGGCAGAGATGAGAGTAAAGGCCATCACTAAGGAGGAAGTGCTAGGGAAGCTGAAATGTCAGAAGGTGGATAAATCACCCACACCTGATAGATACACCCCAGAGTTCTGAAGGAGATAGCTGAGGAAATTTTAGAGGCGTTGATGTTGATCTTTCAGGAATCACTGTAGTCAGGGAGGGTCCCAGAGGAATAGAAAAAGGCGAATGTAACACCCTTGCTTAAGAAGGGATGGAGCAGAAGACAGGAAACTATAGGCTGGTTAGCCTGACCTTCATCATTGGTAAGATTTTAGACTATTATTAAGGATGACTTTGTGGAGTACTTGGAAGTGCATGGTAAAATAGGGCTGAGTCAACATGACTCCATCAAGGAAAATTCGAGTGACAAATGTGTTAGAATTCTTTGATGAGGTAACAAGCAAGTTAGACAAAAGAGAGACAGTGGACATGATCTATTTGGATTTCTAGAAGACCTTTGATAAGGTTCACCACAGGAGGCTGCTAAATAAGACAAGAGCCCATAGTTTTAGGAGTATGGTACTGGCTTGAATAGAGGAATAGAGGATTGGCTGACTGGCAGGAGACAGAGAATGGGGATAAGGGAGTCTTTTCAGGATGATAGCCAATGACTAGTAGAATTCTGCAGGAATCAATGTTGGGGCTGTAACTATTCATGGTATACATTAACGATTTGGGCAAAGGAACTGAGGGCATTGTTGGTAAGTTTTCAGATGACCCAAAGATAAGTGGAGGGATAGGTGAAGAACTTAGATAGGCTAGGAGAGTGTTCAAAGAAGGGCTAGATGGAATAAAATGTGGGAAAGTATGAGGTTATACACTTTGGTAGGACGAGTAGAGGTGTAGACTATTTTCAAAACAAGGAAAGGCTTCAGAAATCTGAAGCACAAAGGGACTTGTGAGTTCTACTTTAGGATTCTCTTAAGGTTAACATGCAAGTTAATTTGGCAGTCTGGAAGGCAAATGCAATGTTAGCATTCATTTCAAGAGGCCTAGAATACAAGTCTAGACATGCACTGTTAAGGCTCTGGTCAGACTGTATTTGGAATATTGTGACCAGTTTTGTGCCCCCAAATCTAAGGAAGGATGTACTGGTCTTGGAAGGGTTCCAGCAGAGGTTAACATGAATGATCCCAGAGATGTAGGGCCTGTCATATGTGGGGTGGTTGAGGACTCTGGATCTGTATTGGATGGAATTTAGAAGGATGAAAGGGATTCCTTTGAAGCTTAGAGAATACTAAGAGGTCTAAATTGAATGGATTTGGAGAAAATGTTTCCACTAGTAAGAGAGACTAGGACCTAAAGGCACAGCCCCAGAGTGAAGGGATGAAGAGATAGGTTCTTGATTGGTAAACGGATCAGGTTGTTACAGGAAGAAGGCAGGACAATGGGGTTGAGAAACATATCAGCCATATAAAATGGCAGAGCAGACTTGATAGCCTTTTCTGCTCCTACATCTTATGGTATTATGATCAACCAAGTTAAAATTCACTTAAAGATTTCAGCATACAGCATTGGCTTACAGGTTGGTAAAAAGGATGAGTTGATCAACCTATTCTTCATTTGCTTTATATTTTTCCCCAAATCCTTTAAACTGTTTTCAAATATCTTATTTTTACAGATTATTTGTCCAAACTGTACCAATAAAAACTTAATGTTAACCAATTATTATATGGACCACTTCAGTCATCATCAGAAAAATGATATTTTCAAATCAGATCACTAAGGGTTAATCATTAAGGGTTAATTGGACATGACAATGAACAATTGAAGGAAGGTGGAAAAGTCCATGAAAAACAGGCCGAATGCAAACCAGCCTGTTTTGGCTAAAGGGAGACTGCTTGACCTTAAGGATCAGTGGGAAGTGTCTAGGAAGCTTGTGCAACCTAAGTGGGGCCAACTGGACTTACTTTCACTTACTTTCAATGGCTGGAAAGGCATTGAAGTCATCACAAACTGGGGATTTAGCATAAAACCTTAGATTCAGAGAAGTATTAATAAAAGGGGCTTTGCCCCGCTCATTGGACTTCATCCCATCAGGTTGGGGTTTGCGCGACCAGTGCTGTGGAATCTGAGATTGAGCTCCAAATGTCACTGTTCCCAAAGTCCCTGATGGATTGAAGGCAGTGTGAGACTCATTTATTTATCTCAGTTGTCTAACCTATTGATAAAAATTTCAATTGGAAAACACATGCTTAACCATCGGTGGTTGTATTGCTAGACTGAAAGTACCTAATAGGTTCTTTAAGGTCAGATCAAAATGATTATGAGATGACAGTGCACTTCAATATGTAGCTAATTTATTGGATAAAAATAGCTAATACAAATATGAATGAATAATTGTTAGTTTCTACTACTATTGTAAATTTTTATGTATCAGTGGTAGAAACTAACAATTATCCATTCATATTTTTATCCAATAAATTAGCTACATATTGAAGTGCACTGTCATCACATAATCATTTTGATCTGACCTTAAAGAATCTATTAGGTGCTTTCAGCTTAGCAATACAACCACCGATGGTTAAGCATGTGTTTTCCAATTGAAATGTATGTTGGTCCTAAGCTGGACATTGTTTAACTGTATGGTCAATTCTTAAAACAGTCCACATTGATTTCATAATATATATTTCTTTTGTTTGGAGAGGTACTAATACAAATATGTCACCTAGTTTTAACAATCAAAGAACAAAATTATTTTTGAATGTTTTTGGAAAAAAAGCACTGAACATAAATTCTTCAGATATTCAAATTAACAGTAGCTTTTTATACCAAATTTTTCCTGATTGGTCTTTATTCAAAACAATTTCCTATGAATCATTGCTACCTTGGACACACAACCCCATAGTTTCAGGCTTACTATCTCATTTAGAGTCCCCACTCTCAATTTGGGAAGCCCTGTCTTCATGTTGACTGCAGGATATCTCCCCAACATCGGCTGTTGCAGTTCACAAAGTCAAACAGCCTCCTCTTTCGTTCGACTGCTCCTGACTGCCATCAGCTTGTAATATGCAAGAAAGCCTGTAAGTCTGCATTGACTTCTTCTATATCCTTCCCAGTGGCAATCTGAATGATATGGGTCTTGTATTTAGATAGATATGGCAATTAACTATCATTGTGACAACAACTCTCTTTCATCTTACAAACAAATGAATTTAAAATACAACAGCTCTCTGGGATCTTGTGGACTCTCAGTTCTCACTCTTAGTATATAGACTCCTGTCATTGTCGTCAACTGTACATACCTTGCATCTTCTTCCCAGTAAAACAATTCAAGGCTCCCTTAGTTTCTAGCAATCAAACTACTAATGTTTGTTGAAAGGCAGATTTCAGAACAGGACACATGATCCCCTTCATTGTGCCTTAAATTCAAAGTCTCAGTTCCAAAAAATAACAGCCTTTTAAACAGATTAAAAAAGTAAGACAATGTACAAGATTGTGCTAAATAGTAAGTAACATTTGGGCCATACAAGTTAATAATCATTGCCAATAAGAGAACCATCTCTCCCTGGTGTTCAATGGCATTACTATCACCGAATATCCCACTATCAACAGCTTGGGGTTACCATTGACTAGAAAGTGAATTGATCATCCACATAAATACTGTGACTACAAAACTAAGTCAGAGGCCAGGAATTCTGCAACACGTAACTTAACTCCTGCCTCTGCAGTGCTAGACTGCCATCTACAAGGTACATATGAGAACTGTGATTGACTGCTCTCCACTTGCCTTAATGATTGCAGCTTCAATATCATTTAGGAAGCTAAAACCATCCAGAGCAACGTATGCTGTTGGTTTGGCACCCCGTCTATCATCTTCAGTTTTCACACACTTCACCACTGGTGTAGAGTGGTCGCATTGTATTCTTCTACAAGATGCTCTGCAGTAATTTCCTGGACTCTTTCACTGGCATCTTCCAAACCCCCAACTTCTACTACTAAGAAGGTCAAGGTCAGCAAACGCATGGGAACATTGCAACTGTAAGTTCAACTTCAAAGTCAAATACTCCCTGACTTAGAAATATATTGCCATTCCTTCATTGGGTAAAACTCCTGGAACTTCCTTTCCAACAGTACAGTACAGGCTGCAGTCAAGAAGACAGCTCACTATCTTCTCCAGGGACACATATAGATGAGCAATTAATGTTGGTATTGCCAGTGATGTCCACATCCCAAGCAGGATTCTAAATATATAAAGATTGATGGTCCTTACATGAAAAAAAGTTTGTACGATAATGATAATGCTTAAGACCTAACTGAAGGTGGCAGTATGTTGCTTTAGAAAATTCTATTATATTAATTCTTGAATAAATATACAACCCATTTGCAAAACAAATATGCAATGCCCAAATTAAGTGCTCAAAGATCCAGAATTCAGAATTAAAACTGAGAAAATGATCTGAAAATATTTGGTTGAAAAGGGATTTGGGATTGTCAAGGTTAAGTAAAGGTAAAATGACCATAGACCTTCAAGTCCATTGGGCTACTCTCCCATTAGAGACAGAGAGATGAATGGTGGGGGTTTAACCTGACAGTCACCATGCTGCACACAAGAGGCAAGGTTAATCATGGTAACTTCAGCCAATGCAAGTATTGGACCCTCACTGTTCACATCACTCTGCATCACAAACCAATCATCCAGCTAACTGACCTACCCAATTATTTCTGTCGATACGAACTTGACCTCAGTAAATTTAAACAATGGGGTAGAGTCAAGGAGATGGAAGGATATCCTTAAAGTGTGGAATGAACTTACTTTTAAGACAAAAATACTTTAATGCATCCTTACTTTCTTATCACTAGTTATTGCTAGTGCAAGACTATTTGACATTTATGCAGATGACAGAGTGATAAGTGGAGTACAGGTGAAGCAGGGAGGTTGCAGACAGATGTGGATAGGTTGGAGAGTGGGCAGATTCAATAAAAGAAGAGACAGATTGAATAAAATGCAGCAGAGTATGAGGTTTTACATTTTGGTAAGAAGAATAGAGGCATAGACTATTTCCCCAACTGGGAAAGGCTTCAGAAAACTGAAGAGCAAAGGGACTTGGGAGTCCTAGTTCAGGAATCTCTAAAGGTTAACTTGCTGGCTCAGTTGGCAGAGAAGACAAATGCAACATTGGCATTCATTTTCTGGATTAGAGTGGTGCTGGAAAAGCACAGCAGTTCAGGCAGCATCCGAGGAGCAGGAAAATCGACGTTTCGAGCAAAAGCCGCCCGAAACGTTGATTTTCCTGCTCCTCGGATGCTGCCTGAACTGTTGTGCTTTTCCAGCACCTCTCTAATCCAGAATCTGGTTTCCAGCATCTGCAGTCATTGTTTTTACATACTGACATTCAATTAAAGAGGCCTATAATACAAGAGTAGAGATGTAATGCTCTGGCTGTGCAAGGCTCTGGTCAGAATGCATTTGGAATATTGTGAGCAGTTTTGGGCTCCACATCTAAGCAAGATTGTGCATGCATTGGAGGGAGTCCACAGAAGGCTTACAAGAATAATGCTGGGAAGTAAGGTCTTATCATATGAGGAATTGTTGATGCCTCTGGGTCTGTATTCTATGGAGTTTAGGTTGATGAGGCGAGTTCTGATTGAAACTTGCAGCATACTGAGAGACTTGGATAGAATGGACGTAAGAAGATGTTTCCACTAGTCGGAGGGACTATGACCCAACGGCACAGCTTTCAGACTGTATGGATGATCCTTTAGAACTGAGATGAGGAGGAATTTCTTCAGCCATGGGGTGGTTAATCTGTGGAAATCATTGTTGCAGAGATATCCAGAGGCCATGTCATTGACTGTATTTAAAATAGAGATGGATAGTTCCTGATTAGCAAGAGGATCAGGGGTTATGGGGAGAAGGCAAGTGAATGGGATTGAGAAACATATCAGCCATAATTGAATAGTGGAGCAAACATGATGGGGCTGAATGGCCTAATTCTGCTCCTAAATGTTATGGTTATGGTCTTATCAAGTGTATACTACAGTGTTGGCTATGGCCCAGTAATATCATTCTTACTTCTGAGTCAGAAGGTTGTTGGTTTAAATTCTTCTCTTGAGGCCTGAGCGTAAAATCGAAACTGACACTCCAGTACAATCATGGGTATTATATTTTGGATGAAATGTATCTTTGGGTGAATCTAAAAGATCTCATCACACTATTGTTTTGGTCATGTGAAGAGGGGTGAATTGGCTGTCCTCATTTCAACCTCCACGGGAACACAGGATATATTTATAGTTAGCACACAGCTATACCTTTTTATAGTTGAAATGAAGTCAATATTTTTTACTGCAAACATTAAGGAGCCAATTACCATCTTTTCTTGAGTGATAGCAAGAGCAATTTTATTACCTGCTAACACCAAGAAAAATAATAAAGACATCAAGTATATGGTCTTTACATAGATATGTGGACATACACAAACTTAAAGGATAGAAAAAAGATAGAAAAAAGAATGTACAAAAGATAGAAAAAAGAATGCAGACAGTTGAGAGTCCTTTGTTTTACTTTGCGCATTGGTGCCGAGAGAGAGAGAGAGAGACAGCAGAGTGATTGAGAAAAAGAGAGCGTGCAATCAAGAGAAAAAGAGAGAGAAAGGGCATGCATAATAAGAAAAAGTGCACGAAAAAAAGAGAGCATATGTGTATGACTGAAGGAGAGCAAAAGCATGAGTGATAGAGAGAGAGAAGCCCACGTGACTGAGATAGAGAGAGAGAGAGAGAGAGAGTACATGATTGTGAGCAAGAGCTTGTTTGATCTAGTGAGAGTGCGTATGCGATCAAGAGCAAAAGCATGTGTATTTGAGAGAGAGAACGACCATGTGCAAGTTATCAAAAGAGAGGAGTGTGCAAGAGAATGCTTGCCCTTCTCTCTCTCAATCTCATTCCTTGTCTTCAGCACACATATTCTAGATTCACTTCTCATGATATCATGAATTGGTTAGAGGCACTGGATATTTCAAAGGCTAGCCAACATTCTGGGAAAAGTACTGAAAACTTGTGCTCCAGATCTTGCAGCACCCCTAGCCAAGCTATTACAGTACTGCAACAAAACTGGCATCCCCCAAAAATGTATAAATTGCTAGGTGTGTCCAAAACACAAAATGCAGGACAAATCTAACCCTTCAATTGCAGAACAATTACTGCCCCTTCAGTCTACTCTTGATCATCAGTAAAGTGATGGAAGGTGTCAACAACCGTGCTATCAAGCAGCAGCTGCTCAGCAATAACTTGCTCAGTGATGCCCAATTTGGATTCTGGTCTCATTATAGCCTTGGTTCAACCATGGACAAAAGCATTGAAATCCAGAAGTGAAGTGGGAGTGACAGTCCTTGATATCACATTTGATCGGGCCATAGCAAACCTGGAATCAATGGGAATTGGGGGAAACTCTCCAATGGTTGCAGTCATATCTGGCACGTAAGAATATGGTTGTGCTTGTTGGTAGTCAGTCATCTCAGCTCCATAACATCTCTGAGGGAGGTTATCAGGGTAGTCTCCTAGGCCCAACCATTTGTAATCATAAGGTCAGATGTGGGGATGTTTACTGATGACTGCACAAATGTTCAGTACCACTTGCAACCAGGGTACAGGTATGAGTTCTTCAATTAAAGATTCGGTTAATTGTCTATGATTCATGGTTGGTCTTTTTTAGAGTAATTCCACCATGTTCTGCCTTAATTTGAGGAATATAATTCTAAAATAGCAAATGTTTCTTTCAAAATCCTTTCAATAGCCAAAAGATTACATGATATGAAACAAACTGAAGACTTTTTACTGCACAAGTATTTATCTTCTGCTCTAACATTCAGAATTAAGATGAGGTAAACAAAAAGTAACAGGCAAACTTTAGGTCAAGCATATTACTAATTGCATATAAACTAACAGTCACAGCCAGGACAAATTCCATACATTTTCTCAGCAAACCTCCCAGCAATCACTTGATTCACAGAAAATTCTTTAAACTCTGTGTTCCTCATAAGGGAGCTCAGCTCCTCCTTTTGAGGATATAGATTTTGATACCCTTTCCACAAAATACCCCAACAGCATCAAGTCACTGACAAAATCCAGGCACTCTAGCTAGCCACTGCTGTTTATTGTCCAGACTGCCCGTTACACAGAGGTCACAGCTGTCCCTGGGCACTTCAGAGCCGGAGATCCTCAGCAGCACTGTGAAATCAACTGTTCCTGCCAGCTGCACTGAGCTAGCACCTTCTGCTGCGTCTTCAGCTCTGAACTAACTGTCATGAAGCTGAAAATGTGTTGCTGGAAAAGCGCAGCAGGTCAGGCAGCATCCAAGGAACAGGAGAATCGACGTTTCGGGCATAAGCCCTTCTTCAGGAATGAGGAAAGTGTGTCCAGCAGGCTAAGATAAAAGGTAGGGAGGAGGGACTTGGGGGAGGGGCTTTGGAAATGCGATAGGTGGAGGGAGGTCAAGGTGAGGGTGATAGGCCGCAGTGGAGTGGGGGCAGAGAGGTCAGGAAGATGATTGCAGGTTAGGAAGGCGGTGCTACCTTTTATCTTAGCCTGCTGGACAAACTTTCCTCATTCCTGAAGAAGGGCTTATGCCCGAAACGTCGATTCTCCTGTTCCTTGGATGCTG
>NC_057711.1:56602476-56608145 GCF_004010195.1 Chiloscyllium plagiosum | reverse complement strand
CAGAGGTGTTCTCTGAAACGTTCCGCAAATAGGCGGCCTGTCTCCCCAATATAAAGGAGGCCACATCGGGTGCAGAGGATGCAATAGATGATGTGTGTGGAGGTGCAGGTCTCTGAAACGTTCTGCAAGTAACACATTTTCAGCTCTGATCTCCAGCATCTGCAGCCCTCACTTTCTCCTACATTCGCTCTCCACCCATCACCACCCTGTCCCATTATCAGGTTTTTGTGCCACATATCCAGTCACAAGGATAACTTTTGAACCAAAACCCCTCATCCCAAGGTTGGATTTTCACTTTAAAAAAGCTTTAAGCCAGTTTTCACACTTGCACAGCTTTTCCCCACCCACGCCAAGCTTGTGCTGGAACTTTGGGCATGTCAGAATTTGCAATCCTCAGCAACACCCAGCCACCTCATTGCAGTGCATTGCAAACACTCCCCTCTGTGCTATGCTGTTCCTCCCACAGCAAGGCCTAGAGTAGCAATGTTGAATATTCTCATAACAAACGGCAAAACTGGAATTTTAAAGCACTTACTTTGCAGATAGCAAAATAGAAATTATAGGTGAACAGACTTTAAAGAAGAAAAAAATGTTTTAAAAAGTGTTAATCAGTGTATGGCATTACACAAATATAAATTAATTTTATTTTGGCCAGTAAGAATGGCTGGCAGTAATTAGAAAGTTAGCTTGTCTTAAGTCCAAGTAAGCTCCAAATAAGGGTATTTTTCCCAAATCTTGAACAATTGTTAGTTTATCTGGTTTCATTAAGAGTGAGAAGATTAGAAAATATTTCTATACAGAGAATTGTTGGCACATGTAATGGAGAATATTAGCAACAGAAATGTTAACTTGTATTTGAAGCAGACAAATTGAAGACTGTAGGAGAGAAGGACATTTTTTTTGCCTGTTCCAACACAGATGTTGCATAAGCTTCTGAAAGCATTAATGTTTGAGATACACCGAGCTCTGCCCAGTTTGCTGTCACACAGCCTCTAGGTAGATAACCAGTTAGTTGGACTCTGCGACAGTCTCCTGATGGAGGCACACATGTCTTCTCCACTTCTTGATCGTAATATGCCTCAAAATTAGTGTAGCTTGTACTGTTCTGCTATATACTGCATTTTTAAAATCTAAGAAAAGTCATCCTTCTGCTGAGACTCATTCATGGTCTATCCTCCACCACAAACTACTGAACAGCCTTTAATGAGCAAAGGAAGGAAGACTGGTGACAACACTCCACCTCAAACATAAATCATCAGTGGTTGATACCTACATATCACCCATATTATAACATGGTGGCAATGGCAGACACTATTGTATAAATTCCAAAAGAGACTAATGACCCTGAAAACATTAGAAATGTATAATTTTAAAAGCATTGCTGATTTAAGAAAGGCTCATCCAGTCATGTAAATAGCTAAAAACCATCAAACAGACATCTATTAGTGCTTGGAAGCTATACGGCTGAGCTATATTCTGTGCAATAAAGGCAACAAGACCTGGGCGACAAAAAGCACAAAAGAGCCAGTGTGAACAATAGACAATCATACTTGGACAGAGATGCATATTCATGAGAAATGATTCAGCTCCATTAGTAACTTAGAGAAAAGTAAAGTAGAGAATGTATCCAAACAGCACAAAAAAAACTGTGGAAGCTGAAAATGAGAAAGGTAATACTTACTGACAGAACAGGAATTGTTATATCATGAACGGATGCTATGAGATACAGCTGTGAAATACAAATGGGGCCATGGTTCCAATTTACGTTGAAGTCATGAGCATCAGAAACAAAGTTAAACATCTTTGGTCCACTTCAGAAGAAGGTTAAGACCAGTAAAGCATTTCAGAAACAAGAACATATTTTATTAGAAAAGTCAGAATATATATTTAATGGTGGAAAGAGAACACCTGTGATGTTTTGCCAAAGGGAAAGTTGCAAATATCTGAAAATGAAGAGAGAAGGTTTCCAAGAAGTAGCAACAAAGCCCAAAATATCCATTTGATTCTCCCCAGGAAATAGTAAACAAAAAACAATTTGACAGAATTTACAAACTTTGAAATATTTAAAAGAATTGCAAAAGCTTTAATTGAAAGAATATTGCTATGGTATAAAATATTAAAACTAAACAATATTAAAAACACAAGTGCTGTACAAGAAAAACAAGATCATAAAGCTGGAAGTAGTAAATCGCTCCAAAACAAACAGCAAATATAACTTAAATTTTATTCGAAGAATTTGGCACAGTTCAACAGTGATAAAGAATTAACAAAGACAGATAATTAAAAAAAGGAAAAAAAAATTGAGCAAGCCTCTAAGTGATTTAAAGTAAAACTGTGTTTCAAAACAGCGGATAAGATTTGAACACACCAAATTTAATATAATATTGATATTATACAGCTTAAAGATACAGTACCTTTAAAGTTAAAAGATTAATCAACATTTTAAGGTGAAATGGAGAAAGATATAATCCATCCAAGCAAATTCAAGGTCAGAGATAATTGTAATTAAATAGAAGATGAGGTATCATGGAGAAAACAGTTCCTAAGAAACAGCATTGCTTCAAATCAGAAGCAGAATAAGTTAATAGACATCAGTCGGCTGATGTTTAGAATCCCCAGAAAATAAGAGGATAAACACTCTTTAGCTAACATTATAAAAGCTTTCAATAATTGTTTTAGTTAAAAACCGAATAGATTTCTTGAAAAGACAAGTTTTAACAGAACCTTCCAGGAGAATCCATTGGCAATTTTACTAATAACCTGTACAGACCTGTGAAAATGGAGCCTTGCAATGAGAATTGATAAGACAGTGAATTGCCAGAATTCTCTTTATTAGATCTATTAAAGTCCATCAAAGATCTAATTATGTAGACAGCAATTCAAGTCATACTGAAGGTAGAGACCAGAAAAATCACAGTCAAATTCTGAAAGGTGAAGAACACTCTAAGCAGAGATATGGCAAGTAAACACAAAGAGCAGTGAAACAACCAGGGTGGTGCGGTGGCTCAGAGTTAGCATTGCACAGGGTCAGGAATCTGGGTTTGATTCCACTCTTGGGCAACTAAGTGGAGTTTGCACATTCTCCCCGTCTCTGCATGAGTTTCTTCCAGGTGCTCTGGTTTCTTCCCATAGTCCAAAGATATGCAAGTTAGGTGGATTGGCCGTCCTAAATTTCCCATAGTGTCCAGGGATGTGCAGGCTAAGTGAACTAACCAAGGGAAATGCAGGGTTACAGGGATAGGGTAGGAGAGTGGATCTGGGTGGGATGCTCTTTGGAGGGTCGGTGAGGACTTGAAGGGCCAGACAGCCTACTGCCACACTGTCGAGATTCTATTATTCTATAAACAGATTTTAAGATTCAGTGTCAGAACTTCATCACTAAAAACATCGACTTAGATTCCATCAACCTTCCCTTGAAAAAAAGGACCAGAAATGACATCATCCACCTTAAGAAACCAAGATCTATAAACAGAGAGGCTGGACATACCACCAATGTTTCACAGGAGAATCTCACGGATGATGTTACCTAGGCATGGTGACAAAATGTCTGAAAACCAAACTTCCAGATCAATAAGCTAACTTACATACTTATTATCAACCTGAGCTACAAATCTTCTCAAAAATTGCTAATTCAGTGTCAGTGGTATGAAACAGAAGAAAAACTCACAGTCAAAAGCAGTGCCGAGCTTTGACGAAATTGTGTTTCATTCATTTAAAAAAAGTCACTTCTATAGGATGTGTAGAAGTCGAAACCATGTCAGAACAGCAAAAGTACGAATGGATATGCAATAAAGCGATCTAAAGATGAAATCATCTAACCCTATGAGAAGCAATATTTGAATTTGAAGAAATACCTCCATTGGAGGACATACCCAATTCTTAAGGGATCCCCATAAAATACTATGGATTTTGGAAATGTGAAATAAAAACTGAAATGCAGGAAAATCTCAACAGTTCTGGAAACACTGTGGATAGAGAAACAGAATTAAAGTTTTGAGTCCAATATAGATTCTCAGGGATGGCACAGTGGCTCAGTGATTAGCACTGCTGCCTCATAGTGCCAGGGACACTGGTTTGATTCCAGCCTCGGGCAACTGTCTGTGTGGAGTTTGCACATTCTCACTGTGTCTGCATGGGTTTCCTCGGGTACTCCTGTTTCCTCCCATAATCCAAAGATGTGCAGGCCAGGTGAATTAGCCTTACTAAATTGCCCATAGTGTTCAGGATATGTAGGTTAGTTGCATTAGTCAGCGGTAAATGTAGAGTAATAAGAGAATAGGTCTGGGGGGTATACTCTTCAGATGGTCAATGTGGATTTACTGGGCCAAAGGGCCTGTTTCCACACTGCAGGGATTCTATGATAACTCTTTGTTATATGTAGGAAATAGATAACGATAATTCCTAGCATGAAAGTCAAAGCAAGTTTCTAACGGCTTTAGCTTCTTCCTCCAGGCCTTCATCTTGGACAGCAATCAAAAATCTCTCAGGAAGTGCTCCAATGGCCAGAGACTGCCTGCATTCCCTGCCCACAGAGGTTAGCATCTTCATGGCATATCTCTGACCCACTTATATTAAAGCTAAGCAGTTCAATGCTGCACTTTGAAGTATACCAATATCATTTATTGTAATGGTGCTACAAAGACATTTTATGCAAAAGGATAGACACCCACTTCATGGATTCAACCAGGATGCGTCTCACAGCTCCTCCCTTGTTCTCTGAGTGCTCGCTCACTTTGTGTCTAGTAAAATCCTCACAGAGTCTTTGCCTTGCCATACTATTTTGCGTTTTGACTCCCCATCTAGAATTAAAATGTTCTATCCTACCTTGCCTTTTATTGCAGGTGCAAAGCCAGGCAGCTTGTCATGGTACTCAGCAGTGATTAGTTAAGAAAGTGGATATATTTGCTAGACAGTAACGTTTAAGGCCAAACTTGCACACCAAACACACTGCACATGCTTCAGCCAAATGGCCATGTCTCAAAGTCTAAAGGGAGTAGTCCTCAGTGACATCGAGGCAGATAGCCTTCAGTCAGGGGATACTACCACAGTAGGTCAAGGGCATCATCTGATTTCAATCTGGGCATGGACATGGTCAGTCAGCTGGTTGGGGCAATCAAGGACAATATCGCCACTGTCTGGAAAACAGGCCATTGTCAGTCCTGCTGGTGTGCACACAGTCTGGGGATTCATGGGGAGTTAAATGGAGATATTCTTGGGTGATATCCAAAGGAGAATCCAGAGGGTTTTTACAAATACATTAAGGACAAAAGGGTAACTAGGGAGAGAATAGGACAATAGACAATAGACAATAGGTGCAGGAGTAGGCCATTCAGCCCTTCGAGCCTGCACCGCCATTCAATATGATCATGGCTGACCATTCCTAATTAGTATCCTCTTCCTGCCTTATCTCCACAACCCTTGATTCCACTATCTTTGAGAGCTCTATCCAACTCTTTCTTAAATGAATCCAGAGACTAGGCCTCCACTGCCCTCTGGGGCAGAGCATTCCACACAGCCAACACTCTCTGGGTGAAGAAGTTTCTCCTCATCTCTGTCCGAAATGGTCTACCCTGTATTTTTAAGCTGTGTCCTCTGGTTCGGCACTCACCCATCAGCAGAAACATGTTTCCTGCCGCCAGAGTGTCCAATCCTTTCATAATCTTATACAT
>NC_057711.1:56572695-56599779 GCF_004010195.1 Chiloscyllium plagiosum | reverse complement strand
GAAGTAGGAGTATACTTAAGAGGGAAATCAGGAGGGCAAAAAGGGGACATGAGATAGCTTTGGCAAATAGAATTAAGGAGAATCCAAAGAGTTTTTACAAATACATCAAGGACTAAAGGGTAACTACGGAGAGAAGAGGGCCCCTCAAAGATCAGCAAGGCGGCCTTTGTATGTAGCCACAAGAGATGGGGGAGATACTAAACAAGTACTTTGCATCAGTATTTACTGTGGAAAAGGATATGGAAGATATAGACTGTAGGGAAATAGATGGTGACATCTTGCAAAATGTCCATATTACAGAGGAGGAAGTGATGGATGTCTTGAAATGCATAAAAGTGGATAAATCCCCAGGACCTAATCAGGTGTATCCTAGAACTCTGTGAGAAGCTAGAGAAGTGATTGCTGGGCCTCTTGCTGAGATATTTGTATCATCGATAGTCACAGGTGAGGTGCTGGAAGACTGGAGTTTGGCTAATATGGTGCCACTGTTTAAGAAGGGTGGAAAAGACAAGCCAGGGAATTATAGACCGGTGAGCCTGACCTTGGTGGTTGGAGGGAATCCTGAGGGACAGGATATACATGTATTTGGAAAGGCAAGGAATGATTAGGAATCGTCAACATGGCTTTGTGTGTGGGAAATCATGTCTCACAAACTCGATTGAGTTTTTTGAAGAAGTAATCAAGAGGATTGATGAGGGCAGAGCAGTAGATGTGATCTATATGGACTTCAGTAAGGCGCTTGACAAGGTTCCCCATGGGAGACTGATTAGCAAGGTTAGATCTCACGGAATACAGGTAGAACTAGACATTTGGATACACAACTGGGTCAAAGGTAGAAGACAGAGGGTGGTGGTGGAGAGTTGTTTTTCAGACTGGAGGCCTGTGATCAGTGGCGTGCCACAAGGATCAGTCCTGGGTCCACTACTTTTTGTCATTTACATAAATGTTTTGGATGTGAGCATAAGAGGTACAGTTAGTAAGTTTGCAGATGACACCAACATTGGAGGTGTAGTGGACAGCAAAGAAGGTTACCTCAGATTACAATAGGATCTGAACCAGATGGGCCAATGGACTGAGAAGTGGCAGATGGAGTTTTAATTAGATAAATGTGAGGTGCTGCATTTTGGGAAAGCAAATCTTAGCAGGACTTATACACTTAATGGTAAGGTCCTAAGGAGTGTTGCTGAATAAAGAGACCTTGGAGTGCAGGTTCATAGCTCCTTGAAAGTGGAGTTGCAGGTAGATAGGATAGTGAAGAAGGTGTTTGATATGCTTTCCTTTATTGATCAGAGTATTGAGTACAGGAGTTGGGAGGTCATGTTGCAGCTGTACAGGACATTGGGGATACACTGTAGGAATATTGTGTGGAATTCTGGTCTCCTTCCAATCGGAAAGATGTTGTGAAAGGGTAAAGAAAAGATTAATAAGAATGTTGCCAGGGTTGGAGGATTTGAGCTAAATGGAGAAGCTGAACAGGTTGGGGCTGTTTTCCCTGAAGCGTCGAAGGTTGAGGGGTGACCTTATAGACATTTACAAAATTATGAAGGGCATGGATAGGATAAATAGACAAAGTCTTTTCCCTGGGGTCAGGAATCCAGAACTAGAGGGCATAGGTTTAGGGTGAGAGGGGAATGATATAAAAGAGACCTAAAGGGCAACTTTTTCACACAGAGGGTGGTACATGTATGGAATGAGCTGCCAGAGGAAGTGGTGGAGGCTGGTACAATTGCAACATTTAAAAGGCATTTGGATGGGTATATGAATAGGAAGGGTTTGGAAGGATATGGGCCGGGTGCTGGCAGGTGTGACTAGGTTGGGTTGAGATATATGGTTGGCATGGACGGGTTGGACCGAAGGGTCCGTTTCCATGCTCTACATCTCTATGACTCTATATGGGGGTAGTGGGGACAAGATATTAGTAATCATACAGGACTTACTCTTCTCCTGTGTTTGCAAGTAATGGCTTGTGCTGCATTCATCAGAATAATGTCCCTATGCCAAAGGTCCATTTAGAAACATTCCAAAGCCCTCCTTGTCAGAGTCCTCTATGTCCCACTGTATGGAGGATTACGCGAAACCGTCATTTGTGAACAATGTGAATGCTGACTGCTCACCAAAGAACTGAGCCATTGTTGATATCCCCTGTAAGTCACAGAAGGGCTCATTGTTGCTGTTGCAAAAGTATAGAGAAATGGAGGAAGAATAGCCAGCAAATCCAAGACCAAAACTAAACTCCAGCTGCTGTCAAAAAGCCTCCACACAAGGAAGTCGCAGCTAAAGGATGAAGTACAGTAGATTCAGAGTCTATCATCCTCAATGCCATTTATACCGAATAAGCAAGGCATTGCAGACTAAGGACATCCCAGGATAGGATCACAGAACCTTGACAACTACTAGAATAGGACTTGTAACCTGAAGGAGTGCATAGCCATTAAGGTGACCTGTATAAAATGGGTGCTTCCAAGGATCCATTTTGGGGACCTGGGCTAAATTTAATAACCCTTGTTGCACAAATGCATCAAGGTTGTTACCAATGCAATTTCTGAGAAATCATACTACTTCATCTCATTTCCCCATGACGAGGTTAGTGCTGAAGCTTTGACAGTGGGTTTTACCAACGTAACAGGCTTCCCCAGATGCAAGGTGCTATAGACTATTGGTCCTTATTTCAAGTGCATTGGAGTATTAAAGGAAGTGAGTCTTACTGCAACTGTTTTTGGTGCTGGTGAGACCACATCCAGAATACTTGATCAGTTTTGGTCTCTTTATTTAAGGAAAGGTATTGTTTCCCTGGAGGCAGTTCAGAGAAGGTTCACCAAAAAGCTTAAAGATAGTACCAAGGTCAATATAAAAAGTAAATAATTGCATAATGATAGGTAGTACGACACACATCGAATGGAATATATAACGAAAAAGATTGACTAGAAGGTGAGGTGGAAAAAAAGAGTGCAAGAGAAAGTTAGCTAGAAATACAAAATGAAATACTAAGAATTCTTGCAGATTTCAATCCAGGGTTTGAAAAGAAGGGGCTGGTACGTTGATTGATGCATTGGCTTTGATTTTCCAAAACTCCCTTATTATAGACTGGAAGATAGTGAATGCAACTCTCCCATTCAAAATGTTGGAGACAGTAAGTGGGATTCTACAAACTAATTAGTTTAATATCTGTGTTGGGAATGTATTAGAACCTGTTATTAAAGATTTTATAGCAGAACAATTGGATGTCTTCAAGCAAATCAGATAGAACAGAGAATAAACATGGCTTTCTGATAGGGAAACTTTGATTAATCTGTTGGAGGTTTTTGAGGAGATAACACGAGCTGTGGATAAAGGGGACCAGTGGAAGTGATGTACTTAGATTTATAGAAGACATTTAATAAGGTGCCAAATCAAAGAATATTTTGGAAGATAAGTACTCATAGTATGCAGGATAACATATTGCTATGGAAAGGATAGCAGAAGTTTGGAACTCTTCTTCACAAACAGCAATTGATGCTGGATCCGTTGTAAATTTTCATTCTGAGGCAGATTTTGTTTTCTCAAGCAAAGGTAATAAGGGTCAAAGGCAGGTATAAGGTGTTAGGTCACAGATCAGCCAGGATCTAATCAGTGGTAGAACAGACTTCAGGGGCTGATTGGCCTAGTGTTCCTACTTTCTATTGAAGATTGGCTAGCTAATAAGAAGCAAAGAGTAAGCATAAGTAGGTTTATTCAAGTTGGAAAGATGTACCAAGTTATATGCCACAGGGCTTGATTTTGGGACCTCTACTATTTGCATTTTATATAAATGACATAGATAAAGAGATGAAGGTCTCATTGCCAAATTTGCTGAGACTTTGAAGATATGAAAGTAAGTTTTGAAGAGGACACAATGAAAATATGTGATAGGTTAAATGAGTGGCCAACAATGTGGCAAATGGAATATAACATTGGCAAAGGTGAGTTTATCTATTTTGGCAAGAAAAATTTTGAAACAAACAACTGCAGATGTTGTAATCCAAAGTAGACAAGTAGGAGGCTGGAAGAACGCAGCAAGCCAGGCAACATCAGGATGTGGAGAAGTCATCCTTTTGGGTGTAACCCTTCTTCAGGACTGATCGTCAGTGTATTCCAAATATATTTCCTTCCATGCATTTAAAAAGAAGTTTATTCATGTTCAACTATATTATGAAATCACAAAGACAAGTTTGATTATCAAAGGATTCATCGATCAAAGTAC
Organism: Chiloscyllium plagiosum; assembly: GCF_004010195.1. Classification (NCBI taxonomy): domain Eukaryota; kingdom Metazoa; phylum Chordata; class Chondrichthyes; order Orectolobiformes; family Hemiscylliidae; genus Chiloscyllium; species Chiloscyllium plagiosum. The sequence goes on along the minus strand of NC_057711.1, from coordinate 56,595,560 downwards.
ATATTCGAATCATTTTATACTTATACTGTCTCATAAAACAGTAATATAAAAATCAACATATAATCCTGTTATTCTATTCTGACTAGTTGCTGCCTATCACACCCCCTGGCACATCACAGACAATACAGATCAAAGCACATCATGCCAATCTTCCAAATTCCATGGTCACTTCAATTACAGTATATTGTTCAAATAGTTTCTCAACTCATCGAACTTTTGACCAGATGGTCAATTTTTAAATGAGCCAAATCGGAGATTTCTAAAAGTTAGACCAATATCAAAAGCTATATTTAAACAAAACAGAAATCTATATATTTCTCTTTATTTAAATTTGTAATTAATAATGAACTCTTTCAATTAATTTTAATTAGCTCATGGAAGCATAAAATACAAGCAATGCAAATCCATTCCTGGCTTTACCTTTACCATAGCTCTCTTATATCCTATTGCCTTTTGAGACCTGTACAATCATCTAAATTTGACTTTATGTGCATTCTTTTCATGGGCCCACAATGATTTATACAAATACACACTGTGGGTTAATTTGCTATAGTACAATTACAGAGACAATGATATTGTCAATAAACCAAAGCTATACTTAGATTAAATAGCAACATTTGGGACGTCAACAACATGAAGAAAACAAATTGAAAGGTAAAGAAATATAGGGGATGTGATTAAAGAAGTGAGGGTACATGGTAATGCAAACAATAATTTTTAGATGGAACTGTCCTAAAGCTGACTCTGCATAACTGGACAGTGGTGTGCTTTCTCAAGGGTAAATCAAAAACACTCGGTGAGCATGAGACAGGCAGAAAACAAATCCTGGGTCATGAGTTTGACTGGATTCAGGCATACCCTCTCTCTAATACAGTACTAAAAAAAAAAGAGTTGTCTAATTTCTCTCATGGAAGCCAAATTTTCATTTCAGTAGACATACTATCTAAGTTGAGGTGAGGATGCTGTGGAATCTAGTGTTAGGACTTCAAGAGCATGCCAATAATTTTTCAAGCATTATTTCATTCCATCAGGTGAAAGCCTGGAAAACTACCCCTTTACACTCTGTCAACTTCACTTGATGTCCTGCTGTCATTTTTTTTAAATCAACAATTTTATTTTAGGAATTCTAACACTAGTAATTATAATAGAATTTGCTGTACAAACTGGTCAAACCCTCCCTCACCAGTCATACCTCTCATTATTGGTGTCTCTGAAGTATTTTTGTCCCATCATCCAACATGACTATCAGAACTGGTGGTCTCTCATTAGCTGTCAAAGCCCTAAAATTCTTATTAGCCTCATTCTTATTCTCCCTGCTGCCACTGGCCCAGAAATATGCCACATTTGTCAATGATGTATTATGGATCAGTTCTGTTAGTGAACAATTACAAGTGCTACAACACAGTGTTGAGCCCTGTTGAGGAATCATATTTCTGAATAATTAAAAAAAGATATGAAACATGTCAACTTGTGTGAACAGAATTGGAGTACTTTGTAATAAGGAGAACAATTTGAAATGAAAGAAGGATGCGATACTTAATGTTATATAACTCTTGCTGATTTTTCATTATTTTATTCTTTTTTTCAAATTTGAATTATGAGCTAGAAATGATTGATGGACTTTGGGACATCTGGGGTTAAAAAGAAATGAAGAGGTGAGGCAAGAGTTGTTTGTTTGTAAGGCCAAAACTGGAGGCTAATTGCAACTGAACCTTGATTAAAAGGTTCCAACAGACACAGTGACTCCTGGGAAGAACATTGTGTTTACTCAGACAACAGAAAGTTGGCTATTAATGAGGAAAGTAGCTGGGAGTTGGTTCCAGCAGCTCTGAAGGAGACACTATGTTCAAACAGATGACAGTTGTTGAATGGTGACTGAGGCCTCATGGAGAGTCAATCAATCTACCAGGGCAGAACCAAAATTCAAGTTGTACTTTTAGCTGGATGGCTGGTTTGCAGTACAGAGCGACTGTATTGGCTGAGTTACCTTTATGCTTTCTTTGAGATGGTTTTGGAATGTTGTTCAGACAGCATGAAGATTTGAAAAATCTGTTTTCCATACTTGGGACACACTTTGTCCAGTTTGTGTATTAAAAACATGTCACCAAAGCACTCTTGACCTCACTGTCAGTGAGGTAGATAAAGGGTCACAGAATTTGGTTTGCTGTTCAACTCAATTTTATTAACAAAATAACCCTTATTAAAAACACCAAGTGAGCATTTTCCAAATTCCTACAATATTCACTCTCCATCCAGCTCAATCAATCTGAGAAAGGACATTACTTGCAACAATCCACATTAGAGATGGGCCATTGGATCTCCTTCCACTCAGATGTAGGGCTGGGGTCTCTTCCACGAAATTGAATCTTACAGGTAAGGGTGGAACTTAACATTATCTTCACATGATCGAAGCTCCGCTGCTGGGCCTGGTTGTGTTTTTGCTGCAAAACTTTGCTATGGGGGAGGCTTCCAGGTTTGTGTTTTTATCCTCCCTTGCACCAGATTTTTGTAAATGTTTTGTGGCCTTTGGCCAATAGGCCATGAGATTGATTCAAAGCATCCAATGCCAACACCCTTAAGTGTTGCTATGCTGGGAGGTATGAAGTGTGCATTCTCAGGCACTGGCTAGAAGTCAAGGTGCCAGGAGATTTGATCAATGTTTCTCCACTATGCAACCCTCTGAATCTTTGAGAGCTCTTCCACTTTGGTTTCCACTGTTCTCTGCAGTTGACAGCTGGTGGCTGCTGGTAAATTTAGTTTGACCAAATTGCTGTCAGGCCCAATTTCTCCAGCTGTGAGTCAATTTAGAATGTTCAGTTTTGAGCTCACTTGATCACAGCTCCCTGCCTAATCTGATACACCAGATTCTGGAAGCCTAAAAATAAGAAAACTGAGTTAGAAGTATTGCTGCCTTTGGCAGGGTGAAATGGGAAGGTATCACTGAAAAACTGACAAAGAGTCCTCATTTATCCCTGTTAACAATCCATTGTAAAGGACATTTAAAAAAATCTAGCTATCTTTATTATTTTCTCTTACTTATCCCATAACTGTTTGTTTCTATGTCTGTCTTTTGTGAGAATGGGGCTGCAAACAGATGTTCCAAGTTTAAATTATACATATTAATCAGCTTATCAGGTGGAGGTGAAGTTTGGAATCTTTTTGCTTTCATTGTAATAATTTGGGACGTGTGCATTTGGAGTGTTTGATGTTAGATTAAGAGTAAGTAAAACTTATTTACAGAGGGAATGCAAAAACATAATACTACAGACCAGACTGTAGCTCTATCCATAAGAAAAGGCCAGAGGTGAATTCTGTCATTAGTAAATGAAGTTGCAAGGTAGATGAAAAGGTATACATGACTTTTGTCAAAAGGAACGGTGACTTTTTTCTTCAGGTGAGGTAACTAAACCCATAACCACACTAAAAAGGTACAGGGGTAACACAATCACTTTTTTGGACTTTTCCCACCAGAGCATTTGAGTACAGCGAAGGTATTAATAAATGGAATTGTTGGAGAATATATTCCAGTTCCATTTTATAATGTACAACAAAAATGTGTTTCGTTATTCAGAAAAGTAACTTTGAGTAGTAAAAATTCTGTTGAGGGAGTAGATTTACTTCTGGCAAATGATTTGGCAGGAGTAAAGCTAGTAGTTTCACTGATAATTACTGAATGCCCAAAGGATGGACAAGAAACAAAACAATTATAGGGATAGGTTACTGGTATCTTTTCTTTGCATAGGTAGCCAGGGCAATGGTAAAACAAAATCCATCAGTGTGGGTTGATATGATACCACAAGACAGTGAAAGGACAGCTAAGAGTTTTCTGAAAGGTGAAAATAATCCAGGTGGAGTGTTTGGTAGAACATTCCACATTACAGCACAAAAAAGCAGATCTTGAATTAAATAAATTAGCACAGTCAGCTCAAACTGAGGTAGAGGCCAAAGGAACTGCAGAGTGCATCATCTAAATAATGGAGTGCCTATGAGGAAGTGGAGACCCTTTCATAGATCCACAGATGAAGAATAGTTGGTTCACATCAAGTCATGATTCTGCCCAGCTATCTGAGGGAGATATTGCGAGTAGCACATGAGATTTCCATGGCAGGACATGTAGGGATTCGGAAACTCAGGTGTTCATAAATAGGTATTTTACTTGGCCAAAGTTGGATAATAATGTGGTGCAGGTTTCTAAAATGTGTCATACATGTCAGCTTGAAGGCAAACCTCAACATGTGATTAAACAGTGTGAATTGTTATACCCGTTTTGAGGAACAATGCAGTTGTGTACTCATAAATCGTGTAGTGCATTATCTAGAACAAAAGCCGCAAATGAATATATCTTTACCATTGTGGATATGATTACTTGATTTCCAGAGGCTACTTCGTTAAGAAAAGTCAAAGCTAAAATAGTTGTGGAAGAAGCTCACCCAATTTTTCACTCATCATTGTTTACCAGTGAGGTACAGTCTGATCAAGGACGCACTTTATGTCAAATCTTTTTCACCAAACTCTCAAAGCCACGATCAAACATATTCTTATGAGTGCCCAAAGGATTGAGTCAAAGGATTAGATTTTCGCTTATTTGCAACCAGAGATTCTCCAAATAAATCTGTCGGCTTAAGCCTATTTGTATTTGTTTATGGCCATGAATGGTGAAAACCTGATTAGCGATCAATTGCTAAGCAAGAAAAATGAATCTTCATTGTTCAAATATGTAGAATTGTACTGTAACATTTAAAAACTTCTCAAAACAAGGTAAGGAGCAAGATAGTATGTCTCCTATACTAAATGCACTGACCAATAAAGAAAAGCATACCAAATGCCTTCTTCACTATCCCATCTATCTGCGACTCTACTTTCAAGGAACTATGAACCTGCACTCCAAAGTCTCTTTGTTCAGCTACACTTCCCAGGATCTTACAACTAAGTGTATAAGTCCTGTTCTGATTTGCTTTTCCAAAATACAACACCTCTCATTTATCTAAATTAAACTCAGTCTGCCACTCCTCAGCCCACTGGCCCATTTGATCACGATCCCATTGTATTTTGCTGTCCACTACACCTCCAATTTTGGTATCAATGGCAAACTTACTAACTAAACCTCCTATGTTCACATCCAAATCATTTATGTAAATGATGCAAAATAGTGGACCTGGCACCAATTCTTGTGGCATACCACTGATCACAGGCCTCCAGTCTGAAGAACAACCGTCCACCACCACCCTCTGTCTTCTACCTTCGAGCCAGTTCTGTATCAAATGGCTAGTTCTTCTTGTTTTCCATGAGATCTAACCTTGCTAACCAGTATTCCATGAGGAATCTTGTCAAACGCCTTACTGAAGTCCATATAGATCACATCCACCGCTCTGCCCTCATCAGTCCTCTTTGTTACTCCTTCAAAAACTCAATCAAGTTTGTGAGACATGATTTCCCACACACAAAGCCAAGTTGAACATCCATAATCAATTCTTGTCTTTCCAAATACATGTAAATCCTGTCCCTTAGGATTCCCCTCAACAACTTGCCCACCACTGATATCAGTTCCCTGGCTTTGCCTTACCACCTTTCTTAAATAGTGGCACCACGTTAGCAACCTCCAGTCTTCTGGCACCTCACCTGTAACTATCCATGATACAAGTATCTCAGCAAAGGGCCCAGCAATCACTTCCCTAGCTTCCCACAGAGTTCTAGGGTACACCTGATAGGTCTTGGGGATTTATCGACTTTTATTTGTTTCAAGACATCCAGCACCTCCTGCTATGTAATATGGACATTTTTCAAGATGTCACCATCTCTTTCCCCATATTCTATATCTTCCATGTCCTTCTCCACAGTAAACACTGATGCAAAATGCTTGTTTAATATCTCCCCCATCTCCGGTGGCTCCACACATAGGCTGCCTTACTGATCTTTAAGGGGCCCTATTCTCTCCCTGGTTAGCCTTTCATCCTTAAATGTATTTATAAAAACCCTTTGGATTCTCCTTAACCCTCTTTGCCAAAGCTACCTCATGTTCCCTTTTTGCCCTCCTGATTTCCCTCTTAAGTAAACTCCTACTGCCTTTATACTCTAAGGATTCACTCAAGCTTTCTTGTCTATACTTGACATATGCTTCTTTCTTTTTCTTAAACCAAAACTTCAATTTCTCTCATCATCCAGCATTCCCTACACCAACTAGCTTTTCCTTTCAACCCATCTCTGGATTCTCATTATCTCATTTCTGAAGGCTCCCCATTTTCCAGCCTCAAACAGCTGTCCCTAATCAGCTTTTGAATGTTCTTGCCTAATACCGTCAAAATTAGCCGTCCTCCAATTTAGAACTTCAACTGTTAGATCTGGTCTATCATTTTCATCACTATTTTAAAACTAATAGAATTATGGTCACTGGCCGCAAAGAGCTCCCCCACAGACCCTTCAGTCACTTGCCCTGCTCTATTTCCCAAGAGTAGGCCAAGTTTTGCACCTTCTCTAGTAGATACATCCACATTCTGAATCAGAACATTTTCTCGTACAGGCTGAACAGATTCCTCCCCATCTAAACCCTTAACACTATGGTAGTCCCAGTCTATGTTTGGGAATTGATTGAACCAACTCACTGAAAGTGGTGTTCTTCTGTAGTGTTAGTTGCTAAACCAGATGGTTCAATTAGAATATGTGTAGACTACATGAAAGTGAATGCAGTCACAAGGATGGATTCATGCCCTATTCCCAGACTAGAAGATTGCATGGTTTTATAAAATTATTTTGTTAAAAGGATATGGCAAATACTGATGGCAAATGAGAGTGGATGGTATTTCTGCATTTCTCACATCTAATGGATTGTAGCAATGTTGAGTTATTCCATTGGAAGTTAAGAACATCCCAGCATATTTTGACAATGAAATTAGAAATGTTGGAGGTGTTAACAATTCTTTAACAATTCAGACTTTATGAACACTACAGAAACACTATTTATTTCATTGATAAGTTTAAACATAAAACTTCAAGATTATTCAGATGGAGATTAGATTTGCCGTCATTCAACATAAAAATTGTACATATTTCGGAGAAAGAAAATATAATTACTAGTACTTTATCCTGGATGGGATAGAGGTAATTGGAGTATTCCACTGAGACATCAAGTGAAATATATAATGGCAGATGAAATAGAGGTAAAACAAGTTCCTGCAGAGCAACTCCTCTTCCAGTATGCACTACCCTTGGAATCTATTTCATAGCAGCCAATTGCATTCCATTTCAGAGCTGCTGATAAAAAGAAGACATTTTTAATGAATCCAAGTATTATATGTTGCTTCTGCAAACAATAAATTAAACTGAAGAATGAAGCTGAAACTGTCAAGTTAGAAGATTGCTGGATATTATTTTGCTACTTTTAAAGCATGGGTTGCTTGTGTTGGATTGGGCAAAGCATAAAAAAACCCCACCCTTTTTCAATGACACAGATTATTTAAATTCTTACATTTTTCCTTCAATCTGCCATAACTGGGATTCTATTTTGTATCCATTTACAGTAAATATAACCTTCAATCACACTCCTACAACTGAACATCAACTTGCTGTTGACATGTGCGCACAATGTAAAACTGAGAGAGGACTGAATTTGCAGAAACATGAAGGTGAAGACTGCTCTGCATCTTCAGAGGAAGAACGAGATGAAAACACAAAGGAGAAATCCACTGTGCCTAGGGTACCAGCAGCCACAAATAAAAGTTCGGGGGGTTGTACAGTACAGATTCATTCAGACATTAATCTGAAGCAATGCAGCCATCTGGAAGATCAATTCTGAAAGTACTCTTCCGATCCCACTCAACATAAAAGCAATTCCGCAGCCAACAAAACATTCCTCCCACTGACACCCATCCTCAGCAACAGGCAACAATGGAGATGACTGAACAATGGTGCTTTGAAGCAAAGTTTATAATGCATAAACATTAATGAAAACAGTTATAATTTAACACACTTTGAAACACCCAATTGATTTCCCTTGTGAAACTACAAAACCTCTCTCTTCCTTTTCCTGTTACTCCTACCTGGTGCTGTCATTGTGGCTTTAATAGAGCTACAGACAGAATACTCTTTCCCATCTGACTGCTGAAATCCTCTAGTTTAATATGTGTCAAAGATTTCTCAGATTCAGTCAACAGGACAGGAGGCAGAAAGTCAAGGGAGTGGGAATTATGGTCCCCTTATCTCTTCTGGGTAAAAGCAACGACTGCAGATGCTGGAAACCAGATTCCAGATTAGAGTGGTGCTGGAAAAGCACAGCAGTTCAGGCAGCATCCGAGGAGCAGGATGCTCCCTTATCTCTTCTGGCCCATCGCATGTTTTGTTAGCCAAAAGCTAGATAACACTTTGCTGCACTTAAGCGAGCTGCTGATTAGTAAGCCATAGCTTTGTTCCGTCTTGAGTTGGTAGATGGAGTGTTCCCATCACCAAATTATGTAACTGTTTTAACTATTAAACACCACCAGTAAATCAGCCATGTAGCCAATTAGATATTCACATGCAAAACCTGTTAAAAGTAATGCAAACCATCAAAAGAAGTGAGAGAGATGTAGGAAGAATGGGAAGGGGGAAAATCAAAAAAGATAAATATTTTTCATCATACCTCTGGAACAAGTGGAGCTTGACCCTGAGTCATTTGGTTCAGAAGCGGGACACTACCATTGTATCACAACAGCCCACCCAGGATCTGCTTTTTTTAAAAAAAATGTATTCCTTTATATCCAGATGTACAATCACACACACATTAATGCTTTTTCTCACACCACCAAATCACTGACTTTTATTTTACTTGCTACCAGTAAATCACCCATGAATCCAATTGGATCTTCATAAGTAAGGCCATTACAGGCAATGCAAACCATCAAAAGTGAGGAAGTGGTAGGAGAAGTGTGAAGGGTTAAATTAAAATGGAGTTGGACAGGAAAATAAACATTGTATCCTTGAGTACCGACTGAAATAACTCCAAGGAGGCTGGTGGTATCCTGTCACCAAGTCATCTTTTATTTGCACGTGCACAGTTCGGTTACTGATCCACTTAGCTCAGGTTGGGCTCCTACAGTGAGCAGAACCCCTGACATTCCTATTTTTTTTGTTTTTTTTCTTCCCCAGCACAGTGTGCAGCTGTGAGACGCAAGGTGCACAAATCTTTATTCAAATTTCCACCACCAGGAAGAAAAGAAACACCAGAGTCGCCTGTGATAAGCAGTACCCTTCACATCAAAGGGCAATGCTGTGAGATCAAACAGTGAAGGGGAGGGCACCCCCTCAAAGTAGAGTTGGAGGGGGAAATAATACACTCCACTCCCTGTGGCACCCACTTCTCCAGTTCTGTTTATAATGTTTTATTAAACAAATTACCAAACAATTTACAAAAAAAGTTCACATTTACAGCTGTATACAACAGCAATTTTACAAGGGAGAGGAGTAGCAAAGCTAGGCCCCAAACCCTACTGTTCACAGGGAATGGAGGACAAAGCACAAAGCCCAGTTTCAAATTAGAAAAAGACAGTGACAGCAACAATGACTTTTATACAGAAGACAATCCAGTTACATAAAGGGAGTGCAGACAACAGACCCAGCAAGCACCCATCCCTCCCTTTCGACCACTCTAAAGGCAACCTACCCCTACGCACCTTCGGCTCTAGATCCACCCCATGCCCCTTCCAGTTCTCGGTCTGCCCTGACACACCTTTCGACCACCTCTAGGACAGCCCATCCCGATTACCCCTTCTCTGGGCAACAGTGCTCAGAACAGCCTACCCACCATCTGGCTCTCGGGGGGCGACTGGCATCAGGGTGGCCTACCCACCCTCCAGGACAGCCTACCAACATTCAGGGTCACAGGATGGCCTACCCACCCTCTAGCTGGAGGTGACAGCTTTCAGGACAAAGCATGAGCCTCCCAGCCCACAATAAGGCCTACCAGACCCATGGATATCACGACAGTGCAGGTGATCAATCCAACAAAAACAATACACAGTAAATTTTTTTTTGGTAGAATCCTTTCTGGTGCACAGTCCCAATAGAGTCTTCTAAATGTACAGTCCATTCTCAGGAATGGAGTCTACTCCAGTTTTTGTGCTGCATTGTCCAAAATGGAGTCCACTCCAAACTGCAGTGTCCACTTCTGAAGGCAGCAAATGCACACCCCACAGGTGTTCAGTCTCCATGGAGTCCTAGCACATCCTTGGAGAGCCAGGGCCACTCACAGGAACACCGTACATTTTAAAGGTGCAGTTAACTCACAGGAGTTTTTGGTCCACTCCTGAAGGCAAGATCTTCTCCAGAACTCCAGGATACAGCAAGTGCTCACCTCCCAGCACACACAGGTGTTCAATCTTCACAGGCCGTCATAGGCCTCCCCACAGGAACAGCTCCGCTGGTAAAATGTTTTCCAGAAGGGCTCAATCCAAACACCAAAAACAGTGAGGATTCATACAAAAAAACAGAAAACTAGAGTCCAAGGGCTAAGCCCTACCACAAAATTAACATCTCTTTTTACTCTTTAAGAACAAAGAGTAGCACACCAGCTGTAACCAGCCAGGGAAACAACAATCCCCTGATGAGAACTGAGTTACACCTGAAACACTGTATCTGGAGTTTAACAATCTGTCCTCACTAAAAAAGGAATGTACGTTAACAAACTGGCTAAATAATTCAGCCAGTTCAGGAATCAGGTTTTCCCCTCAAATACAAGAGAAGCAGAAACCAACAGTAATATACTGACTGTAGCACCAGCTAGCATAGCGTCAGTCCCCTAAACTGAGGAGACTCTGAATCTGCTGTTTATAATATTTTATCAAACAAATTACAAAACAGTTCACATTTACAGCTGTATACAACAGCAATTTTACAAGGGAAAGGAGCAGCAAAGCCAGGCCCAAAGCATACCATTCAACCAGTTTACAGGGAGATGAGGACAAACCTCAAATCCCCAGTTTCACTTATGACAAGACCGTGACAATGACATTTGTACATAAAAGAGGAGAATCCAGTTTCATAAAAAAAGTGCATACAATACAGATCCATCAAGCCTCCGCCCCTACCCACCTTCCGGCTCTTGGTCCACCCCATGCCCCTTCCAGTTCTCTGTCTGCCCTGACACACCTTTCAACCACCTCTAGGACAGCCCATGCCGATTGCCCCTACTTGGGACGACAGTGCTCAGGACGGCCTACCCACCATCTGACTCAGGGCGACTGGCATCAGGGTAGCCTACACACCTTCCGGCTTTCAGGACAGCCTACCAACCTTCAGGTTAACAGGATGGCCTACCCACCCTTCGGCTCTCGGGGTGACAGCTTTCAGGACAACCCATGAGCCTCCCAGCTCACAGCAAGGCCTGCCAGACCCAGGGATGCACAAGACAGTGCAGGTGATACACCCAGGAAACACCACAATACAGTTAGTTACCAAAAACAGTCCTTTCTGGTACACAGTACAAATCTATATGCAGTCTTCAAAATATAGAATCCATTTCCAGGTAGAGTCCACTCCAGTATACAATGTGCATTGTCGGAAATAGAGTCCACTCCAAACTGGAGAGTCAGTTGCTAAAAACAGAGTCCGCAACCAAGGGCAGAGTCCACTCCTGAAGGCAGCAAATGCACAGCACACAGGTGTTCAGTCTCCATGGAGTCCTAACCCAGCCTTGGAAAACCAGGCCCACTCCCAGGAACACAGTACATTGTACAGGTGCAGTTAACTCACAGGGGTTTGGTCCACTCCCCAAGGAAAGGTCTGCTGCCAAACTCCAGGATACAGCAAGTGCTCACCTCCCAGCACACACTCAGGTGTTCAATCTTCAGAGGCCCAGTCCCAGGCCTCCCCACAGGAACAGCTCCTCTGGTGAAATGTATGTCTTCCACAAGGGCTCAGTCCAAACACCAATTAAAAGTGAAGACACATTAAAAAAAGAAAACTAGAGTCCAAGGGCTAAGCCCCAACACAAAATTAACATTTTTCTTTTTTGAGAAAAGGACAGAGTAACATACAGATTGTAACCAGCCATTGAGACAACAATCACCTAATGAGAATGGAGTTGCACCTGAAACACATTATGAACATTATGAGTTTAACAATCAGTCCTCACGAAAAGGAATGCCAGTTAACAAACTGGCAAAATAATTCAGCCAGTTCAGGAATAGGTTTCCCCCTCCAAAAAAAGTAGAAACCAACAGTAACACACTGACTAACACCAGTCAGCATAGAGTCAGTCCCCTAAACCGAGGGAGACAATCTCCTGTTTATAATTTAAACAAATTACAAAACAATTTATAAAAAAACAGTTCACATTTACAGCTGTATACAACAACTTTACAAGGGAGAGGAGCAGCAAAGCTAGGCCCCAAACCCTACCGTTCAACTAGTTTACAGGTAAATGAGGACAAACCACAAATCCCAGTTTCAAATATAAAAAGACAGCAACAATGACCTTTATACAGAAGATGATCCAGTTACATAAAGTGCAAACAATACAGACCCAGCAAGCCCCCATCCCTCCCACCTTCTGACCACTAAGGCAGCCCACCCCTACCCACCTTCTGGCTCTCGGTCCACCCCATGCCCCTTCTAGTTCTCGGTCTGCCCTGACACCTTTCCACCACCTCTGGGCCAACTCACCCCGGTACCTGTCCGGGGTGACCGCTGAGGATGGCTACCCACCTTCTGGCTCTCAGTCTGCCCCTACGTACCATTGGGCTCTCACCCACCCCGATGCGCCTCCGGCCGGTGGGCTATCCTGGCACACCTTCCGGCCACCTCTAGGACAGCCCGTCCCCTTCCCTGGGATGACAGCGTGCAGAGTAGCGCACAAGCCTTCTGGAACTCAGCCTGCCCCTACACACCTTCTGGCTCTCGGCTGCTCTGACACCTTTCGACCACCTCTAGGACAGCCCGCCCCGATCAGCCCTTCTCGGGACGACACCGCTCAGAACGGCCTGCCCACCATCTGGCTCTCGCAGCAACTGACATCAGGGTGGCCTACCCACCCTCTGGCTTTCGGGACAGCCTACCAACCTTCAGGTTCACAGGATGGCCTACCCACCCTCTGGCTCTCGGTGACTGCTTTCAGGACGACCCATGAGCCTCCCAGCTCACAGTTAAGGCCTGCCAGACCCAGGGACACAATCCAGTGCAAGTGATAGACCCAACAAATGCCATACTACAGGTAATTACCAAAAAACAGTATTTGGAATGTGCACCAGAAAGGAGAGTTTTCAAAATAGAGTCCATTTCCAGAAATGGAGTCTACTCCAGTTTGAGGTGTGTTGCCCAAAATGGAGTCCACACCAAACTGCAGAGTCCACTCCTGATGGCAGCAAATGCACACCCCACAGGTGTTCAGTCTCCATGGTGTCCTGGCCCAGCCTTGGAAAACCAGGCCCACTCACAGGAACACAGTACATTGCACAGGTGCAGTTAACTCTCAGGAGGTTTGATCCACTCCTGAAGGCAAGGTCTTCACCCAAACTCCAGGATACAGCATGTGCTCACCTCCCAGCACACACACAGGTGTTCAATCTTCAGAGGCCCAGTCCCAGGGCTAGGCCTCCCCACAGGAACAGCTCCTCTGGTAAAACGTATGTCTTCCACAAGGGCTCAGTCCAAACACCAATAAAAAGTGAAGACACATAGAAAAGAAACTAGGGCTAAGCCCTACCACAAAATTATCATCCTTTCCTCAAACAGTAAAAGAGAAAAGAGTAACACAGGCTGTAACCAGCCAGTGAAACAACAATCCCTTAGTGAGAACTGAGTTACGCCTGCAACACATTGTGTGCATCTGGAGTTTAACAATCAGTCCTCACTAAAAAAGGAATGCCTGTTAACAAACTGGCTAAATAATTCAGCCAGTTTAGGAATCAGGTTTCGTCCTCCAAAAAAAAAAGGAAGCAGGAACTAACAGTAACATACTGACTGTAACACCAACCAGCACAGAATCAGTCCTCTAAACTGAGGAGACTCAATCTCCTATTTTTTTCCTTTTTTTTTAATTCAACAAATTACAAAACCATTTACCCAAAACAGTTCATATTTACAGCTGTATACAACAGCAATTTTACAAGAGAGAGGAGCAGCAAAGCCAGGCCCCAAACCCTACTGTTCAACCAGTTTACAGGGAAATGAGGACAAACCTCAAATCCCAGTTTCAAGCATGACAAGACAGCGACAATGGCCTTTATACAGAAGACAATCCAGTTACATAAAGAGAGTGCAGACAATACAGACCCAGCAAGCCCCTGTCCCTCCCATCTTCCGGCCACTCTAAGGCAGCCCGCCCCCACACACCTTCCGGCTCTCGATCCACCCCATGCCCCTTCCAGTTCTCGGTCCGCCCTGACACACCTTTCAACCACCTCTAGGACAGCCTGCCCTGGTACTTGCCCGGGATGACAGCGCTGAGGATGGCTACCTGCCTTTTGGCTCTTGGTCTGCCCCTATGTACCATTGGGCTCTAACCCCGATGCGCCGTCCAGCCAGTGGGCTATCCTGGCACACCTTCCGGTCACCTCTAGGATAGCCTGACCCCTTCCCGAGGATGACAGCGTGCAGGGTAGCCCACAAGCCTTCCGGAACTCAACCTGCCCCTACGCACCTTCTGGTTCTTGGCTGCTCCGACACCTTTCGGACAGCCCGTCCCGATGACCCCCTTCTTGGGACGACAGTGCTCAGAACGGCCTACCCACCATCTGGCTCTCGGAGTGACTGGCATCAGGGTGGCCTACCCACCCTCTGGCTTTCAGGACAGCCTCCCAACCTTCAGGTTCACAGGATGGCCTAACCACCCTCCGGCTCTCGGGGTGACAGCTTTCAGGATGACCCATGAGCCTCCCAGCTCATAGTAAGGCCTGCCAGACCCAGGGACACACAAGACAGTGCAGGTGATAGACCCAGGAAACACAATACAGTTAATTACCAAAAAAAACCCACAGTCCTTTCTGGTACACAGTACAAGTCTATACACAGTCTTCAAAATATAGAATCCACTTCCAGGAAGAGTCCACTCCAATATATAATGTGCATTATCGGAAATAGAGTCCACTCCAAACTGCAGAGTCCATTGCTAAAAACAGAGTCCGCAACCAAGGGCAGAGTCCACTCCTGAAGGCAGCAAATGCATACCCTGCAGCACACAGGTGTTCAGTCTCCATGGAGTCCTGGGCCAGCCTTGGAAAACCAGGCCCACTCACAGGAACATAGTACATTGCACAGGTGCAGTTAACCCACAGGGGTTTAGTCCACTCCTGAAGCAAAGGTTTTCTCCCAAACTCCAGGATACAGCATGTGCTCACCTCCCAGCACACACACAGGTGTTCAATCTTCAGAGGCCCAGTCCTAGGGCTAAGCCTCCCCACAGGAACAGCTCCTCTGGTAAAACATATGTGTGGGATATGGGAAAAAGAGTGTTACTTCTGCAATTCCATTTACTTATACAAAGTAAATGAATTCATACCAGTGTGTAATTGTTTGAGCCAAGAGCTGAGTCAACAAGAATGGAAACTATGTGGAGAAAATACATAATTGTTTTTGTATTAGCTAAAATTGTATGCCAGAATGAAACGTGACTGCAAAACAATGGTAGATATTACAGGCAAATAGATAAGATGCGGTGAAGGGAGGAAGTTAAGATAGATACACCTGTACAAACAGTAGATATAAACATCTGTTTCCCATTTTTACAGAAACACAGGAACAAACCCCAATTAAAAGGTCATAAGGATCAGTATGGTAGGGGAAGGTACAGATGGAGGGAGTAGATAATGATGAAGAAAGAACATGCCTAACAATGACCTACAGCAGGACGAGGTCAAACGGCCTTATGAAGCCAGAAATAAGCATTTTGTCATAGACAAGGCTGGATAAGGCAAGAGAAACAGGAGTAATGGGTGCCGGTCTTAGGGAAGTGGAAGATGTAAATGGGGATGAGCAATGTAAAACAAAAGAAACCAAATTATATAAATGTTGGGTATTAATTGAATTTGGGGTGTGTATGTCCCTTGCCTTATAGACACTGGACATCACACCCTCTTGCAAGAGTAAAATAAAGGACACTACTGATTCAGATTGTCTCGGACTGCAATTATTGACGTGTGTGAGCTTTGTTTCTCACATATGTCTTCCACAAGGGCTCAGTCCAAACACCAAAAACAAGTGAGGATACAAAAAAAAAACAAAGAAAACTAGAGTCCAAGGGCTAAGCCCTACCAAAAAGTTAACATTATCCTTTTCTCAAAAAGAGAAACACAGGCTGTAACCAGCCAGTGAAACAACAATCCCTTAATGAGAACTGAGTTACACCTGAAACACATTGTGTGCATCTGGAGTTTAACAATCAGTCCTCACTAAAAAGGAATGTCCGTTAACAAACTGGCTAAATAAGTCAGCCAGTTCAGGAATCAGGGAAGCAGAAACTAACAGTAACATACTGACTGTAACACCAGCCAGCACAGAGTCAGTCCCCTAAACTAAGGAGACTCTGAATCTCCTATTTTATTAAACAAATTACAAAACAGTTTACAAAAAAAAGGTTCACATTTACAGCTGTATACAACAGCAATTTTACAAGGGAGAGGAGCAGCAAAGCCAGACCCCAAACCCTACCGTTCAACCAGTTTAAAGGGAGATGAGGACAAACCTCAAATCCCAGTTCCACATATGACAAGACCGTGACAATGACATTTGTACATAAGGAGAATCCAGTTACATAGAAAAGGTGCATACAATACAGACCCAGCAAGCCCCCGTCCCTCCCACCTTACGACCACTAAGGCAGCCCGCCCCTACCCACCTTCTAGCTCTCAGTCCGCCCCATGCCCCTTCCAGTTCTCGGTCCGCCCTGACCCACCTTTCGATCACCTCTAGGACAGCCCACCCTGGTACCCGCCCGGGGTGACAGCAGTCAGGACGGCCTACCCACCTTGCGGCTTCACTAACCACCCTCAGCACCTATTGACCACCTCTGGGGCAGCCCGCCCCGGTACCTGCCCAGGGTGACAGTGCTGAGGACGGTTACCCGCCTTCTGGCTCTCAGCCCACTCCTACGTACCATTGGGCTCTTACCCACCTGACGCACCATCCAGCCAGTGGGCTATCCTGGCACACCTTCCGGCCACCTCTAGGACAGCCCTTCCCCTTCCCTGGGACAACAACGTGCAGGGTAGCCCACCAACCTTCCAGATCTCAGCCTGCCCCTACGCACCTTCTGGCTCTCGGCTGCTCCGACACCTTTCGATCACCTCTAGGACAGCCTGTCCCGACTAACCCTTCGCGGGGCGATAGCGCTTAGAACAGCCTACCCACCCTCTGGCTTTCAGGACAGCCTACCAACCTTCAGCTTCACAGGATGGCATACACACCCTCTGGCTCTCAGGGCGACAGCTTTCAGGACAACCCATGAGCCTCCCAGCTCACAGTAAGGCCTGCCAGACCGTAGGACACACAAGACAGTGCAGGTGATACACCCAGGAAACACCACAATACAGTTAATTACCAAAAAACAGTCCTTTCTGGTACACAGTACAAATCTATACACAGTCTTCAAAACATAGAATCCATTTCCAGTATACAATGTGCATTGTCGGAAATAGAGTCCACTCCAAACTGGAGAGTCTGTTGCTAAAAAAAAAAAAGAGTCTGCAACCAAGGGCAGAGTCCACTCCTGAAGGCAGCAAATGCACAGCACACAGGTGTTCAGTCTCCATGGAGTCCTGGCCCAGCCTTGGAAAACCAGGCCCACTCACAGGAACACAGTACATTGTACAGGTGCAGTTAAATCACAGGGGTTTGGTCCACTCCCAAAGGAAAAGTGTACTCCCAAACTCCAGGATACAGCACGTGCTCACCTCCCAGCACACAGGTCCAGGGCTAGGCCTCCCCACAGGAACAGCTCCTCTGGTAAAATGTATGTCTTCCACAAGGGCTCAGTCAAAACACCAATAAAAAGTGAAGACACATACAAAAGACAAAGAAAACTAGAGTCCGAGGGTTAAGCCCTATCACAAAACTAACATTGTTCTTTTCACAAAAGAGTAAAATGAGAAAAGAGTAACACACAGGCTGTAACCAGCCAGTGAAACAACAAACCCCTAATGAGAACTGAGTTACACCTGAAACACATTATGTGTATCAGGAGTTTAACAATCAGTCCTCACTAAAAGGAATGTCTGTTAACTAACTGGCTAAATAATTCAGCCAGTTCAGGAATCAGGTTTCCACCCCAGAAAAAAAGGAACAGAAACCAACTGCAACAGTAACATACTGACTGTAACACCAGCCAGCACAGAGTCAGTCCCCTAAACTAAGGAGACTCTGAATCTCCTGTTTATTTTTTTAAATTTTTTTTTAACAACTCCACAGAGGCCAGTATCCTGTCACCAAGTCACCCTTTATTTGTGTGTGGAGAGCTCTCAACACTGATCCGCCTCCCCCAGAGCCAGCTCTCAGAGGGAACAGAACCTCTGACACTCCTGTTTTTTTTGTTGTTGTGTGTGCAGGTGTGAGACACAGTGAGGGACACAAGGTGTATGAATCTTTATTCAATTTAATCTCCTGTTTATTTCTCTTTTTTCTCTCTTTTTTTCTTTTCTTTTTTTCTTTTTTTTGCTTTCTTACCCCCACACTACCACCTAAGTGCGGTAGTGCTTATTTTTTTCCCCCAGCACCCATGGTGTGTGTGTATGTGTGTGCAGGTGATCTCCTGTTTATCTCTGTCAGCCAGGACTCCCTGATTCGACCAGGTTAATAGTTCCTGTGATGTTTACCTGGTTGACCTCATTCCAATCACTACAGTCCTCCCTATCTAAGTCCTGGGACATAAGCCCATTCTTTTTATCTACAGCTTGTCCTGGGCATTTTCACACCAGGTCCGGTTCGTCCGACTCTGCCTCAGCTATTGGTGGTGTACATTGGACCATAGCCTACCTCCTATGCCCATAGTGTCTCAGCTAAGCTCATCTTCTTCAAGTCGCAACGACATTGAGCCTGCGACATCTAATGTGTCTATCTCATCCTCAGGGGTTTCTTTGATGCTGGGCAGAGGGGGAGAACACACGGATTCTGACAGTCTTGCTGGATGTTCTGAGGGTCTGGATATGTTTTGCTCACGCTCTGTTTGCGAGGTTGCAGCTTTCACATGGTCCATACACTTGTTCAGGACCTACTCACCTATCTGAACTTTGTCCATCAAGGGACCTGACCTCTTACCCATGCAGGGCCATTCTCGTGGTTTCAACACTAAATTTTGTCCCCTGAAGCAAATTGTGTCTCTTGCTTAGAGGAGGAACCAGGACAGTTTAATATTGAGTGAAGCTGTAGGCTGTTTCTTTAAGCCTGTTTTCGAAGTTTGGACTGCTCTTTCTGCTAGACTATTGGACGATGCATATTATGGAGCTACCGAATGCCATTCAACTTCAGGAAATACTCAAATTCCCTGCTGGTAAACAACAGTCCATTGTCTGTGACCAACGCCTCTGGGAGTCTGTGTATTGCAAAAGATGTTTGCAACTTTTCAATCATCGTCCACATCTCTGACGAATGAACTCTGTGCATGTCCAACAATTTTGAATGGGTGTCCATAATGACTAAAAACATACAGCCCATGAAAGGACCAGCATAGTCGATGTGTAACCAAGTCCAGGGTTTACTTGGCCATTCACACAAATGTAGGGGAGTGCTCATGGTAATTTTTGTCCTTTTTGGAACTCTGGGCACTGCCCCATCAGTGCAGTTATGTCAGCATCCAATCCTGGCCATCAGATATAACATCTTCATTTGCAAATGCCTGGATGACCCTGGTGGAGCTTAGCAATATCCTTTGCTCAGGACAACCACTGTTCCTCACCATAGTAATATGCGTTCCTCTATGGTGATCTGGTCTCTATGGTATGCTAGGTCAAGAAGTATTTAATTCTGGTTGCGATGGCTCTTTTGTTTCCCCCATCACCACCAGCTGATTAAGATTTTCCAGGACTGGATCTTTTTATGTCCACAGTCTGATACTGTCAGCAGTGAACAGAAGGGTGTCTCGGAAGTTTAAAACCAGAATGGACTCTTATATTGGCACCATGACCAGTGGTGTAAATGCCAGTGAAGGTGGCTCAAAGCATCCACATTTGCCACTTGGTTTTCCAGATGGGTATTTCAAATTATAATTATATACACTCAGAATGAGAGCCCACCACTAATTTCAACCTGAAGCTATGGGTGGCTTGGCCCTGTCCTCTTTAAGTAGCCCTAGCAGGCATATATGGTCCACTACCATTACAAATTTACATCTGTAAAAGTATTGGTGGGACTTTCTCACACCAAAAGATGACTGCCAAACCTTCCTTCTCTATCTGGACAGATCTTCGTTCAGCATCAGCCAAAGTCCAGGGAGTATATGTTATTGGGCATTCCTCTTGCTGGCCACCAGTGAGCCAACACTATCCCGATACTGTATGGGGAGGCATCGTATGTCAGCAGCACAGCTTGCTTGGGAGCATGGTGGTCAACACCGTGAATGACGACAGCTGCTTCTTCACTTCTGTAAAGGCTACATCTTGGCTATGAGATAATTTTCACCACTCACCCTTTTTCGAAATGGTGCGAGGATAGGGGCCAGGTTACATATGAAATTTCTGAAATGATTCACCAACCCAAGGAAAGATCTAAGCTCTGATACAGACGTGTGAGCCTGGGAACCTTCAATCACCTTCACTTTATCTTTCAATGGGGGTGTAACCTGGCTTGTCAATTCAGTAGCTCAAGTAGGTCACCTGGAGTACCTGGAACATACATTTCTCCTCACATGGAGGACCCCTGCCTTGGAGAAACATTTAAGCACTATATTCAAATTCTCTAAATTTTACCTGAGGTAGACTTTGTAAAATGTTCTCCATTTTCTGCTGGAAAATGGCACAGGCTGATAAGACAATCTCGTATATTTGTATAAATCCCTTTATGGTACTAATTGTAGCGTTCTTCTGGGAATTTTCATCTAATTGCAATTGCAGGTACACAGGTCTCATGTCCAGATTCATGAAGGAAGGTGCCCTCCAAGCTTTGCATGAAAATCCTCTATGCAAGGAACTGGGTATTTATCCAGCTGCAAAAAGCGGTTTACCCTTTGTTTGAATTCCCCACAAAGGTGAACCGACCCATCCGGCTTCACAAGCGGTATAATCAGTGCTGTCCATTCTGCAAAGTGTACTGGCTTGATGTTTCCTTCGCTTTTCAGTCTTCTGATTTTTGCCTCTACTTCCGCACGTAAGGCAAATGGCACTGCACAAGCATTGCAGAATTATGGAATTGCTTCTTGGTCAACATATAAAATAGCTTTGTCCCCTTTGGTTGTCCATAGACCTGCCGGCCTGGAACCTCAAGACAATTTTAACCATTTGCCCAAGGCTTGGCTTTGTTTGGGGGTTTTGCTGTGGGCTGACCGAGAACCTCTTTTTTTTTCGGGTTAGGTCCTGGAGTGAGGCTGTGCAGTTGCCTTCACTTTAGTGGTGTTCCCTAAACTCCTTCAGCCTGACAAAGGTGTCCACCTCAGTCAGAACACCGTTTAACTCATTAGCTCCATTTGTCAATTGTCTGATGACAAAGCCAATTGCAGTGCCTGTTTGAAGTCCAAATGGGCTTCAGCTAGTGGATACTTTTGTGTGGTCACATTATTAATCAAATATACCAGTCTCTCAGCATCTCAACTCGGGTTAAATCATAATCACACATCATTTCATGTAAATCATATGAAAGAAGTGAAACTATCATGGTATGCGAACAGATGAAAGACTCAACAGACAATCAAGGTATTTTTCAATGTATAATTTCAGTTACATCACATTGTAAATTTTTGCTATAAATTCTGTGCCTTACAATTGTGTCCTCCACAACCTCCTGATGAAGGAGCGGCACTCCAGAAGCTAACGTATTTCCAATTAAACCTGTTGGACTACAACCTGGTGTTGTGTAATTTTTAACTTTATTTATATCGCATGGTATATGACACTGATCCAGCTAGTTCAGAGTTGGGTCTTAGAGTAAGCAGAGCCCTTGACACTCCTGTTTGTATCTCATAGAGTCACAGAGATGTACAGCATGGAAACAGACCCTTCGGTCCAACCCGTCCTTGTTGACCAGATATCCCAACCCAATCTAGTCCCACCCGCCAGCACCCAGCCCATATGGTCCAGATCCTGTTGTAATCTGAGGTAACCCTCTTCGCTGTCCACTACACCTCCAATTTTGGTGTCATCTGCAAACTTACTAACTGTACCTCTTATGCTCGCATCCAAATCATTTATGTAAATGACAGAAAGTAGAGGACCCAGCACCGATCGTTGTGGCACTCCACTGGTCACAGGCCTCCAATCTGAAAAACAGCCCTCCACTATCACTCTCTGTCTTCTACCTTTGAGCCAGTTCTGTATCCAAATGGCTGGTTGTCCCTGTATTCCATGAGATCTAACCTTACTAATCAATCTCCTATGGGGAGCATTGTTGAACGCCTTACTAAAGTTTACATAGATCACATCTACCACTCTGCCCTCATCAATCCTCTTTGTTACTTCTTCAAAAAACTCAATCACGTTTGTGAGACATGATTTTCCATGCACAAAGCCATGATGACTATCTCTAATCAGTCCTTGCCTTTCCAAATACATGTACAACCTGTCCCTCAGGATTCCCTCCAACAACTTGCCCACCACCGACGTCAGGTTCACTGATCTATAATTCCCTGGCTTGTCTTTTCCACCTTTCTTAAACAGTGGCACCACGTTAGCCAACCTCCACTCTTCCGGCACCTCACCTGTGACTATCAATGATACAAATATCTCAGCAAGAGGCCCAGTAATCACTTCTCTAGCTTTCCACAG
>NC_057711.1:56512000-56570397 GCF_004010195.1 Chiloscyllium plagiosum | reverse complement strand
AAAAATGTGAATCCTTCTCCCGTACACCAGATCCTCAGCCATGCATTCATCTGTTCTATCCTCCTATTCCTGCCCTCACTAGCTCGTAGCACCAGGAGTAATCCAGATATTACTACTCTCGAGGACCTCCTTTTTAAATTTCTGCCTAACTCTCTCTAACCTCCCTTCAGAATCTCATCCTTTTCCCTTCCTATGTCATTGGTTCCCATGTGGACAATGACCTCTTGCTGGCCCCTCTTCCCTGTGAGAACATTCTGCACCCTCTGAGACATCCTTGATCCTGGCACCAGGGAAGCAACACACCATTCTGCTTTTTCTCTGCTGGCCACAGAAATGTCTGTCCGTACCTCGGACTACAGAATCCCCTAACACAATTGATCTCTTGGATGCCGACGTACCCCTCGTTGCATTAGAGCCAGTCTCAATACCAGGAACTTGGCTGTTCATGCTACGTTCCCCCGAGAATCCATCACTCCCTACATTTTCCAAAACAGCATACTTGTTTGAAATGGGTATATCCACAAAAGACTCCTGCACTAGGTGTCTACCTCTCTTACCTTTCCTGGAGTTAACCCATCTATGTGACTGTATCTGAGACTTTCACCCCTTCCTATACTGCCATCCATCACATACTGTTGCTGTTGCAAAATCCTCATTGCTTCTAATTATCTCTCCAACCAGTCCATTTGATCTGTTGGAGATATAATCCGCGGAAACCCTTAAACTCTCTTTAACTGCTTTGTTTTTATATCAAGAAGTGCTACCACACACAACTAAATAGCTTTCTCACTACCAATCACTGTGACTATGTTTTAACCATTAACCATCACCATCACAGCAAATCACCCCTGTAGATTCTGCTTTTTTCTTTTCTTTTATATCAGGGAGTGTTATCACATACAACTCAACAGCTTTCCCCCCACCACCAAATCACATGACTTTTATACACCACAATCAAATAGCTTTCTTACCCCTAAATCACCTTGACTTTGTTTTCAACTACTTACCGTCACCAGTAATCGCCCATGTAGCCAATTAGATATTTACATGTAAACCCGTTATGGGCAATACAAACTGTCAAAAAGTGAAGGAGGAGTCGGGATAGTGGGAAGGGGGATGTCAAAATGGGGAATAAAGCACACCGTATTCTTCCCCTCCAGTTACACCTTGGTACGAACATAACTGCAGAAGAGGGACTGATAGTATGGATATGCTTTATATTCTTCCTAATCATCCTGTGCACACCTCTCAACCCAGGCCTTCACAGCCCAGGGGTAGGGATATTACCTCTGTGCCACAAGGGCCCGGTGGGTTTGCTATATATTTTCCTAATCAACCTGTTTAGAGATGTTATTATACACCTCTGAACAGGTTAGACTTGAACCAAAGTCTCCTGGCTCTGAGGTTGGGATACAACCACTGCACCGTAAGAGCCCTCCCATATCTTTAGGCTATCAATGCTCCTCCACACGGGCCCCTCTAGAATTCATGATTTTAATTATTTCACCACTGGCTATGCCTACAATAACGTAAGCTCTGGACAAAAACAGAAAATCATGCAAATTCTCAAGTGGGTCTGGCAGCCTCTGTGGTGAGAGATACAGAGTTAACATTTTGAGTGCAAAATTGCACTAGATCAGAATTGAAGAGAGATGGAAATGTTGGTTTTATGAAAGAGATAAAATACAAAATATGTCATTGACCAAAAGGTAACGGGAATGGTAATGGTGTTAGAGTTCACACAGATTTTTCATTGTTTTTTTTTTATTCTTTTATGAATTTTGAATTAAGATCTTAAAATGACTGGTGGACTTGGGACAACTTGAGTTAAAAACAAAGGGTCAGACAAACAAGATTTGTTTATTGTCAGTCTGGGCCTGGAGGCTTGTTGTTGGCTGAGCCTTGATTAAAAAAATGATGTGGAGAGGTACCAGTGTTGGACTAGGGTGGACAAAGTTTAAAAATCACACAACATCAGGTTATAGTCCAATAGGTTTATTTGAAAGTACAAGCTTTCGGAGCGCTGCTAGTGGAGCAGGATCATAGAACACAGAATGTATAGCAAAACATCATTGTGTCAAACAACTGATGTAACATAGATTCATAGAAATGTACAGCACAGAAACAGACGGTTAAGTCCAACTCTCACCTTTTAGAATGGGTTGCAGGTTTTGATTCATTAATATGTAAATCCCAGAACTTCTTTCAAGTCACATTCCCAAGATAGCTTAAGGTTTTTTTTTAGATTAGATTACTTACAGTGTGGAAACAGGCCCTTCAGCCCAACAAGTCCACACCGACCCGCCGAAGTGCAACCCACCCATACCCCTAACCTAACACTACGGGCAATTTAGCATGGCCAATTCACCTGACCTGCACATCTTTGGACTGTGGGAGGAAACCAGAGCACCCGGAGGAAACCCACGCAGACATGGGGAGAATGTGCAAACTTCACACAGTCAGTCGCCTGAGGCGGGAATTGAACCCAGGTCTCTGGCACTATGAGGCAGCAGTGCTAACCACTGTGCCACTGTGCCGCCCACAGTTTTGAAGAACGGTTATGCCCAAAGCGTCGACTCTTGCTCCTCAGATGCTGCCTGACCTGCTGTGCTTTTACCAGTGCCACACTTTATCAACTCTGACTCACCAGCATCTGCAGTCCTCACTATTTCCGAGCAGACGTTTGTTATTGACAAGGTCAGCACCTGGGAGTTGGTTCTGGCAAATCTGGAGGAGATTCTGTGCTCAAATAGATGGCAGCTATTGAATGGTGATGGAGGTCTCAGGAAGAGTTGACTGGTTTATCTGGCAGAACCAGAATTGAAATTGATTTTTGAACGAGGTTTTCTGAGAGATGGTTCTGAGATACAGCTGAGATAGGATGAAAGCTACCTGCTTAATCTGATACACCAACTTCTGGAAGCCCAAAAAGTAGAAAGCTTAGTTAGATGGGTTGCTGCCTTTGCCTGGCTGAACTGGGTAAAAGTGATCAATGTTTTAGATAAATAGCCAAGGAGTCTACATTTATGCCTGTGAAACAACACATCATGAAAGACACTTAAGTAATTTGGGCAGTTTGTTTTTTGTTTTATTTGTTGTCAGCAATGTAAGCAGCGAATACACTACATTCATTGGAAAGAAGTAAAAATAAAAGGCTGGACTCGGCAAGATAGCGGTGATTCAGTAGAACTGCTGTGGGCAGCTCTGCCTAACAGCCAAGGCAAACTGGTGTTTTTTGCCATCCCTGGTCAACTTATGTGGTGGAATTATTAGTTTAAAACCTTACAGAACACATATTTGTTAATATTTGGGAGTGGGAAGGATGCCAAAGGGAAAAAGAGCGAGCAAACAGCAGCAGAGAGGACACTCCCCTGCAGCACCTACCACACCAGAGACAGCAGCAACCTCTCCTGGACTCCCCGGGGTCCTGACAGACTCACAGGAATTGGCTGCGGCGATGGAGAAACTTACCTTGAAAGTTGCGGCTGCAATTGAGGAAATCCGTGGGGAGATTCGTGCCCAGGTCCAAGCTATCGCATCCATGCTGCAGAAGCATGAGCAGGAGATCCAGGACCTCGGGGAGTGGCTGGAGGTGGTGGAGGGTTGAACAAAGGCCTCGGAAGCTGCAATGGAGTCCTCATCCAGTCGGATCCAGGTGCTGGAGCGAGAGGTGTGGGCCTTGAGAAACCATATCGACGACCTAGAAAATCGAGGTCAGAGGATAAATCTCCGAATTGTCGGGCTCCCTGAAGGTGAGCAGCCAGTCAGCTTCTTTGAAAGCTGGCTGCAGATGTTTTGGGGCCTTCACATCGAGTCCAGCAGGCTGCAGATTGAAAGGAGGTATCGGGTTACAGTGCACAGATCAGGCCCAGTGCAACACCCCCGCTCAGTCCTAGTGCACTTCCATTCATATAAGGACAAGCAAAAAGTCATAGAAGCTTCCAGATCCCTGAGAAAAGATCCGCAGGCACTACTGTACAAGGGGTCAAAAATAGTGTTTTCCAGGATTTCTCTGCAGCTGTAATTCGAAAGAGGAAGTCCTTCAATGAAGTTAAAAGAGGCTGAGGAACCTGGGCATCCAGTACTCCATGAGATACCCCGCAGTACTTCGTTTCAGCCATGAGGACTCAGTTATACATTTGACTTGGCGGATAAGGCTAAAAACTTTGTGGACACTTTAAAATAGACAGATTAGCCTGAAGATTATGGTTAATGTTTGTTCTCTTTTCTATTTTTCTCCATGTTTTCCCTTCCTTTTTTTATTCCTTTCTTTTTCCCTAATAATTTCTTTTTTGGAAAGGGGGGAAAAGACTTTGGAATAAGTTGTTCCTTTTTTTTAATAACTGGATTTTCTGATAGGAACTTTTGTGGATATTCTTTGTTGTTTCTCTCCCTTTGTTTTTTGTTTGTTCTGCTTCGCTTTTAGTCACAAGTAGGGGTGACATGAAGACAGGGATGTGTTGAGTGCTCATCCTGGCTTTGTCTTTTTTTCTGTTGATTTAAGGATCATCTCCTTGCTTTGCTTTCTGGCATAAGGCTGGGGCACAGTCCAGGTTTGAAGGAGCTGTGAAGGAGGGGATGGGTAGAGTGAGTGCCCCCTATAGTTCTATAGTTGGCTTTCTTTGTAATTTTTTGGTGTGATAGTTGTTTACAGTTATGACCGTGTATTCTTTTCATCCTTTACTACTAAAAGTAGGGGAGTGGCAGTACTTATCCAGGAAAATCTTCCGTTCACATTATTAGAGCAGGTGAAAGATGAGCAGGGACAGTTTGTGATACTTAAAGCCCTGATACATGGGGAAGAATATGGAATTTTAAATGTCTACTGTCCTCTGGTGCATCCCCTCAAATTTTTGATTAGTGCTTTCTCTAAGTTGAGTGCTTTTGGAATACAGCACATTATTATAGGGGGGGGATTTTAATTGTCTTTTGGATCCGACAGTGGACAGGATGCCTTGTGGGCCCCAACTATTTCTTCACAGGCCAAGCAGGTGGTTGACTTATGTGAGGAGGTGGGGCTGGTGGAGATGTCTTCACCCTACCAGCAGGGACTTCACCTTTTTTTCAAACCCACATAAATGTCACAAGAGGATTGACCTCTTTCTGGCTCCATCGGCCCTTCTGGATTTGATTGTGAAGAAATAGTTGGGGCCCACAAGGCATCCTGTCCACTGTCGGATCCAAAAGACAATTAAAATCCCCCCCCTATAATAATGTGCTGTATTCCAAAAGCACTCAACTTAGAGAAAGCA
Source organism: Chiloscyllium plagiosum (assembly GCF_004010195.1). Lineage (NCBI taxonomy): Eukaryota > Metazoa > Chordata > Chondrichthyes > Orectolobiformes > Hemiscylliidae > Chiloscyllium > Chiloscyllium plagiosum. The sequence goes on along the minus strand of NC_057711.1, from coordinate 56,565,145 downwards.
CTAATCAAAAATTTGAGGGGATGCACCAGAGGACAGTAGACATTTAAAATTCCATATTCTTCCCCATGTATCAGGGCTTTAAGTATCACAAACCGTCCCTGCTCATCTTTCACCTGCTAAAATTGGGAATATAGCTATCTCTGATCATGCGGCAGTATATTTGGAGGTTAAGGCCAAGAGTGAAGGACTAGGTTTGCAGCACTGGCGTTTGGACCCTTTTCTCCTTAAGGATTCCAAATTTGTGGAATACTTTTTGAAGGAGTTTCAGGAATTCTTGAGTATCAACTCAGGCATGGCTAGTAGTCCATCCATGCTATGGGAGACTGCTAAGGCCTTTGCTACGGGATTAGCTATTTCCTATTTGACTAGCTGGAAATGACAGTAGGAGGAACAGTAGTGTCTACTTGAGACACGTTTGAAAGTCACAGAGGCAGCACATTTTGCACGGCCTTCGGTGACTAAGCTACAGCGGATCACGGCCCTTCGCGCTGCCTTGAATTCAATGCTGACACAAAACACAAAGAAAGAACTTGCTTTTGCTAGGCAGAGGCTATTTGAATATGGGGATAGGCCAGGGAAGTATTTAGCGTACCTGACTAGGAAAAAGCGTGCTCCCCAATCTATTATTGCAATCAGAGACAGCGCCGGGGTCCTTACATACAATGCTAAAAAGATTAATGAGACTTTTCAGAGCTTTTACTCTGAATTGTATCGCTCTAAAGGTTGCAAAAACAGGAGGGCTAAAATGGAGACCTTTTTTAAAAACCTGGACCTCCCAGGGTTAACCTTGGAACAGGCCTCTCTCCTTAATGTCCCCTTGACTGTTCAGGAAATACAGGAGGCAGCTAGGCAACTTCAGAGTGGGAAAGCACCTGGCCCTGATGGTCTCCCAGGTGAGTTTTATAAGGTGTTTATAGGGATTCTGTCAGGGCCGATGTTGGAGATGTACAATCAGTCCTATATGCATGAACGTCTACCACCATCTTTGAGAGAAGCTAATATTTCCTTAATTCTTAAGAAGGGGAAGGTTCCTGAGGATTGTGCCTCATACAGGCCCATCTCTATTAAATTCAAACTTCAAGATTTGGTCCAAGATCCTGGCGCTGAGATTGGAAAGGTTGTTGCCCCATATTATTAAAGAGGACCAGACAGGCTCTATAAGGGGCCCTAGGTCCTCTAATAATATTAGAAGGTTGCTGAATGTGGTTCAAGTTTGTCAGCAACGATCGATTCAGGGGTTGATTATTTCCTTAGATGCAGAGAAGGCATTTGACCGGGTGGAATGGCCATATCTTTTTTACGTCTTAGAACAGTTTGGGTTGGGTGGAGTCTGTGTGAGGTGGGTGGAGGTTTTATATTGCCACCCTCTGGCCGCGGTCATCACCAACGGGGTGAAGTCTGGGAATTTTACGACTGGTAGGGGTAGTCGGCAAAGCTGCCCCCTCTCACCGTTGTTGTTTACATTGGTGATAGAGCTGCTGGCAGTGGCCATTCGTCAGAACGTCCACGTAACCGCTCCGGAAGTGGGATCGAGGGCACACAAGATTACACTGGACGTGGATGATGGCCTTCTGTTTTTATCGAACCCGATCACCTCTGTACCCCATTTGATACAATGTATCAATGCATTTGGGGCTATTTCAGGATATAACTTTGCAAAATTGGAGGCTATGCCTTTGGGGAACCTTAAGGATGTGCCAGAAGTTGAAGGTGGCCCTAAGTTCCCTTTTAAGTGGTCACGGGCAGGGTTCTGATACCTAGGCATTTTTATTACCCCCAAGTTTGATCTGTTATTTCGGACTAACTTTGCTCACTTGCTCGACAATATTAGGCGAGATCTCCAGAGATGGGAGGCTCTTCCAATTTCATGGCTGGGCCAAATATCTCTCATTAAGCTGAAGGTTCTTCCTCGTTTGCTTTATCCCACGCGTATACTCCCTATAATGTTTCCCAGGTCAATGCTGCAGAAGCTTATGGGGTGGTTTGGTTCCTTTGTCTGGCATCGTGGGCGGCCCTTCATCAAACTTACTAAATTGCAGTTGCCTCAAGGAGGGGGAGGAGTTGATTTCCCAAACATCAGGAGATATCAATTGAGTTCCCTGCTGTCCTTTGTCGCGATTGGGTAGGTAACGATCCAAACTCAATATGGCTGGAGATCGAGGCCTCCCAGGCAAAGTGCCCTCTTATTAACCTGTTGTTCATGGATAAGATGAGGACATTTATGGACCACTGCCGGAACCCCACTGTCATTAGTACAGTCAAGGCATGGAGGGCGATGCATCAGAGTGAGGGCTGTTTATCCAAGACTTCGCCACTTACACCTATAGTTGGCATGCCAAGGTTCTGACCAGGGATGGTGGACTCAGGGTTCAAACTATGGGCAGCAAGAGGAGTTTCTAGTTTGGGAGACTTGTTTGAGGGGGAGGTTATAATGTCTTTTGAGCAACTGAGCTGCAAATATGGGTTGATAAGCAGAAATCTTTTCCGTTTTTTAAAGGTTAGGGATTTCATCCAGAAGAAGACTATGCTTCTCACTAAGCCCTATAAGCCCGATACAGAGAGGTTGTTGCTATGATCCACAAGCACCCTTTTGGTTAGTGCCCTCTATCACCTGCTGGGTGGCAGGGCCTAGCAGGATATTAACCAGTTATGTGAGGTCTGGGAGCAAGAGCTGGGAGTGGAGGTCTCTTCTGAAACATGGGAGAACATATGGGAGAATACTCGAAAGATCTCAATCTGTAATAGGACATGTGCTACTAAATTAAAAGTTCTGGACAGGGCTCATCTGGCACCAGACAGTCTGGTGAAGTTCAAAAAAGGGGCATCTTCAGTGTGCCCCAAATGTAAAATAAGTGTAGGTACTCTTACCCATTGCTTCTGGAAATGCCACAGGCTCCGTGTTTATTGGAGCGCTGTGGCGGGAGAGGTGGGGAGGGTATTGAGGGCTGAAGTCAAAGTAGACCCAATATCTCTCCTCTTAGGTCTACCGAATTTACCATCTTTAGACTGGCATGGGGAGAAACTATTTAATATTCTTGCATACTGTGCACGGAAGAATATTCTGGTGAACTGGGTGTCTGAGAACCCGCTAGACTTGCTGGGTGGCAGAAATTGATTATGGAGCACATTCCCTTGGACTTTTTTACAAACATGGTACACCACACAACAAACAATTTTTATAAGACATGGCAGCCCTACTTGAGTTATTTGGATATAGATTTCTCAGTTATCTTAACTAGGGTGTTTGTTTAACCAGGATGGTTATTTGTCAAGCCCTTGGGCCTGGAGGGGGTCTCCCAAGTTAATATGGGTATATATACAATGCTCCCGTTCCTTTGTTTGGGAACTTTGAACCGAGCATAGCTGTTCTGTATTTTGTGGGGTTTTTTGTATTTTTTTGCTTTTATTTCTTTTTTTGGTGTTGCTTTGTACAGTGTTAGGGTTTGCTTTGTATTAGAGGGTAGGTTAGTAGTTAGTAGATAGTAGTTGTATTGTAATTTGTGTTTTCTTTCTTTTTATTACACTGATATTTGTTATTGATTGTTTTTTTTTCAATAATTTTATATGTTTGTAAAGTTAAAAAAAATTTGCTAATAAATATACTTACAAAAAAAACTAAAAGGCTGCTTCACATTGAAACAGCATTTGAAGCCTTGGGACATTGGGAAGGGAGGAAATAAAAGGGCAAATAGAGTCATATGTTACACATTTGTAAATTACATAAGAGGGAGATGAAGTATTGATTATGATAGAGAAGTAGACTGCAGCAGGGTGAACAATCCCTTCAGAAAACTCACTTTGCTTCATAAAATTACGTATCATGTACATTAAAACTCCGTTCTTTAATTACTGGCTTCATCCTTCTCCCTTCATCTGACATCAGTCAATCATGGTGTCATACTTGATCTTGAAATAAGCTTCCAGACATATATTGGCAGTGTGACAAAAAAACACCTATTTCCACTGTATAACATGTGACCTTATCTTGGCTCATTTGTTGCTGAATTGCTCATCCATGCCTTTAGACTTTGTGCACTCCTGGTTCATCTCCTATATGCAACAGTTTGTATACTTGAGATCATTTCTTCTAAAGTTCTATGTCTATAAGTTAGCATGATTCAAGTCCAATTCACTTCACTCCCATTCCTGTGTTTGCTGATCTGCAATGGATCACAATTAAGCAACAACTTGATTTCAAAATTTGCATCTTTGTTTCCAGGTCACTTTATGGTTTCACTCGGGTGTACCTCCCTGTCTCTATTAGTCTCCTGCAGTCCCATAACTAGCCATGGCGCCTGTGCTTTTCTAATGATCAGTTAAGATTTCAGTCACCTCACAACTGATGGCCACACTTGCAGATGTCTGAAGCTGCTGTGGAATTCTCTCCCAACATTTCTCTTCTTCTCTACTCTGTTTTTAGCTTTAAAAATCATACAACACTAGGTTCTTTAATACTCATGACTTTGACCATGCTTTTGGTCACCTGACCTCAACTCCATGTGGACTGGTGTTATTCATTTGTTATTTAATTATTCTGTGAAGTGCTTTGGGATGCTATTGGTTCTATGTAAACCTAAATTATCGTTATAGCATACTTCAATGAAATAGTTGACTTTGCACTACCATTGAAAAGGTTCAAGTTCACATCTTGATCCAGATTAATGTAATTATGTTTGATATGCTCTTAGTCTTTGGATGCTAACTAAGCAGATAGTTGCAATGATGGAATTAATCATCAGCATGTAAATTGGACACCTTCCAATAAAACAAAAATCCATGGAACAAGCTTTGTGGCAACAGTTGGAAACATAAAGCTTAAAATGAGGAATGGATATTTTCTCCTTAAGCTGATCCATTGCACAATGCATATGTGATTATCTCAAGTCATGACATCAATCCCTTTCCCTATCTAGAATCTCAAAAGTATTTTCCTAACTCTCATGAAAAATTGTCAGATCACACTTATTAATTACTCTACCAGAAGGAAAAATGAAAACAAAAAACTGCAGTATAGACAAGGGTAAATTATTAAATTGGGTAAACAATCAATGATTCTCTAATATTTCCTTTTGCTAATTTTCTTGAAAAACTGAAAATGATAGTAGAGTGGAAATCTATTACAGAAAGGATGTGCCACACAGTGGAATAATGAATGCATTTGTTAACTGTACAATGTAATTATTTTGATTTTCTCAGATTTATATTAATTTTGATTTTTACATTTTATACTTTTTTGTTTCTTTTTCCTGTTACTTCTGTCTTTCATATCTCCTAGATATGAATTAAGGTATGAGTCATTTAAAAAAAATAAGTCTAAACTATTTTTGTCCCTTTCACAAATTAAGCTGTGTTAGCTGTCCTTTTGTCTCAAGCTACTAGTATACTTCAGTGCTGGCTGAGACGGAATGGTCTACTGCTTTTTCATTTGTCACCATTTTGTGAATTCACACTGTGTCCTGGCATCAGCAATTATTGTTATCATTGACATTGTTGGTGGAAATAAAGGCTTTGGAAAATTATGGTTGTGAACTGGTTTGGAAGTGTTTGGAATTGGTCCTCGTGGAGGAAATATTCACAGAGAGAGAAAGTTATTTAGATACTCCAAGAAACTACTCTTAGCTCATTGGGGCCAACTTAGGAGGACGCTGAGGCGATTGAGCAAAGGCACCAATCTCGGCTTCGAAGCGTCTACACTCTCAATCCTTACCTTTACATCGTGATAGAGGTAACATTCTTCTGTTCGTTCCGGGATTATTTTTGAAACTGCAATTGTAACATGTACAACCACTTCAGTGTTACCTTAAAAAAAGAGGTTCAGTTATAAAAGGTGTAACTTAGGTCAGTTTGCAACTTGTTGAGTCGATATTGATACTCGGCAACAGCTAACCAAACTTTGGCTTAACCTACATCTCTCTGTCTCTTTCTGAACTCTGTGTGGTTGCTGCCTGACCTTCCTCTGCGGGAAGAAGAAGGCAACCTGAAGAAATGAGATTCGTGATCAGATTATTAGGTCATTTGTTTCCAACCCCCGCCCCATACAGTGCAATTGTCAAAGGGCGGTGGAGCAAGCAGTACGGAATGAGCACCCTTGCTCGGTGCGGGAGCTGCCCCACTCCCAGGACTGGATCACAGCCTCTGTCACTCAGCTCCCTCCGGTTCTCTCCAGGCACCCGTCCCGCACAGCCTGGCGTGTGCCCCTTGACCTGCGCCCCCTGACCTGTGCCCCCTTGCCAGGCCCCCCGCTTAGCCACTTCTGCTCCCCGACCCCTATTCCTCAGTTTGCGGCTTCATTTTGGTTTCTTCAATACCTCGATACCTTGGTTTTATTTTATTATTTCAATTATTAGTGCACTTTCTCCTTGTTCCCCTTTTTTTGTGACATCTCACTAAATGGTGAGATGTAATTGGTGCCTTATTCACATATTTGATAACTCAGTGAAATACATTTCTTCCTTTTATATAACATGCAGTCTAGAGGGTAATTAACGCCTTCAAACTGACTAATGCGTATGTATGTGTTTATATTTATTTCGTTATTTTGTCCTGGCCGCCTTCCTGCACCTGTTGTTTCTTTCCCACGTCGCTTTCCTACCACATTTTGTTTCCCACAGCACCAGTGAAACCTGAATGGGAGGAATATGTTTCGGTGCTGAATGGGTTAAGCAAGTGGCAGCGTTTCAAGGAAGTTAACCATAGTGGACTTTCTGCTTTTCTAGAAGCTGAAGTTCAGAAATGCTCGAATTTGATCTCAAGTTGACTGAATATTTGCTCTGAATATCAGATTTCATTTGTATTAAAACGGAACTACAATGAATGATTGATTGAAAAACATATCTCCTGTAGATGGGATATTTCGCAAAATGTATGTTAACTGGTATGTATATTAATCAGATAACTGCGGTTATACGCACGCTGATTGGGTTAACTAGAACTCCTGTTCCGCCTCTAGTTGATGGAAATACAGTACTACACATTGCTTCTGGGCAGAGATGAACTGAATTTACAACTGCATAGATTGCCAACACACCTACTGCTTTGTCAGAAAAAACTAATCTGGATTTTGCAGTCAGCTGGCAGATCTGGAATTTAGTGTGCTGAAACTAAGTAACGTCCAGAATAGGAAACATTATATAAAAGAATTATTTATAAGAAAGGACTTTAGGTTATACAGTTCACTGTCCTCAAACTGCTTTTTTAAGCTGCTTGACACTATTGATTTGACATAGTCGATTAACAAAATGGACAAAGGAATGGATAATCCTGCATTCATCACCGATGACAACCTCAATGTAGAACAAAACTCAAAACAAGAAAACATTGCACAAATAGAAGTGCCTAAGCAAGAATTTGAAGAAGGGCCGTGTGGCTGGGGAAGATTTACACCAAGCTGGATTCAGTGCTGCAACAATCCAAAAGGATACTTGGTCTTTTACAGTCTGCTAGGTATCATTCAAGGTAATTTTTAAAAATAATTTTCTTTCTTGTTTTATCTTTTATTTGATTTTTGCTGAATCTGGTCTGTCATTGAAAAGAAAACAAATAGATAAACGTTTTACTTCTTAAAGTCTTAAACCAGTGCTTATGATATGTGAGAATAGGGTCATAGAGTCATACAGTCAGGACATGCTATCATACAACTCCCTTTAGGCTGACAGGGGATTGTGGATTGTTCATGTTTCTACAGCTGTGATGAATGATGTTACATAATTAAGCAGAATGTATTGAAATTTAGTTTTCTTCTTCGTTTTCTACTTAACCGACTGAAAATATTTAACCTGAATTTTCTTTTATTTAGCATGAATTAACTAGGAACCAATGGGTCAAATAAATTTAGGTGTAAAATTGGTTTTACATTTAGATAATAATCTGTGTATTACTGCTTTTTCTTCAGATGAATGGACATATTTTAAATTTGAAACCAGGAGACTAGGATATTGTTTTAAGAAGATGTCCATTCTTCCCTCTGGCGCTTACTGTTGCAAATTAATCTCTGAAGGGAATGTTAACATAGTTGCATACCTGTTGTTGTGGAAGGTAAATCAACCGGGCAGATATTCAGCCTGTTGAAATAAGACATACTGTCAAAGAGATCAAATGGCTATGCTTTACTAGTGACTGTCAAAGCCACAACACCACCTCCAACCAGCCTGCTTCTGAACCCTCCCTGAAGTCTGCAGGATTTTCTATAAGTAGCACACAAATATATACAACAGCAACTGTGTATTATACACTTTTTTTTGCAATACTGCTGGTCTGAATGTGTGAGTGCTTGTGTTTGGGGGTATGGTTGGCTTCCACATTTGTTAGAGTTTCGACAACCCTCTGGGTAGACAATTCTACAGATTCACTATCCTCTGAGTTAAACAAAGATGTCAACTCAGACCTATTTAATTTTTCTCTTATTCTGTGTGTATCCTTTAGTTCTAGACCCCTGACCAGGTGAATCATTCTTTCTACTGTACTTGAGAGTTATAAGCACAATCTTCTCAATATCTCCTCATGGGACAGACATACCATCACAGGAATTAGTCATCTACTTATATCCTTTCACAGGTAAGGCAACCAAAACTGCACAGAATGGTCCGGTCGAGCCTCATGAAGCTTCTATATAATTGTAGAAAGTAATCTTTACTCCTGTACTCCAATGGTCTTGCAATAAAGATCATCATACTGATTACTTTCTGAATTGCTTCTACATGTGTTAGCATTCAGTGACTTTTGAACAAGGCATCCAGGTCTTTTCGGACATCAATACTTCCCAATCTCTCACCACTTAAAAATACTCTCCACATCCCATCATCCTACTGAAGATGATATATATATCACATATATCCATATTACATTTTATTTGGTATGTCCTTACCCACTCACTCAGCCTGTCAAAATCTCCCGCTGAAATCTCTTTGCATCTGAAAATGACCTGTTTATTCCTCTTATTAACCAATCCTCAAACCATGCTGATATGTTACCTCCCCATCGCATATGCTGTAGTTTGGTTTTTTAACCTCCAGTGTGGGATTTTATTGAAAGCCTTCTGAAAGTACAAATACACTATGTCTTCTAGTTTCCCCTTAACTACTCTGCATCGTCAAAAAACTCTTAACTGGTTCATTGAACCTGATTTCCTGTTCATAGATCCATATTGCATCTGCACAATTCAATCATTATTTTCTAATTGTTTGGTTATTACATCCTTTACAATCGATTGTAATTAATATCATAGATATAATAGTATTTTTGCTATTACTGCCATAAATCTAGTAGACCTATAGTTCTGATTTCTTCCTTCTCTCGATTAAGTAGTGGGGTTGCATGGTAGCCTTCTGAATTGGAGGTATCATTCCACAGCCTCTCGAATTTTGGAAATTACCACGAATGGATCCACTATCATAGCCACTACTTCCGACATTCTGGGATGCAGAACATTGAGTCCGATAAATTTTTCAACTTGTAGGTCATTAATTTCTCAAAATTTCTTTTTCTCACGATAATTTTTTTTTAGTTCCTCATTCTCAGCAATTCCTTGGAGTTGTGTTATGTTTGGGAAATTTCCTTTGTCTTCCTCCATGAAGACTGACAGAAAATAGCTATATTATACTTCTGCCATTTCCATAGCTTATAATAAATTCTCATGTCTCTGCCTGTAATGGACCCACTTTTATCAGACATGATTTCCCTTTCACGAAGCCATGCTAACTCTGCTTAATTAGATTATGATTTCCAAAATGTTCTGTGATTACTTCCTTAATATTGATTCCAATACTTTTCTAACAATAAATGTCAGGCTAGTTGGCCTCAGTTACCTACTTTTTGCTCCTCTTCCTTTTTGAATAGAGGTGTCAAAATGACAGTTTTCCAATCTTCTGATACTTTTCCAAAGTGCAAGTACGCTTGGAAAATTACAACCAATCTATCCACTATCTCTTCAGCTACCTCTTTTAGGATCCAAGGATGTAGACCATCAGGGCCAGGGGACCTATCTACCTTTAGCCACACTACTGTGTCTAATACTACCTCTAATGAAGGTGATGATACTTAATTTCTCCCTTCCTTTCTTTGGTATTGTTGGGAAGTTTGAAATATCTTCCAGTTTTTGTCCAGTGTGTGCAGGAGGATTTCCTGTTGCAGCATGTAGACAGGCCAACAAGAAGCAAGGCCATATTGGATTTGGTACTGGGTAATGAACCAGGCTAGGGGTTAGATTTGGAGGTAGTGAGCACTTTGGTGATAGTGACCACAATTCAGTTATGTTTACTTTAGCAATGGAAAGGGATAGGTATATAGAGCTTGGCAAAAGTTATATCTGGGGGAAAGGCAAGTATGATGCGATTAGTCAAGAGTTAGGAAAGGAAACTGTAGGGGCTGGGTACAATTGAAACATAGAGCTTGTTCAAGGAACAGCTACTGCGTATCCTTGATAAGTATGGACCTGTTAGGCAGGGAGGAAGTGGTCAAGTGAGGGAATCATGGTTTATTAAAGAAGTTGAATCTCTTGACAAGAGGAAGAAGGAGGTTTGTGTAAAGTTGAGACATGAAGGCTCAGTTCGGGTGCTTGAGAGTTATAAGTTAGCCAGGAAGTTACTAAAGAGAGAGCTAAGAAGAGCCAGGAGGGGACATAAGAAGTCTTTGGCAGATAGGATCAAGGAAAACCCTAAAGCTTTCTATAGGTATGTCAGGAGTAAACGAATGACTAGGGTAGGATTAGGACCAGTCAAGGATAGTATTGGGAAGTTGTGTGTGGAGTCTGAAGAGATAGGACAGGTGCGAAATGAATATTTTTCGTCAATATTCACACAGGAAAAAGACAATGTTGTTGAGAAGGATACTGAGCTATTGGCTATTAGACTGAATAGATGAGGTTCATAAGGAGTTGGTGTTAACAGTTCTGGAAAGTGTGAAAATGGATAAGTCCTCTGGGCCAGATGGGATTTATCCTTGGATTCTCTGGGAAGCTAGGGAGGAGATTGCAGTGCCTTTGGATTTGATCTTTTTGTCATCATTGTCTGTAGGAATAGTGCCAGAAGTCTGGAGGATGGCAAATGGTATCTCCTTGTTCAAGAAGGGGAACAGAGACAACCCTGGCAATTATAGACCAGTGAGCCTTACTTCTGTTGGGGGCAAAGTTTTGGAAAAGATTATAAGATTATAAGGTGATTTATAATCACCTGGAAAGGAATAATTTGATTGGAGTAGTCAACATGGTTTTGTGAAGGGTAGGTCATGTCTCACATACCTTATTGAGTTATTTGAGAAGGAGACCAAACAGGTGGCTGAGGTTAAAGCTGTTGATGTGGTGTATGTGGATTTCAGTAAAGTGTTTGATAAGATTCTCCATGGTAGGCTATTTCGGAAAATACAGAGGCATGGGATTGAGGGTGATGTAGCAATTTGGATCAGAAATCAGCTAGCTGTAAGAAGACAGAGAGTGGTGGTTGATGGAAAATGTTCATCCTAGAGTTCAGTTACTAGTGGTGTATTGGAAGGATCTATTTTGGGGCCATTGCTGTTTGTCATTTTTATAAATGATCTGAATGAGGGCATAGAAGGATGGGTTAGTAAATTTGTGGATGACACTGAAGTTGGTGGACAGTGCAGAAAGGTGATGCAGGTTGCCGAGGGACTTAGATAAGCTGCAGAACTGGGCTGAGAAGTAGGAAATGGAGTTTAATTTGGAAAAGTGTGAGGTGATTCACTTTGAAAGGAGTACCAGGAATTCAGAATACTGGGCTAATGGTAAGATTCTTGATAGTGTGGATGAGCAGAAAGACCTCAGTGTCCATGTGCATAGGTTTCTGAAAGTTGCAACCCAGATTGATCAGGTTGTTAAGAAGGCATAAGGTGTATTAGCTTTTATTGGTCAAGGGATTGAGTTTCGGAGCCATGAGGCCATGTTGCAGCTGTACAAAACTCTGGTGCGGCTGCACTTGGAGTATTGCGTCCAGTTCTGGTTGATGCATTATAGAAAGGATGTGGAAGCATTGCAAAGAATGCAGAGGAAATTTACCAGGATGTTGCCTGGTATGGAAGGAAGATCTTATGAGGAAAGGCTGAGGGACATGAGGCTGTTTTCATAGAGAGAAGACGGTTAAGAGGTGACTTTAAAATAGAGGCATACAAAATGATCAGAGGATTACATAGGGTGGACAGTGAGAGCCTTTTTCCTTGGATGGTGATGGCTAGCACGAGGGGACAAAGCTTTAAATTGAGGGGTGGTAGATATAGGACAGAAGTAGGTTCTTTACTCGGAGAGTAGTAAGGGCATGGAATGCCATGCTTGCAACAGTAGGCAACATTAATGGCATTTAAATAGTCATTGGATACACATATGAGTGATAATAGAATAGTGTAGGTTAGACAGACTTTAGATTAGTTTCACAGGTCGGTGCAACATTGAGGGCTGAAGGGCCTGTACTGCATGTAATGTTCTGTGTTCCCCAATGGGATTTCACTAAAACATAAGGAGCCAAGACTGCAGATTCAACAATAAAACAGAAATTTATTACACACGTAAAAAAATGATAATAAAGCAAACCAAACCAAGCCTCTGATTTGACAGATGGTTTATCTGACTGTACTGGATGAATGTAAACATATCCTATTTAATATTGAGAATATCAAAATCACTATTTTTGATTGCCACCACAATCTACCTTCCCAAGCTTCATCCTTCTCTCTTGCAACAGTGAGGTTGAAACAGACTGTTTGCAATCTTGGTATCATTTCGTCCCAAGATGAGTTTTTAATCTCATCTCTGTTTCATCACTAAGATCATCCCTGTTCACCTAGGTCCTCAGGGCAGTTCACAAATTCCAGCAATTTGGCCCAGTTCCAGTTGTTGATGTGAAGATAGGAGAATTATGTCCAGACATGAATAACAAGAAATACTGGGAATCTTCCACATCTATTGCTGCTTCAATATTCCTTCAGTGTAATGCAGGACCATCCGTTCTTTTCTATATTTTATAGTTATAATAGAACTCCATTCCAAGCATTCAAAGCAATTCTGAGAAAATTAAATCCACTAATCCCTGTGCTCCTGCTCATATTTGTCTTGCTTCATCTGCTGAGGAAACCCTTGTCCATGCTTAGCTAAATGCTATACTTGGCTTTCCAGATCAGTTTCCTCACTCTCACTGTCTAAAATACAAAGAATTCTAACTCTTAGAAATTCTCTCCCAAAAGACCTTGTGGGTCAACCTACAGCACGTGAACTAAAATGGTTCAAGAAGGCATCTCACCACCAGCTTCTGATGGGCAACTAAGGATGGCAATAGATGCTGTCCAGGCAGTAATGCCCACATCCCATGAGTGTATGCAAAAAATGTCATCCAAAACTCTGCTGTCTCCATCACTAAAGATTACAGGTTGAATTGCTGGCAAGAAGGGGTGTAAAATTATACTGTGACAACTTAACATCAACTGTTTCATTACAAATGCTGACATAATAATACTGGAAACAAGTTGACAGGACAATGTATATTTCAGAACACCTGACTTAGGTTGAGTTAATGGAGAGTGTGTCCATAAGTGTAAATTGGGAGGGAAAATCCAATGAAGGTTAAGTTAAAGCCTGAGCCATTTCAACTCCTGACTTCATTTGCAAGCAGGTCAGTTAATGTTGGCAATTAATATTGGCCTTGATTAAGAGCAGCAGCAGCCTTGCCCATTTCTGTCGCTATCAATTAAATCTCAGTTAGGTATGTAATGCTCCCTTCATTTCCCATTGTGTAGCTGCTGCCTCTTACCTACCAGAGTTCATAAGTGAGAAGCTTGTGTGACACTGGCAAAACTGTAGTTGGCAAATGCCAAACAACTATCTCACTAATTGTCTTAGCTTTCTACAATTCTACAATTCAGGTGCACTGCTGTTGACACAGCAGTGGCATCTCTAGATAAAGCATGTGGCAGCAGGAACAAAACAGGAGTCAGTATGACATTTTAATTTCTCAAACTCTAACCCAGCTTTTAAAGGCCTCCATAGGGCAAGGAAAATGTCATCCATTCTGACATGTTTGGTAAGTCACGAGTTCTTAAAACGCACATTTGAAGAAATAGCAACCTGCAAGTTGAGCAAGGGCAGTGAGCAACCATCTGTCACATTAGGAACAGGAAGTAGGGACTGCCTGGGAGTGTTGACTAGTTAGAGGCATTTAATTATATGTAAATTTGACAGAAACAACTCAAAGAGTCAGAGAAATGTAGTACTGATACAAGATTCTTTTAGTTAGAAATAGATCATCAATTTACAATGCAATTTCCTGACTGGTGTGCTACTTTAGTGCCAAATTAAGGGTTGTCATAGACCAGACAGAAAATCTTCAATAGTATTCCGATTATAACTAATGACATCGGAAGAACTCCTGATAAGAGTTCCGGATATAGGGTCTCAGCAATTAGGAGCCAGATTAAAGGGCAGGACTTCAGGCTCAGAAATAAGGACCATTTTTGGAACCATGTGTCATGTAACAACAATAAGGTAAGTGACTGGAAAAATTATGTAAGGGATGTTGGTTCGTAATATCGCATAATATATTCTTTCTACCGTTTGGATACCACAACAGCTCCAACAAAATAAACTTTAAACAAAGATAGCAGAAGTGCATAATGTCTGCAAGTTCACAGAATATTATAACAGGGAGGTCTGTGACTTGCACTCAATTGAAGCATTTGTTAACCAAAACTTGCAAAACCGGTCACTTGGTTTTATGCAGTCCTTTTTTGCATGACTCCAAACAAATATTCTGATACAGAGCTTCCAAGCTCAGTGTTTACAAAAAAAAATTTAAAATACATACCTTCTGGAAACCAGATATAACTTTCCTGTCAGTGACTCTCTCTCTTTTGTATGGCAAAGCTTGAACTTTACCAAGCTGAAAATGTGTTGCGGGAAAAGCGCAGCAGGTCAGGCAGCATCCAAGGAACAGGAGAATCGACGTTTCGGGCATAAGCCCTTCTTCAGGCTTATGCCCGAAACGTCGATTTCCTGTTCCTTGGATGCTGCCTGACCTGCTGCGCTTTTCCAGCACCACATTTTCAGCTCTGATCTCCAGCATCTGCAGCCCTCACTTTCTTCTTGAACTTTTCCAAAACAAGCACAGAGAATACAAGAGAAACAGAGTTATATTTCAAGTCCAGTATGACTCTTCTTTGGAACTGAGTTCTATTTTTCTCTCCATAGAAGCTGTCAAACCGGCTGAGTTTCTCTAGCATTTTCTGTGTTTGTTTCAGATTTCCAGCAACTACATTATTTTGTTTTTTATTTGATTTTTTTTTGAGTTCCTGACCATTCCTTGACTGAATGAGCACAGCTCCAGTAAATTACAAGAAGCGCAACACCATCCGGAATAAAGCAACCTGCTTGATTGGCACCACATCCACAATCATCTACCCTCTCCACCACTGAATCTCACAAGTAGCAGTGTGTACAATTTACGTGATGCTCTGCAAAAATTCACCAAAGATCCTTAGACAGTACCTTCTAAACCTATGACCACTTCCAACTTGAAGAACAAGGGCAGCAGATACATGGGAATGCCATCAGTTGCAAGTTCCCTTCCAAGCCACTCACCGTCTTGACTTGGAAACATGTCACCATTCCTTCAGTGTTGTTGTGTCAAAATCGTGGAATTCACATCCTAAAGACTTCATGGGTCAGCATACATCTATTGCACCTGTTCAAGAAGTTAGCTCACCACCACTTCTCAAGGGCAACTGGGGATGGGTAAGAAATGATGGTCAGCCAACAACACACAAATCCCACAAGTGTATTAAAAAAAAGACTTATCAAGATGCAGCCTAAAGGAGGAAAGAGAGATAGAAATGTACTGAGATTCAGGGAGGAAATATGGTTGCCATAGCTATGACCACTGTTAGATTTCTCGCTGAGTTTTTCATTATTTTCTTTTATTCTTTTATTACTGTTCTGTATTACAAGCTGAAAATAACAGATGGACTTTGGGCAGCTTGGGTTAAAAAGAAAAGAATAGACCAGAGAAGCATGTTTTATTTGTGAGGACAGCCCTGGAGGCTAGTTGCAGGCTGAGCATTGTTCAAAAGGTTCTAACAAACATGATGGCTCCCAGAAGAACATTGTGTTTATTCAGAAAGCAGAAGCTGGCTATTTATCAAGTTAGTACTAGAAAATTGTACGAGTACATCTAAAGAAGTCTCCATGTTCAAACAGTTGACAATATTGAATGGTGACTGAGGTCTCATGGAGAGTTGATCAGTCAAGGCAAGGCAGAATTGTAGTTTTTTCAAACTATGTTTCCTGAGAGTTGGTTCTGGAATGCTGCTAGGATGGCAGAAAGATTTGAGAACTTTCTGCCTAATCAATATACCAGCTTCCAGAAACCAAAGAGAAGAAATCTACGTTAGAAGTATGGATGTCTTTGCTTGGACGAATAGAGAAGGTGACTCTGATCAATGTTTCAGGAAAAATGGCTAAGAAGTCCACATTCATGCCTGTGAACAATCCATTTAAGTAATTTGGCCAATTTTGTTTGTTTCTTTTATTTATCCCTTCACTGTGTTTATTTGTCTGTCTGTCTATATAGAGTCATAGAGTCATACAGCATGGAAACAACAATCCAACTTACCTGTGCCAACCAGACATCCCAATGTGACTTAGGCCCATTTGCCAGCAACTCATTCATGCCAAACAGATATTGTAAATTAATCTTGCCCCACATCCTATTTATATACCCATCCAGATGACTTTTAAATGTTGTAATAGTACCAGCCTCCACCACCTCCACTGGCAGCTCATTCCATATATGCATCACCCCTTTGTGTGAAAAAGTTGCTCCTTAAGTCCCTTTTAAATCTTTCCCCTCTCTCCTTAAAACTATGACCTCTAGTTTTGGACTCCATTGCTCTGGGAAAAAGACTATTCACCCTATTCACATCACCCCCCATGATTTTATGAACCTCTATCAGGTCACCGTCAGCCTTAAATGCTCCCGGAAAAATAGCCCCAGCCTCTTCAGCCTATCCCTATTGCTCAAACTCTCCAACCCTGACATGATTCTTGTAAATCCTTTCTGAACCTTTTCAAGTTTCACAACATCTTTCCTATAGCAGTGAGACCAGAATTGAATGCAGTATTCCAAAGGTGGCCTAACCGATGTCCTGTATAGTGGCAACATGACCTCCCAACTCCTATACTCAATACATTGATCAATAAAGGCAAACATATCAAATGCCTTTTTCACTATCCTGTATACCTGTGACTCCATTTTCAAGGAACTATGAACCTGCAGCCCAAGGTCTCTTTGTTTGGGAACATGGGCCAAGACCTTACACTTAAATGTATAAGTCCTGCCTTGATTTTCGCTACCAAAATGCATCCATATCCCTTTAAATGTTTCCAATTCATTTTCCAATTCAGATGCCTTTTAAATGTTATAATTGTACCAGCCTCCACCACCTCCTCTTGCAGCTCATTCCATGCACACCACCTTCTGCATGAAAAAGTTACTCTTCAGGTCCTTTTTAAATCTTTGCCCTCTCAACTTAAACCTATACCATTTAGTTTTGGACTCCAAGGAAAAAGATCTTGGCTACTCACCCAATCCATGCTCCTCATGATTTTATAAACCTCTAGGTCACTCAGCCTGTGATGCTCCAGGGAAAAAAGGCCAGCCTATTGAGCCTCTCCCTATAACTCAAACCCTCTAATCCTATCAACATCCCTGTAAGTCTTTTCTGCACCCTTTTAAGTTTAACAACATTCTTCCCATAGAAGGGCAACCAGAATTGTAAATAAAAACTAAAAGAACTGCAGGTGCTGTAAATCAGAAATGAAAACAACAATTGCTGGAAAAACTCAGCAGGTCTGGCAGCATCTGTGGTGGGAAATCAGAGTTAACATTTCAGGTCGAGTGACCCTTCTTCAGAAGTTCTGAGGAAGGGTCACTCGACCTGAAATGTAAACTCTGATTTCTCTCCTCAGATGCTGCCAAATCTGCTGAGTTTTTCCAGCAATTTTTGTTTTTGTTTGTGGACCAGAATTGTCTACAGTTTTCTAAAAATGGCCTCATCAAAATCCTATGCAGCCACAACATGTCGTCCCAACTCCAATACTCAAAGTTCTTTCATGTGCATGGGGCTGAAAACAAATGCTTTGAGATACAAATCTCAAGTGTCTGAGAATTAATTATTCACAAAATCTGGGATTGGTTATACAAAAGTCTGATGAGGAACCATTTGAGTGTCTATTTGGGGACCTTTGATGGTTTCATTTTACTGGATTGCGAATACAGAGGTAGAAAAACTGCTTTTGTTCAGCTGTCTGTCTCTGTGTTATAATACTACAAATGCTGAAATGATTAAAATTCAGAATGCTCAAAATTCTGAGGAATTTTGGGGGATGGAAGATGGAGATCTGGCCAGGGGTGTGTTGGAATATTGAAATTCATGGTTAATAGTGAAAACAAAAAAATACGAATTGGAATATTAGCAGTAGACCTGCTGCAGCAGGCCAATCCCACTCTCAAATTTGAAATTCTCATCCTTGTTTTCAAAGACCCTCATTGCTTCATCTGCAAGCCTGTTCCAGATTTTTTCAAATGTTTCCTTGTTAGTTCTAGTTCTTACCAGCATTTCAATGAGTTACATTAATCCTCTCTCTAATGAAAAATAATGTGCATAGATAGAAAATAAATCCTAAAAATGTCACAGGAGTTGTCAGACTCCCCTTACGAAGCTAGAAATCCTTTTAGATGTTTATTGTAATTTTGACATCATTTACTTAACAGGATCACATATCATCACCAAGTTAGAATTGACAATGTGGTTCAATTTATTTTTTTGCAATACTAGAATTAAACTGAGTATGTTGTCTAATGTAGATTGTATTAGCCTTTTCCCATATGGCAGGATATGGATCTTTTGCTCCCTTGTTATCTATACAAGTGTGAATGAGAAATTGCATATACAATATTGCTTTACCACTAGAAAGTTTATGGGTGAATATTTTTAAAGTATTTAAAATAACTGTAATTGGGATAAGACATTATGATTGAAAAGAGCATGCATTTAGAAATCAGAAAACCATTGAATCTTATAAAGAACGAGGCCATTTGGCCCAACATGCCAATTCTAGCTCTTTGAAAGAAGTATCTATTTAGGCCCAATCTCCATAGCCCTGAAATTAACTCTCATTAATCTAATTACTTTTAGACTGTTACGATTAAACTGTTGAGTCTGCTTCCACCACACTTTCAGCTATTGTCTTTCAAATCATAATTACTTAGTACTTTAAAAAAACACTGAACTTGGCCTGTGGTTCTTTTGCCAGTTATTTTATATCTGTACCTTCAAGTGCAAACAGTTTCTCCTTATTAACTCTTGTAAATGATTTTAAAAGCATATACTAAATCGCTGTAAAATCTCTGCTCCAACTAAGATCATCCTTGCTTATACACATTCTCCAGATAATTGAAGTCATGTGTTTATGGCGCCATTTTGGTAAATTTTTTTGTATTCAAGGCCTTAACATATTTCTTAAAGTGAGGTACCCAATACTCTACCTGGGCACAATCAGAGATTTACTAAAATATATGAAATTTTTTTGTTTTTGTACACTCGGCCTTATGGGTATGCCTAAGGATTCTCTATGCCATCTTAACATCCTTCACAACAGTTGTGTACCTTCAAAGATTTCTGTACACAAAACCTCACATGTGTGTTTAAATGCATCCCCTTTAATTTGTACCATTTTGGTTATATTGAGCCTACTTTCTTCTTTCCACAGTTCATCACTCCCCTACCTTAAATTCCATCAACCTTCTACCAATTAATCAATTTGTCTACATCCTCCTGAAACTTATGCTATCCTCTTCACTATTGACTAACTTTTCTGAATTTTGTGTAATCTTCATTGTTTGAAATGGTCCTGTAGATTAAAGTCCACCTCATTAATAAAAATGAAATAAAGCAGAAGAGCGATTATTGAGCTCTCAGTGAATTTTCACTCCATTTCCTATCAAGGCTAGTGACTCATGACTGTAACCTGTCTTCTGTCCCTTAGCCAATTTTATTTTGGTCTTTAACTAAAGAATGATAAAAATATGGAACTTGCTACCACAAGGAATTACTGAAGTAGCTGGTATTGTAAAAGTATTGAATAGGAAACTGGACAAGCATATGAAGCCAAGCCACTTGTTTCTATATCCATATTCTGTGTAATCTTTTATATGAACCACTTTCCTTTTAGTCCCATGGGCTTTAATTATTTTAACATATTTATTTGTGGTGCTGTATCAAATGCTTTTTGAAAGCCAGTATACACAACATCAGTGGCACTTATAGACCCTTTCCATACTTGTAAGAACTTTCAAGTTCGTAAAGCATAAATTGACTTTAAGAAATAAATGCTGTTGATTCACCCATGTTTTTCCAATTGACAGTTTTGTCCTCGACTGTTACCTTCTGAATATTTTTCCAGACTGACAGTGGTTACGGGGTTTATGCCATTCTCCTTTTTTTAATAGGAGTATGACGTTGGAGACCAGTCTTCTGACACCACTCCTTTATTTAAGAAAAAATAGGGCCAGAGCCTCTATTTCTTTCCACTTTTAATTTCTTCAGCAAACAGACATGCATCCCATTCAGGATAGGTGACTATTCTACCTTTATAGCTGTCAACCTTTTTAGCATTTACGCTGTCCGTCTTGTATCCAACTTATTTACAGTGACATTAGCTGTATATTCTTTTGAAAAGACAAGTGCAAATTTCTCATCCACTTCTCAACCATTCTTTTTTGTTTCTAATCAACCCCGAGATTCTTATGTGTATGCTTTTACTGTTCAAATTGTTATAAAAAAACTTAGGCCAATATTTCCTCATCCCAAATGGAGGTGAGATGGCAAAAAAAGGCAGCTAGCAGTGAGCTAGGCAGTGATCTAACAATATGACCAGAAATCCCACCTCCAAATCTTCCCTCCATTATTTTGTGGGTGCGAGAAAAGGTATAGGTGCCAAACCAGAACTGTGCCTGTTAAAGTAGCCATGAAGCTTATTGAGACCACAGAAAATGGCACAATTGTAGATGCAATGCAGTTTTCCAGGAGAAGGGTGAGAATTGAGAGCCCTTAGCAATCACACCTCGTGAGTAGAGAGGTGAGTAGGAGTAGATTTCAATGAGCATGCAAATTAAGTCTTTGAAAATTTATTTAAATTGTCTCAATTGGCTGAAAAGCCTCATGGTATGCACTGAAAAATTTAAGGACCATGTCAAGAGAAGGTGGAGGATCAGAAATAAAGTCCTTGCTATTTCAGGGGCTGTGAGCTCATCTGCTATTGCCTGGGCTTCATGACATTGAATCAGTATCCTCAACATTACTTGGATAGCAGGAAAGTGCACCTGGAAATGGGATAGGCTCCACCACACTCTGAGACAATTGAGGTATCACACACGGATAGTGAGGAATGGCCTCGAGCAGAAGAAGCACACAGTCATTGAGTCAGAGGCTTGGAGGAGAAGGAGTGCTTATCCAAGTGGCATGATATACTGTGCCAGACCTAGTTATTTGGACATGTCAGAAAGTCCATGCTGAAATAGACTGTGATTTTCCACATAGATGGTCACAGACATCAATGCACCTGATAGTTAGAAATCCACACCTTTCTGCATTCATAGCCAGGCCCTGGCAGTACCATAGAAGGTAACTTCACCTCTGGATCATTTAAGATCTCAGCTGGAGTCCTCTGTAATATTTTAAAGTAATCTACAAGCAGCTATATCTCAATAATCATAGATACCGCTTTGCCAAGCCTTCAAATGCCTACCTAATAGGACCTAAGCACTCAGATGGCATTTGGATTTACTGCAATATTGGGTTTCCATATGTAAAGGGCAGCATTGGCTGCACCCATATGACCAATAGGGCACCGAGTTACAGGTTGCAGAGGCTCAATAACTGGAACGTCTACTGTTCTATAAATACATAGCTGGTGTTCTGTGTACAACATTCTGTTATCCTTCCATCCCACTCTCCTAGGTCTATGAATGAGTTGTTTAGGATAAGGGCTACCCACTTTAGCTGTTATTCCTCACCTCTGCACATGCACCATGAATAAAACCCCAGAGGTGTTACAGTGACAGCCATTTACTAACAAGAACCTCATAAAGCAGTGAATCCGTTTTTCTCAACATGAGATTTGTTGCCTGGATCACTGACATCCTCCAGTAGTGAATTGTGAAGTATTTTTATCAGGCGCTATGGGAAGAGGACCAATATCCTGGTAGAGAAATTTGCTGGTGCTACTCGGGAGACTTTAAACAAGTAAGGGGGGTGCAGTGGTGACCCAAAGAGATAGTGAGAAAAGAGATCGGTCTGAGGCTGGTACAGTTGAGAAGAGGAGCAAGTCAAACAGTCAAGGCAGGCAAGAGCAAGGCAGAGGATGAGGTAGGACTGATAAATCAAACTGCATTTATTCCAATGCAAAAGGTAAGGTAGATGAACTCAGGACATGGTTGGCAACATGGAACTGAGACATCATAGCTATTATAGAAACATGGGTCAGGGATGGACTGGACTGGCAGCTCAATGCTCAATGCTTGTTTAGATAAAAGTGACTTGAGCTTTCAAAGTGGCATTCATCCAATCAACTTGCTTTGTTTGAGGCACGCTGTTGAAGGGAAAATTATCTTTGAATTTACTGTGCTTCATTGTGTGGTCTTGTTCCAAATTCCTCCTGCTTATTGATATATTTTGCTGACATATAAGGCAAATCCTCTTATTAATAATTTGTATCTTATTTCCAGTTATTTTTTTTTACAGCTGAGAACAGAAATTCATTTTCTCATTCTGTTTCAAAGTTGTACATATTTTTGGTTTCCTTTTGGATGGTTTGGGTTCATCACTCATCATTATTGTTTCACCTTGTAGTTTGTGCCATTACTACCCCTGGTGATGCTGCGGATCAGCCTCTGGAGTCACATCTCTGGAACATCTGAAATGTTCAAGGAGGCAAGGGAGGTCACTTCTGTGGTTATGATTTGTTTCCAGGGCCCCTTGTTGGCTTGCATTGCTCAGATATTGAATATGGAGCATGACAGCGATCCCTAGAATTTTTTCTTCTTGCTGCATGTACCTTTTACTATCATTCAAGGGACAAAGGTGATATTGGCTAGGCCAACATTTATTGGCCATGCATAATTGCCCAGAGGGAAATTAAGAGTCAACCACAGTGCAAGCTACTTAATATTTGATCCATGGTCCTGTGTAATAGACTTGATGTCAAAAAGCAGTCACGTAGAAGAAAAGGCTTCTTTGTGTCACTATCATCAGCAGTAACTGAGACTTCTTTGCATCCCCATCTGCAAGTAGGCCTGTGACAGATCCATTTTGAAAAATTTTTTCCAGGCTGACTTTCTCACTGACCTGGGTGGCAACTTCAGACCTGGTAAGGACAAGTGTTGTGACCACCTCTGCTGCTCATGGGAAGAGGTCTTCCTACCTCTGCATTATCTTGTCTACATGGGAAGGTGAGGACTATAGATGCTGGAGATCAGAGTCAAAGAGTGTGGTGCTGGTAATGTACAGTTGGTCAGGCAGCATCCCAGGAGCAGGAGAATTGATGTTTCAGGCATAAGACCTTTCTCCTGCTCCTGGGATGCTGCCTGACCAACAGTGCTTTTCCAGCACCATGCTCTTTGATTGTTGTCTACAGGACCCCAACATCCTTGTCTGCAAAGTGAGACACCAAATTTCCCTTGCCTCGGGTGTATGTCAAGAACCATACATGGTACCTCCAGACAATGCTTATCTAAATGCACTACATCAGTGGTGAGTTAGTCCAAATAAGGCAATTGGTAGAATGGGGATGGAATCAGGTGAGACAGATCAGACAGCTACCAAAGGAATTGATTCGATAGTTAATAACATGAATTTTATCAGTTGTAATGAGAGCTCTCTTTAGTCCTCTTGGAGAAAAACCAACCATGAAACAACAAAATTGACACTTAGCCAAAAATATGTAAGGTTCAGTGCATAGTCCCAGATGATAGGAATCCTATAAACCAAACCACATAGTCCTAAAACAAACCAATCTGATAATCTCACAGTTATGAAACCTCCCCCGAAAAGAATTAAAGCTCATCACTGTTTTCATAAACAGCTTCAGTACCAGCTGACAGCGTTCTGTAAAATTTAAGAGCTTACTTACAATTAATTTATTACATTTGTGCAAGTATATTCTCCCCATGTGATGATACATTGTCCATTCAATAGTGTATCTTAGCAGTATTATAATGTTTTCCTCTATGCATTCAATACAGGTAATAGTTAATTTTTAAAATCTTCCTTGCAAAGATTCTTAATTTTTTTCCTCTCAAATGACTGAGAAGTGATTTTCATAGCTCCTTTCTTATGACAATTACATTCTATTTTAATTCCATGTCCTTAGTTAGAAGGTAGCAAAATTCATTCAATCTGGAAGCCTCTGTCCAGAACGATATTACTAATTTCAAATATGCTTTTATGACTTTTGCATACTGTAGTTGTAAATGTCAACTCAAAGAAGTTTTCCATCAGAAAGTCTAGATTCATATTTCCTTTGTTTCTTTTTTAAAATTAGGTTTTCCATTGTCATTAGACTGTTGATTTTTTTTAACTCCGTTTGTTCAGATTTTATCTTATGATCTCCATTCTCCTTCATAATTGTACATTTTTTAATGTGAACGTCACAAAAGTAGGTTTCAGCCAAACAAATATCCAATTCATCTTTGTGCAGGTAAACATGGGATTACGATCTTTCTTCTGAAGTTTCAGTTTGTTTACGAAAACTTCAACTTGCCGTAGCAGTTTGAAAATACATTTCCTTCAAACAAGTCTTTCTGCTTCAAAGCATTGTCTTTCTTTGTTTGTTCATTTACTTGAAATTCTGTTGCTGCATTCTTTTGACCTGTTTTGAGTTAACGTTCACAAGCAAGTTCAAAGCGGATAGAGTAAGTTTGTTTGCATTGAATGTTTGACTCTCAGAACAAACCTTTTGTCAAAGCAGTGCTTTCTACGATGGGATTACGCCTAGTCTCTGATTATTGGAGTACACCCATCAATTTAATTGATATACTTCCCATTGTAAAAGTGGGCAAAATTTTCTTCCCAGTGAGCTCATTTCCTCATAATGAAATCAACGTTACGAGTAGACAATTCAGAGACCTCTCCAATAACAGACCATTTAAATAAATATAAATTCAAGTTTACACATTGTAACAGATACACTGTTTCCATTAATGTCACATATTAACCTTTTTATGTCAAGCAAAATCTCTTGAGAAAAATTTCTGAATTTTACCATGATAAAACTTTGAGTCAAATTTATATCCCCAAAGATTTAATCTTTTTATGTTTTTCGTCAGACAAAAATGAATCAAGTCACCCTCCAATGTAAAATCCTCATTCTATTTAACCCACTGAAAATACGTTATATGATATTGGTTTGTCACCAATTCCTCCTAACGGTAAAACATTTTCTGCAGCAACAACAAGCACATTTACTAATACGATCAGTTTTAGTTTCAATCTCCAAAATTATAACTTGACATTTTAAAAATTCACTTACCAGCATTATTGCCCAGCCCTAGTTGCCCTTGAGAAGGTAGTGATGACCTGCATTCTTGAAACACTAGAGTGCATTTGCTGTAGATATACCCACAATGGCATTTGGGAGGGTGTTCCAGGATTTTGACCAAGCAAAACTGAAGGAATGGCATATAGTTCCAAGCCTGGACGGTGAGTGATTTGAGAGGACCTTGCAGATGGTGGTGTTCCAATGTTCCTGCTACCTCTGTCCTTTGAGATAGTTGTGGATTTGGAAGGTGCTGCCTGAGGAACCTTTGTGAATTTCTGAAGTGTATCTTGTGAATGGTACACACTGCTGCCACTGAGTATTGGCGATGGATGGACTGAAGGCGTGTGAACAGGATCCAAACAAACAGGTTGTTTATCTTGGATGATGTCAAGCTTCTCGAGTGTTGTTGGAGCTGCACTCACCCAGACAAGTGGGGAGGATTCCATCACAGGCCTGACTGGTATTTTGTGGATGGTGGACAGACATTCAAGAGTTATGAGTTACTTACTCACTGCAAAGTTCCTACCGTTTGACCATTCTTGTAGCCACAATATTTATTTGGCTAGTACAGTTCAGTTTCTGGTCAATGGTAACTCCCCAGGATGTTGATAGTTGGGTATTCAGAGATGGTAATGCCATTGAATGTCAAGGTATGAAATTTAGATTCTCTCTTGTTGGAGATGGTCATTGCCTGGCACTTGTGTGATGTGACTATTGTGTGGTGCCACTTGCCACTTGTCAGCCTAAGCCTGGATATTGTGCTGAATTTGATCATGGGCTGGTTCAGTATCTGAGGTCTAGCAAATGGTTCTGAAAATTGTGTAGTCATTAGCGAACATCCCTGCTTCTGATCTTTTACGGTTGGTCAAACGTGACCCTGATGTCAAGGCAGTCACTCTCACCTCATCTCTGGAATTCAGCGCTTTTGACAGTCTTTGTCTTGTGACAATATGAATATTTTTTAATAGAAATATTATCATATGATCTGTTTTATTACTTTGAGGAGCATCAATGTTTTCAATTTTGCTACCCCTCTCTCCCCCCCCCCCCCCTCAATTGTAATTAATATTTTATTCATGATCATTTTGCTTCTCTGTCCAACTCCTGTGTGGATGTGATCAACAGTTTGTTGCCACCTTGTGTGTCTTTGGGTTAAGTCATAACAATCAACCAAAGCAGTTCCTTTCTTTTTCGGTTAGATGCTCTCTTTGCCAAAATTATGTTATGACATGGTATAAATCCCTCTGTTAATTTAAACCCAACACACAGAGAAGCTCACCTCACGCCGTAATCTGTTAAATTTGAGAGGCAAAGAACTACCCACGGGTCATTTATTAAAGTAAAAATTAGCAATTTTATTCTTTAATTCCAACAGAGAATATTAAAAGCAACAACTTTTTACAAATCCTTTCTCTTAAACCTATCTTTTACCTCCCACTCTACAATACTGGTCCAATTAAAACTCCGATTAAGATTTACAAAAAAAAACTTGTTTCAAAACCAGTCAGCTTTGTCGATTCTTCCTTGTAGCTTTTCTTCTGTCGATTTTTCTCCAGGTCAGCTTTGATGTTCTGCTGCACAAACTTCTTATAGACAGGTATCTTTCAGAGAGTTCTTCAGCTGGCAGTCTATTCGTTGGTGTCCGTAGCAGTTCTTCCCCCTAACTGTTCAAAATTTCCAGTTTTATACCCCAAAACATCGGATCATTTCATTGGTTTGATATGATCTCAAACAGTAAAACTCAAATATGATTGGATTTTGGAATCTGGTGCATAATTTAAATTTATTTTTGTTCCATAGCAATACAACTCCAGTTTTTTGTTTCAACCAAGTGTTACATTTTTATTTTGCTCGGGACTCTGTGCTTTCAGTCCTTGCTAAGCTTTTCAACTCTCTTAAAGATACAGGACACACCTGAATCTTCATAACAATTAACTATGGGTGATTCATCCTTCTTATCAAATCTTTTTAGTTGACCAGAATAAATTTTTGCTGAGCATTATGAAATATCTAGTTAAATGTCTGCCACTGCTCATCTAGTTACCTTTCCCTTAGTCTAGTTTCCCAGTCCACTAAATACGAGATCTGTTATTATTCCTATCTCATTACTAGATCTAAAATATCATGACCCCAGGGAGGATGTACAATCTAAGAAAAAGATCCCTGATACACTGTAAAAATTTGCCTTCCATTTTATTCTTGCCCATCTGATTTGTCCAGTCAATATCTAAATTAAAATCACCCACGATAATTATAGGATCCTTACACATTCCATTATTTCCTGATGTATACTTTCTCTTCAAGTGAGAATACTCTTTGGTTCCTTTAGATAACTCCCATCCTTGACCTCTTTTTGTTGCCATTACTTATTCTCACCCAAACCAATTCCACATCACAATTAATGGTAGCTGTATCACTATTCACCACGGCATTCATTCATCCTTTGTTAACAATGCTACCCCACCTCCCCATCCTTTTAACCAATTTTTGCGTAAAGTCAAATACACTTGAATGTTGAGTTGCCAGTCCTGTCACCCTGAAAATGTGTCACTTTATTTGTTGTTAAGTCACATTAATTTATTTCTCTTTGCATCTTCAACTAATCTAACCTGTTATCAATATTTCATGTTTCAGTTCAAGAGCCTTAAGCTTTGACTTTATTTATTCTTGTTCCAATTTTTGCTACGTTCTCTATTTATATTTTTTGCCCCTTGCTGCTAGATTTGATTATTGTTCACCTCTTTATAAAGTGCACTTTTCACTTTTGATTGATGTTTTAAAAATTCCCTTCAGTTTGAACCCCTACAGTACAGGATGAGGCCGTTCAGCCCATCAAGACTGCACCAAAGAGCATCCCACTCCACCATCTCCCTGTGACCCCACATTTACCATGGCGAACCTACCTAGCCTACACATCCCTGGACACTACAGACAATTTAGCATGGCAAATCCAACTAGTGTGCACATCTTTGGACCGTGGGAGGAAACCGGAGCACTGGAAAGAAACCCACGCAGGCATGGGGAGAATGTGAAAAGTGCACACAGGCAGTCACCCAAGGCTGGAATTGAACCCAGGTCCCTAGTGCTGTGAGGCAGCAGTGCTAACCACTGAGCCACTGTGCCGCCCCCTCAAAATCCATACAGAATGCTTTGTGTTGCATCTGTAAAAGTTAGTGGGGGTCCTTATGGACATGCCAAATTTCCTAAGCTGCCTGAGGAAGAAGAGGTATGGTTGTGCCTTCTTGACTGTCACATTTACGTGGGAGGTCCACAGATTGTGACTTTCGTTGCTCGGAGGTACTTGGTGCTGTTGACTTTCTCTCCCTCAGCTCCATTGATGTAGATGAGGGTGTGTCCTCCTCCTTTCTTCCTGAAGTCAATGATCAGTTCTTTTGCCTTCATTGAGAAAGAGGTTGTCACAGATAACAATTTTAGGCACCCACAAGATAGAGTTCCCACCTAATAGACAATGTAACATATAATTTTCAATTTTACTAAAAGTGAAACAGGAATCTCTTCTGTAAAGTTTCATATATAAATTGTGTGTGAAAAGAAAATCATGCTTACACAATGTTTTATTATAATTTTGTTACAGAAATGTTTTAACACATAAAATCATTCTTTCAGCTAACAACTGGAAGTTTGAATTCTTTTTAAAAATTGTCAATCTCTTCTGAGATTGTAATAGATCAATATCAAAGATCACTTGATTTAGGAAATTACAACCAGACCTCCATTGCTTTGTTGAGGCAAATGACATGGAACTGAGTCACTGGCATAGTTATGCCTGGGTAAGGAGGGATAGAGTGTCTTTTCCTCTTGTTGATTATAGTAGCTGCATTAAAGTTTGAAAGATGAATTTACTAATCCAATTAACTGTTTATGTGCTGATTGTACCGGATTATCAAATCAGGCTTTTTTTGACTTTCTAACATGGTTCTGGAACATTAAAAAGTCAATATAACTCCCAAAACAGAACTTGAAAGACACTCACACAGTTACAGATTTAAAAAGATGTAAAATTGACTAAATGGTAAGGCAGGAATGAAGAAGGGCTAATGCCCGAAACGTCGATTCTCCTGTTCCCTAGATGTCATTCCTGAAGAAGGGCTAATGCCCGAAACGTCGATTCTCCTGTTCCCTAAATGTCATTCCTGAAGAAGGGCTAATGCCCGAAACGTCGATTCTCCTGTTCCCTAGATGCTGCCTGACCTGCTGCGCTTTTCCAGCAGCACATTTCCATAAATGGTAAGGCATCAAAAGTATTTCTAAAAAGCAACTTGCTCTGGCTGTATTTCATTCAGGACATGTGGGTTTTGCTGGCTATGCCAGCATTTATTGCCCATTTCTGCAGGAGGAGATATCGGTGATCTGCTTTCTTGAAATACTGCAGTCCAGTTAGTGTAGGTATACCCACAGTGCAGTTCAAGATAGCGTTACCGGATTTAACTGAGTGACGGTGAAGGAACAGTAATATATTTCCAAATGAGGCTGGTGAGTGGCATGGAGAGGAAATAGTAGTTGATGATGTTCGCATGTATCTTCTGCTCTAGACCTTACAGATGACAGTATTTGTGGGTTTGGAAAGAGCTTTTTAATGAACCTTTGTGAATTTTTTGATACGGATGTTCTTGTCATTGTCAATGGTATTAGTGTTGGGACATGTTTCTTACTTTAAAATGATAAATATTCTTTATGTTGCAGGTACTTTAGTGAATGGTCTGGTGAACATCAACATAACTACAATTGAGAAGCGATACAACTTGAACAGTTTCACCACAGGAGTGATTTCTACAGGCTACGATATGTCCTTCTGTGTTTTATGCCTTTTTGTCTCTTACTATGGACAAAAGGGGCACAAGCCACGATGGCTGGCTTTTTCGTCTTTTATGCTGGGATTGGGATCACTTGTGTTTTGTCTTCCTCATTTCACTAGTGGCCTGTATAATTATGGTGCACAAATAAGAGGTATGCTTGTTTATAAAGTACTGTTTTGTTCACTATTTGTTGAATACAGTTTTGCATATTATGGTATTTTCAAAAAATATAATGCGACCTGATGTTAAACTTGGATTGAAGAGAAAAAAAGGGAAGTGTTCTAATTTGTACCATTTGACTTGAGAAAATTACCCCAATCATTACATCCCTAATGGTTCAGTAGATGAAGATATCACATGCTGTGGCAGTGAACAGTACAAATTTGATGCTGGGCAAATATTGGCCAAAACTTGTAAAGAATAAATCAGACAACTTCTAGTAACTCTCAGTGTGTGATTAAATGCTGAATACACAACAACCTGAGTTCCTATTGCCCTCTAGAAGCTTTGCACACAGACTCCCATTGAGAACCACAGCTTTGAATGCATTAAAGAGTGTGAAGTTGGTGTACTTATACATTAATTAACTGCTAAAATTGCCAGAAAATGTTATGGTTTGTCTGTTTAAGTGTTGTGAAATTGTACGGGCATGCAAAGTCTAAATTATAGCCAAGCAACCACTCTGGCACTGAAAATTAATATTTATAAGTGCAGTCATTCCTTCAGAATTTAATTATTGCTGGAGATTACTAAAAATTTACTTCCTTTTTTTTCTCTGTCTTGGAAATCCCTCATTGTTAATTGTGTGTTTTCTTCCCCCTTTTCACTTTCTGCTCATGATATGACATTGATTAGCTGTTGTGATTTATATTTCTTGGTTCAGACTGTATAACTCAGTCAGAATGTTTTAAATGAGTGAAATCAATACCCAGCTATTTATCCTGGTTATACAATTAGTAGAACCTCGAGAGAAAGAACAGCACTGAAATAGGTTTCATGTCACAACAAGTTCTTGTGCAAAATACCATAGGAAATCTCTGGGCAAGTGTAATTGTACTAAATAACAAGTGCAGTTTGTTTACCATTCACTAAAAAATGTAATCATAAGACCTTAAGATGGAGGAGCAGAAGTAGATCATTCAACCCATTAATTCTGCTCTGTATTCAATGATATCATGGCTGATCTGATAACCTTCAATACAACTTTCTTGCCTTCTTGCCATGACCCTTGATTACCTTATTGACGAAAATTATGCTTTTCTCAGCCTTGAATATACTTAATGACCCAGGCTGTGCAGTAAATAATTCCACTGAATCACGACTGTCTAAGAGAAAAAAATTGTTCCTCATTTCTGTCATAAATATTGTTGTGGGCAAACTCACCAGAAGTTACCTTTAATTCAACCGCTTGTTAAGAAATCTCACAGATGATCAAGAACTGAAACAATGATTTAAACTTTATCGTATGCAGCAACCAAAATAAGACCCTCAAGTAAGCACGTTAAACCTCACAATGTAATCTGGCTATTTACCCAATGAATGGTGGAATCTGGCCAGGATTCCAACCAGTGGTGGTCTGTGTCTGGAAGTGTCCTTGTACAGTGTTGTTCTTCAATACTCTGCTAGGGGTGGAGTTCTGGTGTTTGATTCTTTTACAGGTTTCCGTCCTTCGGATTATTATTGGTGATTTTTTTAAAGTCCTTTCATCTAACTTACTGCAAGTCCACAGTTTGCCTTCTTACCAGAAGTATCTTTTTGTTCCTTGTTCCATTTGGCCTTAACTGTCTGTAAAGACACAGCTGCCCTGTAGTTAACTCCTTAACATCTTCTGTAGGGCAATCCTTGTCCTTTATGGCAGGTATCAAAGCAGTTTTTCCTGTGCAATCTCAACCACCTTCCTTTCCAAGACATGACTAATTGCTTTGATTTCTTGAATAGGTGTGTCCTTGTCATAGAATCATAGAATCCCTAGTGTGGAAACAGGTCATTTGGCCCATCAAGTCCGCACAGACCTTCTGAAGAGTATTCCACCCAGACACACTTCCTGATCCTATCCCTGTAACCCTGCATTTCCTATGTCTGATCCACCTCACCTGCGCATCCTTAGATACCATGGGCAATTTAGCAAGGCCAATCTACGTAACCTGCACATCTTTGAGCTGTGGGAGGGAACCGGAGCACCGAGAGGAAACCCACTCAGGCATGGGGAGAATGTGCAAGCTCAGTGCTAATCATTGAGCCACCATGTCTTTAATAGTTTATTCCAGACAGTTATTACTGATTATTTACATGTGTAAATTTATCTTCTGTTGATTTTTTTCAATCTATGAACAGTTATTAAAGTTGTGAAGTTTTTAATATCACAATATGTAAAACCTTATTCTGAGATTATGTCCTTTGGTCCTAGACTCCCGCACAAGGGAAAACAACCTCTCTGTATCTACCCTGTCTAGACCCTTAAGAATATTCTATGTTTCAATAAAGTTACCTCTCATTCTTCAAAAGTCCAATTGATCCATGCTCCACCTACTCACCCTCTCCTCATAACACAGTAACTCAATACCCATGATCAAACTAATGAACATTCTCTAAACTGTCTTCAATGCCATTATAGCTTTTCTTAGAAAATGTGAAGTGTGAATTTGTCCATTTTGGAAGGGAAAACAAAAGTACAAAGTATTATGTAAATGGAGCAAAACTGCAGAGATCTGAAACACAAAAGAACTTGAAGATACTTGGATTTAGATCAGAGTGGTGCTGGAAAAGCACAGCAGGTCAGGCAGCATCCAGGAGCAGGAAAATCGACATTTCGGGCAAAAGCCCTTCATCAGGAATAGATGCAGGAAGCCACCAGGGTGGAGAGTTAAATGGCGGGGGGAGGGGAGGGGGTCCACTCCTCCCCAATTATCCTTCCACCCTGGAAGCTTCCTGCCTCTATTCCTGATGAAGGGCTTTTGCCCGAAACATTGATTTTCCTGCTCCTCGGATGCTGCCTGATCTGCTTGCTTTTCCAGCACCACTCTGATCTAAACTCTGGTTTTTAACATCTGCACTCCTCACTTTTGCCTTGAAGATACTTGGGCACATCTTACAGAAAGAGAGCACATATGTGAAAAAGGCAACCAGAAAGCTAATGAAATGTTGGCTGTCATTTCAAGGTTTGAGTATAAGAGTCCGGAATTGTTACTGGTGCTGGTGAGACCACATCTGTGAGCATTTTTAATCTCCTTATTTAAGAAAAGAGATTGTTTAATTGAAGGAAGTTCAGAGAAGGTTCACCAGGATGACCTGTGGTATGAAGAGATTGCCTTATAAGCAAAGGCTAAATAGGTTGGGATTCCATTCACTGGAGATTAGAAGAATGAGAGGTGTTCGCATTGAAATGCACAGAATTCTTAAGGGGCTTGGAAGGGTAAATGCTAAGACAGGGGTGGGGAACCTGCGGCCTTCTAGGCTATTGTGTGTGGCCTTTGAATGAATCCAAATTTTGCAGAACAAATCTTTTGTTTTTTATTAATATGTTTTTCTTCGTCCTTTATTATTTTTATTTTAATCTTAAAATGAAAGTATTTAAAATACCAGAGAGTGAAATAATTCTCACAGACTGACCGCCACAATTAAAAAAATGTGAATTTTGAAGAATATATAATTGACGTTTCTTGGATGCGGCTTTATTAGATTACAACTAACATAATTAGATTAGATTAGATTACTTACAGTGTGGAAACAGGCCCTTCGGCCCAACAAGTCCACACCGCCCTGCCGAAGCGCAACCCACCCATACCCCGACCTTTACCCCTTACCTAACACTATGGGCAATTTAGCATGGCCAATTCACCTGATCTGCACATCTTTGGACTGTGGGAGGAAACCGGAGCACCCGGAGGAAACCCACGCAGACACGGGGAGAATGTGCAAACTCCACACAGTCAGTCGCCTGAGGCGGGAATTGAACCCGGGTCTCTGGCGCTGTGAGGCAGCAGTGCTAACCACTGTGCACCGTGCCGCCCACAATGCGGCCTTCCAACATGAAAAGGCTCCCCACCTCTGTGCGAAGAGGATGTTTGCCTTCATGGTAGAGTCTAGGACCAGAGGGCATAATCTCAGAATTGAGGACTGCCAATTTTAACTGAGATGAGGATTAATCTCTTCTCTCAGAAGGTAGCAAGTCTTTAGAACTCCTTGCCACAGTCCTTGTGTGTATTTAAGACTGAGATAGATAGATTCTTGATCAGTAGGAAAATGAAGGGTTGTGGGGAAAACTGAGGAAAGTGGGTGTGAGGGTTAGATCAACCATGATCCTATTCACTGACAGAGCAGGATTGAGCAGCCAAACGTCTTACTCTGTTCCTGTTTCTTATAGTCTTACGGTTGTCTAAAGAGGTCAAAGCTGTTCATGGTATTTCAGCTGTGGTCTGATTACTGCCTTTGTAGTTTTTAGCAAGACTTTCCCATTTTTTAAATATTTTAAAATCTATTTTCTGAGGAAAATAGCATTATTTTGTTCTTTTAAAAAAAGTCCAGAAATGCATGTAATAAGTGAAAGCTTTATCTACTAACATAGAAACTAGGAGCAGGAGTAGGCTATTTGCACTTCAAGGAGAAAGTGAGGACTGCAGATGCTGGAGATCAGAGCTGAAAATGTGTTGCTGGAAAAGCGCAGCAGGTCAGGCAGCATCCAAGGAGCAGGAGAATCGACGTTTCGGGCATGGGCCCTTCTTCCTGTAGAAGAGCTCATGCCCCAAACGTTGTTTCTCCTGCTCCTTGGATGCTGCCTGACCTGCTGCGCTTTTCCAGCAACACATTTTCAGCTATTTGCACTTCAAGCCTGCTCTGCCATTCATGTACTCATGGATGATTCTGTCACAATGCCATACACTGCTTTCTTTCCATACTCTTTGATGTCTTTAAAATCTGTTTTATTAATTCCTTTCATGAATATACTCATCGATTAAGCCTCCTCATCCATCTAAGATAGCAAACTCCAGTTTGGCCACCCTCTGAATGAAGAAATATTTCCTCATCTCAGTCCCAAATGGTCTACCCATATCCTTACATTCCATGTCCCCTTGTTCTAGTCTCCCCAGTCAGGTGAAGCATCCTCCGTGCATCTAGTTTATTCAGCCCTGTTTGAATTTTAAACGTTTTGATTGTATTGCCTCTCATTCCTCTATACTCTCCTGAATACATGCTCAGTTGAATCAACCTCTTCTCATATAGCATTCCGGCCATCCCTAGTATCAGCCTAGAGAACTGCACTTCTTCGATGGCAAGTATATCTTTTCCTTAGATGCAGTGTCAACAAATCGCTGTAGAAGTGCAGTAAGACATCCCTACTTTGAATCCTCTTCCAATGAAAACCAATGTACCATTGACCATCCTAATTGCTTGTTGCACTTACCTGTTTTCTTTCATTGACTGGTGACACTGGGATCCCACGTCCACATTTCCCAATACATCACCATAGAAATAAAACACTCTTCTCCGTATTTCACATCATTCTGTATAACCTCATAATATTCTTGGTTATACTGTATTTCTGAACATTTCAAGCCATATTGTTAAATCTGAGATTGAGAAGCCAGAAGCTATTTTCACATTTGTGGGAATGATATTTGGTGAAGTAGAAGATTAAAAAATAGAACCTTGAAAGTAGTAATTTCTGGTTTACTCTCATTGCCAAACTCAAAACAAAGGAAGAAAAAAAGGTTAAAGGAAATAAGTCAATCACTGAAGAGCTGGTGTATTGTTCAGAGATTCAGCTTTCTTGACAATTGGAATCTCTTTTTGGTAGAAAAGACCTGTTCAAAAAGGATGGGTCTAAACTAAACTGGAAAGGGACCAATATCTGAGCAGAGAGGTGTGTTTGTTCCATTAAAGGAGACTTTATATTGATAGAGAGGGGGGAGTGGAAAAATTCTAAATAACAGGGTAAACAGAAGGATTGATGGGGAGGGTTCTGAATGTGAGGAGAGCACGTCAGCTAGAGAAGAAAGACGAGAGAGTCAGAGTATGTAGTAACTCTGAAGAACTAAATTGCTTTTATTGCAATGCAAGGGGTCTTACTGATAAGGCTGATTAACTCAGGGCATGTTTCAGAACATGGGATGGGGACATCACAGCTATTACAGAAACTCGGCAGAGAGACGGACAAGTCAGGCAGCTCAGTGTTCCGAGTTTTTGATACTATAGAAGAATAGAAAAGGAGGCAAGAAAGGAGGGGGCTGGTGTTTTTGATTAAGGAACACATTACTGCTGCAACTAGAGAAGATATTTCTAAAAAATTGTCCAGTGAAAATATATCGTTAGCAATTAGAAATAATGGGATTGTACTATAAGTCTCCCAACACTAAGAGGGAATTTGAGAAACAAATATGTTGGGAGACCTCAGATGCATGTAAGCATAAGAAGGTTGTATTAATGAGTGATTTTAATCTCCCAAACATCGACAGTGTTAAAGGTTTGGATGGTGAAGAAATTGTCAAATGTGTTCAAGAAAATCTTCTTTATCAATATATGGATGCTCCCACAAGAGAAGGAACTAAACTAGATCTTCTTTTGAGCAATAAGGCAGGACAGGTGACTGAAGTAAAAGTGGGGGAATTCTTTGGGTCTAGTGTTTATAGTTCTATTAGTTTCAAAATGGTTATGGAAAAGGATAAGCCTTCCATAAAAGTTAAAGTTTTTAATTGGAGTAAAGCAAATTTTAATGGTGTGAGACAAGAACTTTCAAAAGTTGATTGGAGGAGACTGTTTGCAGGTAAAAGGACATCTGACAAGTGGAAGACGTTCAAGAATATGATAACAAGAGTTCAGAGGCATTTTAGAGTCACAGAGATGTACAGCACGGAAATAGACCCTTCAGTCCGACTCATCCATACCAATCAATTATCCTGAACTAATCTAGTCCCATTTGCCAACTCTGGCCCATATCCCTCTGAATCTTTCTTATTCATACACGCATACAGATGTCTTTTAAATGTTGTAATTGTACCAGCCTCCACCACTTCCTCTGGCAACTCATTCCATACACATACCACCCTCTGCATGAAAAAGTGTCCCCTTAGGTCCCTTTGAAAATTTTCCCCTCTCACCTAAACCTATGCCTTCAAGTTCTGGACTCTCCCACCCCAGGGAAAAGACCTTGTCTATTTCCTCTATCCATGCCCCTCATGATTTTATAAATCTCTACAAGGTCACCCCTCAGCCTCTGATGCTCTCGGAAAAAACAGCTCCAGCCTGTTCAGCCTTTTCCTATGCTGTTAGAATGAAGGGTGAGGCTGGTAAGATCAAGGAACAATGGATGAACAAAGATATTGAGGTTCTGGTCAAGAATAAAAGAGAACCTTATTTTAGATAGAGAAAATTTGGTTCAATTGAATCTCTTAATCAATATAAAGGGTGTAACAGCATTCTTAAGAGAGAAATCAGAAAGGCAAAGAGGAGATTTGAGATAGCCTTGGCAGATAAGGTTAAGGATAATCCAAAGAGATTCTACAAATACCTTAAGAGGAAGTAGGTAACTATAGGGAGGATAATGCCTCTTAAAGGTAGTCTTTGTGTTGAACCCCAGGAAATGGAAGAGATACTAAATTAATATTAGTTAATTTTTATGGAGGAGAAAGAAATGGAGTCTAGAGAATGCAGAGAAATAAACTTTGATGTTTTAAAAACAGTTTGCATTATAGAAAATAATATGAAGTGGATAAATCTCCAGGACCTAATCTAATGTATCCCAGAAAGTTGTGGGAAATAAGGGAGGAAATTGCAAGACCCCTTGCAGAAATATTTGCATAATCTATAACTACGGGTGAGGTGCCTGATGATTGAAGTGTGGTTAATGTTATACCTTTGTTTAAGAAAGGCTGTAAGAAGAAACCGGGGAACTATACACCTGAGAGTCTGATTTCAGTTGTGGATAAATTGTTGATGGTAATTGTAAAAGATAAGATTTATGAAAATTTATAGAGGCAAAAATTGGTTAGGGATAGTCAGCATGGTTTTGTGTGAGGAAAATCATGTCTCACAAACTTGATTGAGTTTTTTGAGGGAATTACCAAAAAGATTGATGATGGCAGAGGTTCCGCATTGTAGACTATTAGTAATGTTAGGTCACATGAGATTCAGCGTGAGCTTGCCAATTGGGCACATAATTGGCTTAACAGCAGTGGGCAGAGTGTAATGGTAGAGAGTTGTTTTTTAGACTGGTAGCCTGTGACCAATGCTGTTCCATAGGGATCAGTTCTGGGTCCTCTTTTGTTTGTCATTTTATACAAATTATTTCAATGAGAATATAGAAGGCATGGTTAGTACGTTTGTGGACAACACCAAAATTGGTAGCATTGTAATCAAAGGTTTTCTAAGATTACAAAGGGATCTTGATCAACTGGGTCAATGGGATAAAAAATGGCAGATGAAGTTCAATCTCGATAAATGTGAGATATTGCAATTCGGGACATCAAACAAGGATAGGGCTTATACAATTAATGGAGAGGCCTTGGATAGTGTTTTAGAACAGAGGAATCTCAGGGTGCAGGCACAATTCTTTGAAGTTTATATCACATATAGACAGGATGATTAAAAAGGCGTTTGTCATATTTGCCTTCATTGCTCAGTCCCTAAGGGAGATAGGTGAAGCCTCTTCTGGAGTACTCTATCCAGTTCTGGTTGTCCAGTAATAGGAAGGATATTATTAATCTGGAGAGGGTTCAGAAGAGATTTACCAGGATGTTGCTGGGTATGGAAGGTTTGAGTGATAAAAAAAGTCTGGATAGGTTGGGAGTTTTTCCACCGGAGCATAGGAGGTTAAACGATGACCTTATAGAAGCTTATAAAGTAATGACGGGCATAGATAAAGTTAATGGTAGTTGTCTTTTCTTGAGGATGGGTGATTTCAAAACTGGAGACATTTTTAAGGTGAGTGGAGAGAGATTTTAATAAGGCAAGAGGCAATTTTTTTACACAAAGATTCATGTGTGGAGTGGTCTTTCTGAGGAAGTGTTGGATGTGGGTACAATTACAATGTTTAAAAGACATTTGGATAGATACATGAATAGGAACGGTTTGGAGGGATATGTGCCAGGAGCAGGCAGGTGGGGTTAGTTTAATTTTGGCTCATGTTTGTCATGGACTGGTTGGACTGAAGGATCTGTTTCTCTGCTGTATGACTCTGTGACTATCTACCATGTTCATTAAATTTGTCTAGATCGCCCTGAAGTCTCCTTGCATCTTCTTCACAACTCACAATTCCACCTAGTTTTGCATCATCAGCAAATGTGGAAATATTGCATTGCAATCCTTCAACCATTTCATTTATATATATTGTGAATAGCTGGGGCCGAAGCACTGATCGCTGTAGTGTGCCACGAGTCACAATCTGCTACCCAAAAAAGACCCACTCTATAAAGTACCATAATTTTCATGGAAAGTTGCAACTTTTCTCCAATTTTAGAACTTGACTAGTTATTGTATCTGTATCAAAAATCCATCAGATGGTGGGGGACATACATGTTACAGATCTGGCATGTAAGTGGTCAGCAAATAGGTCCAACAGACTGGTTTGTGGGACTTATTTCATTTACCTATTCTTGTTGGTTAATAATATTTTAATTCATTATTGAGATATGCCATAGAGGCCAAGCTGAGGAAAATACTAAATTAGTGTAATTTCAAAGGTTTTGATAGTTTTTTTGGAATGCTAAATAACATTTACAGAACCAGTTTATGACTGCAGTAATCTGAAGCATCAATGATTTGACTTGATTCATTGGAAACAAGAAAGCAGTGTAAGTGGCAAACTATTTAGAATATCAAACTTCATGTTCATAAGAGAGTTTGATATGCAGCTCAACAGTTGTCTAAGGCTGCAAATTAAATAGACTGGCAAGAAACTAGAAGAAGTATTGTAAGGCTTGGAAAAATGGAAGACAGAACACCAATTAATTTGTTTGGAAATGAGTCAAATTTTATGATCTATGAAAGGTATGTATTTATTTATAAATAACTCTGAGCGAGCAACTGCTGTGCTATCTTAAAATGTTATCTTAAATGAATGATAAATTGAAACAGTTATTGCATTTTGAGTGCAAGATAAGCAATATTTCAGCTGACAATGACAAGGATATGATAATGCCACCTTACAAGCTGGTACACTTATCTGTTCCATGAATAAATGAGTTTTCAAAAAGATAATCACAAGGACGAAGAGATGCGATAAAACGCTTGTAAGTGTTATAATATTGGTAATTAGCAAATTTAGCATCTAATGTCATGGTAGTTTTGTTTTAACCAATTTAAAAAAATGCAAAACTAAAGACTTCACAGGCAGTTTGTTTAAATAGATCTTATCTGTATTAAAGCAGAAGACTAGGAGCAGAAGTCGGCAATTCAGCCAATCATGTCTGCTCAGCCTTTCAATGATGTCATGGCTGATCTCATTATCTTCAACTCAGTTTTTCTACCTTATCCCTGAAATAACTCAAAAGAGGCTGGTATCACTTCACCAAGACACCCTTAATATACACATGCATAATCCTTGATGCTGATGTAGCTCTCTCATAGCCAGCT
The DNA here is from genome assembly GCF_004010195.1 of Chiloscyllium plagiosum. NCBI lineage: Eukaryota > Metazoa > Chordata > Chondrichthyes > Orectolobiformes > Hemiscylliidae > Chiloscyllium > Chiloscyllium plagiosum. The sequence continues at coordinate 56,524,180 of NC_057711.1, read as the reverse complement.
GTTAGTGCAAGCAGAATCCCTGACATACCTGATTATATCTGTCAGCCAAGGCTCTGCTTAGACAAAATTAACAGCCCCAATCAGGGAACTAATTTTCTATGAGGTTCACCTGGCTGACCTTGTTAGAATCACTGCATCTCTCCCCCTCTAAGTCAGGGAATATAGGCATGTTCTTTTTTTTGTAGCCTCTCCTGAAGTGTTTTCACACCATGTCCAGTTCTTCTGAATCAATACCAGACTGTAGCCTGCCTTTTGTGCCTGGAGCGTATCGGAAGAAATTCATTCTCTTCTTCAGGTGGTAAAGGTATCAAGGTTGTGACATCACCATGCTCATCTCTGACTCCGAGGTTTCTTCGCTAGGTGGAGGGTGAGTACCCATGCTTTCCAACAGCCTTTCTGGTTGTTCTGAGGGGCTGGGTACGTATTGCTTCTGCCCCATTTGCGAGTTTGAACCTTTCGTGTAGTCCACTTGCTAGTTCACGACCACCTCATGTATCCAGACTTTGTACACCACAGGAATTGACCTTGCTTTGACCATGTCTCTTACACATGCAGTGCCATTTCCATGATTTTGGCACCAGAGTTCGTCCTTTGAAGTAAACGTTCTCTCTTGCTTCGAGGAGTCTTGTATCCAGCATTGACATTCCTGATACTGTTTCACCTTCTCCTTCTCCAGGTCTGGGAAGATTAGATTTAACCTGTTCCAAAGGCTCCTCCTGATTAGCAATCCTGCTGGACCTATCCCTGTAGTTGCATAATCAAATAGGAACTGGGACAATTTGGTATCAGGTGAAGCTGTAGCCTGTTTCTTTAAGTCTGTCTTCAGAGTTTGGACTGCTCTTTCCACCTGACCATTAAACACTGGAGGGTATGGAGCTATCCTTATACGCTGAATGCAATTCGACTTTAGGAAATACTGGTAAATGATGGCCCATTGCCTGTGATTAACACTTCTGGGAATCTGTGTAATGCAAAAGTTGCTCGCAAGTTTTTGATCCTTGTCCCTATGTTTGACGAATGAACTCAATGCATGTCCAACCAGTTTGAGTGAGCATCCACAATAATTAAGAACATTGAGCCCATGAAAGGGCCAGGATATTTGACATGCAATCAAGTCCAGGGTTTACCCAGCCATTCCCACGAATGTGGTGGAGTTGCAGGCAATAATTTCTGTCCTGTTGACACTCGGAGCACTCCACACCAATATGACTATGCTCGCAACTAATCTTGGTTACCAGGTGTAATTTATTGCCAACATCTTCATTTTGGACACTCCTGGATGATCCTGGTGGAGTTCAGCCAGTATCTGGCAGTGACCTTTGCTCAGGATAATCACTGTTCCTCCCCATAATTCAAACCATGATTTAGTCTTGCTGGGTCCAGAAAAGACCATAACAACCAGAAATGAAACTTTTTTGTTTCCCCCATTATCACCAGGTGTTTTAGATTTGCTAGAACCTGGTCTTTTTGTATCCAGAGTTTTAATATTGTCAGTGGTGACTGGAAGGGTGTCCAGAAAATTTAAAAGCACAATGAATCCACCAGTGGGAAGTGGCTCAAGGCACCTGCATTTACTACTCGGCCTCCAAGATGGTGTTCCAACTTGTAATTGTACGTACTTAGAATGAGAGCACACCACTGAATTCAACCTGAAGCTATGGTCATCATAGTCTTGTCCTCTTTGAGTAGACCTAACAGGGGCTTGCGGTCTGTTACGATTACAACTTTACATCCGTAAAGATTTTGGTGGAATTTTCTCACACCAAAGATGATTGCCAAACCTTCCTTCCCTATCTAGGTGTGTTTGCGCTCTGATCGGTCAAAATCTGGGAAGCATACACTATTGGACACTCCTGTTAGGCCATCTGTGAGCCAATACTACCCTGATATTGTACAGGGAGGCATTCCATTTCAGCACCAGATCTCATAGTGTCCCTACAGTGTGGAAACAGGCCATTTGGCCCAACAAGGGCACACTAACCCTCTCAAGAGTAACCCACCTAGTCCCATTCTCCTACCCTATTACTCTATATTTACCCCTGACTAATGTACCTAACCTGCATAGTCAAATCACCTAACCTGCACATCTTTGGAGAGTCCACAACCTGGCTCGCAGCGCCAGTTTAGAGAATCACCAGGAGACGTGGAGGAAACTGGAGCACCTGGAGACAGGGGAAGAATGTGCAAATTCCAAACAGACAGCCACCCGAGGCTGGAATCAAGCCTGGATCCCTGGCGCTGTGAGGCAGCAGTGCTAACCACTGGGCCACCACGCCACCCCATTTCACTGGGATCATAATGTGCCAACACTTTAGATGATGATAGCTGCCTCTTCACTTCCCTAAGAACTACATCTTGGCTATGAGATTGCTTTTAAGGCTAACCATTTTTCAGTGGCATATGTAAGGGTGCCAGGATGGAGACCAGATTACAAATGAAGTTTAAGATATCTACATTCCGTAGGGACCGTTCGCTCCCTTGTTAGGTTCACACGCCCCACCATCCCCCTGTCCACACCTTGCACTTTCCACTGCTGCCTGCAAAACCTGTGCCCACACCTCCCCCGTCAACTCCATCCAAAGCCCCAAAGGATCATTCCACATCTGGCAGAGATTTACTTGAACATCCTCAAAATACATTAACTGCATCCAAGTCTCCACTACGTCAGAGACAAAGCACAAACTTGCAGAATGGTTCAGGGAACATCTCTGGGACATACGCACCAACCAACCTCACCACCCTGTAGCCATCCATTTCAACTCCCCCTCCCACTCCCCTGATGACATGTCTATTCGAGGCCTCCTCCACTGCCTACACCAGGCCACCTGCAAACTGGAAAAGGAACACCTCATCTTCCACATTGGGAGCTTATAACCACATGGCCTTGACATTGAATTCAGTTTCCAAATCTCCCCTCCCCCCCATCCCATTTCAGATCCAACCCTCCAACTTGATTCCACCCTCTTGACCTGACCTACCTGTCCATCTTCCTTCCCACCTATCGGCTCCATACATCCGATTGACCTATCACAATCACCTCCAACCTTTGGCTACCTATTGCCATCCCAACTACTTTTCCCCTAGCCCAATCCCACCCATTTATTTCTTAGCCCTCTTCCCCTCCCCAATCCTGATGAATGTTTAAGCCCAAAGTGTCGACTCTCTTGCTCCACAGATCCTGCTTGACCTGCTGTGCTTTTTCCAGTGCCACGCTTTATCGACTAGGAATGAACTTTTTATAATAATTCACCAACTCAACGAAAAACCTAAGTTCACGTATAGGCATGGGAACCAAGGCATCTTGGACCTCCCTCACTTTATCTTCCCAAGGGTGGAACCTGGTCTTGTTGATTTTGTCGCCCAAATAGGTCACTTTGTGGTGCATGAAACACACATGTTTCCCTTCTAATGGGTAAGCTCATCTTGGAGAAATGTCCAGGAGCTATGTCCAAGTTCTTTAAGTGCCCTTTATTGGTCTTCCCTGTTATTAGCATGTTTTCCACATAAATGGGAACCTGGGGTAGACATTGTAAAATGTTGTCCATCGTCCAAAAAGCGACATAGGCTGATGATATCCCAAATGGCAGGAAAGTGGTACAAACCTTTAAGGGCATTATTTGTAGCGTACTTGTTGGGAATCCAGATCTAACCGCAATTGCAGGTAAGCATGGCTCCTGGCCAGCTTTGTGAAAGACAGCAACACAGTCCCTCTCCCCACCCTGCACCAGGCCTGTATGTGAGGGACTGGGTGTTTATCCAGCTGCGAGAAGTGGCTTCCAGTATGTTTAAACTCCACAAAGGTGAACCCACCTGTAGGGCATCACAAGTGGTATGACTTGTGCTGCCCATTCTGCAAACTGGACTGGTTGTATGATTCCTTCACTTTCCAACCTTCTGATGTCTGCCTCTACTTTTGTCCATTAGGCAAATAGCATTGGATGGGCCTTGTTAAATCGTGGAATTGCTTCCTGGCCAACATGCAACGTGGCCTTGGCTCCTTTGAAAGTCCCTAGACCTTCCTGAAAAACCTCCGGGTCTTTAATTAGGAGTTAACTCAGGCAGCCATTTTCTAATGGAGAAATGTTGAGCCAGTCAAGGCGAATCTTTCTCAACCAATTTTGTCCCATCAGACGTTGGCCTATTATTATAATCAGTGGTAACTCAACCATCTTGTTCTCATGTGAGACTGAAACTGAAGTTGTACCCTTAATCTGTAAAGGTTCCCCGGATAGGTTCTCAGTCTAGCCGAGGTATTACACAAACTTAAGAGCTGGAGTTCAGAGAAAACTTTGTTAAAGACTGGTTCTGCAAGCACTGATACAGCCGCCCTGCTAACAACCTCATTTAGAACAAGGTGACCATTTAACCAGACGTTTGTTTTGATTGGTTTACCAGCCCATGAGTTATCTGACTCAATTCCGGTCCAGTGGGGCTCTTTTGCTGTCATAAGTCTGCATACCAACAGCAATTACAATGCCTTGCCAGCCCAGATCTTGAAGAAAATGTTAACTGTTTGACCGAGGCTTTCCTTTGTGTTGGGGTTTTGCTGTGGGCTGACCTAGAGTCCCTCTGTTCAGGATATGTCCTGAGTAAGGCTATGCAATCGCCTTCACTCAAGTGGTGTACCCCCACCTCAGTCGGCCTTGCGAGGGTGTCCACATCCATTGATACACTCTGTAACTCATACTCCATTTGATTCACTTGCTGCATTTTCTAATGACAAAGCCAGTTTGAATGCCTGTTGAAGACCAATTGAACTTTAGCTAGTTGGTGCTTTTGCATGGTTACGTCATTAATCCCAGTCTTGTTGCCACTGAAATAACTCCGCAGAGGCCAGTTTCCCATCTCAAAGTCACCCTTTAGTTACATGGGGAGAGTCCTTGACACTGGTATAGCTTCCTCAGAGCCAATTCTCAGAGTGAACAGAGCCTCCAACACTCCTGTTTGCATCTGTCAGCCAGGGTCCCTGAGTAGGCCAGGTTAACAGCCCCAATCAGGGAACTCATATTCTGTGAGGTACACCTGCCTGACTTGATTATGATCACTACATCCCCATAACTCTGGGTTCCCTCTCAGTTTTGATATACTCAGTAGCTAAACTTTGACAGTCCTCTGCGGTAAAGACTTCCATAAATTGACACTACTATTTTTTATTAATTCCTGGGATATGGGCTTCGCTAGTTGGGCCAACATTGCTTGCGCATCTCTATTTGCCCTAGAGAAGGTGGTGATAAGCTGCATTCTTAAACTGTTGTTGCTGATATTTCCAGCAATGGAGGTTTGAGTTATAAGGAGAGGCTGGAAAAGCTGGCAGTTTGTTCACTGGAGTGGAGGAGGTTGAGAGGTAACCTTATAGAGATTTATAAAATCATGAGAGCTTTAGGTAAGGTGAATGGCAGGTATCTTTTCCCTAAGGTGGGAGATTTCAAGACTGAGGCATATTTTTAAGTTGAGAGGAGAGAGAATTAAAAAAAGACATGAGTGGCAACATTTTTACACAGAGAGTAATTTGTGTGTGGAATGAGCTTCCAGAGGAAGTGGTGGATATGGGTACAGTTACAATGTTTAGAAGATATCTCAATAAGTACATGAATAAGCAATGTTTGGAGAGATATGGGCCAAGTGCAGGCAGGTGGGGCTAGTTTATTTTGGGATTATGTTCGGCATGGACTGGTTGGACTGAAGGATCTGTTTCTGTGCTGTATGACTCTATTCCACACTTCATTTGTTGTAGCAGACCCACATTAAAACAGTGAGGGAGTTCCAGGAATTTAACCCAGCAACACTGAAGGAACAGCAATATGCTGAGTTCGGATAATGAATAGCTTGGAGGGGAACCTGCAGGTACCACATATCTGCTGTACCTATTCCTCAACTATTCTTTCTGCTGAACATCTTTCCCAGTCCACTTCAGCTGACTCTGACCTTATCCCAATGTACTTGTCCTTATTTAAGTTAGCATAGTTGTTCAAAACCAAGTTTATCTCAAACTGAATGCTAAATTCTATCATGTTGTGGTTACTGTTTTCTTGGGGATCTTTCACCCTGAGATCATATTATTCTCAGAAATTGATCAGAATACACTCTCTGATTTCTTCCTCCTGGTTACTTCTATCAATTTGATTTTTGCAAGCTTCATGAAGATTAAAGTCACTCAACCTTAATGGACTTCCATTTTTATATAAACCTTTATTCATGCCTGATTTATTCTTTGTCCGATAAACCAGACACTGTTAGGCAGCATATGTAGTGCCACCAGCGTTTTCTCCCCATTGTCATTTCTTACCTCCACCCATATAGATTCTACATCTTCTGACCCAAGGCTATTTCTTGCTATTGTATTTACTCCACCTCATGTTAACAAAGCCACCCCGCCACCCTTTCCTTCCTTCCTGTCCTTCTGAAAATTCACATACTCATGAGCATTTGGTTCCCAGCTCTGATCTCATTGTATCCATGACTCTGTAATGGGCATATGATCATACCCATTAACTTCTATTTGTTTACTTCTGTATACAATACAGGGTTTAAGTAAAGAGCCATTAATGTTGGCTTTTTCCCATTGTTTTCCCCCTTTGATCCTATTTGCAAATATTTTTGGATGCTTATACACTGTGTATCCTCTATCCCATTCTGGGTATCAGTATCTAAACACCTGCTTTGTCATGCTGAAATATTCTTTTTCTTTATGAGCTTCTCCCAAACCCTTCCCCCTCTTCTGTTTACTTTAAACCCCTCTCAGTAGCCCTCATTTATTGATTTGCCAGGACACTGGTCTGAGTCAATATTCCTTGTTATTTCTCTGATATTCACCCAGGACAGCAGCTTCTGGAGGAGGAAGCTATACATCGGCACACAGATTGACATACACAGAGTTTTCTCCCAGCTGCATGGCCCAGAAGGAATTTTGCTTCCCAGCATGCGCAAGTGAAGCCCGTGCCACTAGAGAAGCTCTGATATACCTTTCTATCCTTCTATTGGTGCTAGCACCCCTTGAACCGAAACCCACTCTCCCACACCAATCTTTGAGCCACGCATTTAATTCATTGATTTTAATCTGTCCTATGTCAGTTTCCCCATGGCACAAGCAGTTATCCTGAGATTATAACTTGGATGTTCTGTCTTTTTAGTTTGGTAGAAGCTCCTTTCTAATCCTGTATCTGGTGTTGGTACCAAAGTGGACAGTGACAACTAAATGCCTGCCGTTCCATTCCAGGTTTCTCCATAGCACCTAGGAGGTGTCCTTAACCCTGCCACTAGGCAGGCAACATATCATCTAGAAGTTGTGTTCAGGCCTGCTGGGACAAGAATATATACACGTACCACTACTATGTTCTGATTTTGTCCTGCAACTTGAATGGCTCCCTGTACCATTATGCTATGACCAGTTCACTCATCCTGCCTGCAGTCCCCAGTTTCATCCACCAATCTTGTAAGTACCTCATAACTGCCTGATGATTGCAGGGACTAAGGCTCATTGAGAATTGTCCTTTCAATTACCGTATCTGCCTCACTTAAAGTCACATCCTCCTGTCCTTGATCACGTACCAAACTTAAACTACCTAATCTAGGTGTCGGATAGATCAGTGTCCAGGTAATTAACTGATGTTGCGCAATGGACTCCAGCTCCTCAGCCCAGATCTAAAGTTGTTCAAGCTGTAACCACTTGCTACAGATCTGTTTGCTGTGGATTATCTTGGTGTTTAGCAATTCCCACATTCTGCGGTTGTAACACGTCACCAAAACTGCCATCTCTATTGCATTTTATTTAAGTTATTTTTTAATCACTCTGGTGTCTTTGCTTGTTACACTTGAAGCATCCCATTGTTTATACTTTATATGCATTTTTTTAATGCCAGAATCAACGTTATACCTAGCAAGAACCTTTAAAAAAAGAAATAAAAGACAAAAGACCTGAACACAAACATGAAGACCTTACTTTTCTTTAAAAAGCCCGACCAATCCTATTCATGAATCAGCTGTTTTCTTTATTCAAAAGCTACCAAATACCTTTCTCTTTTCTCTGCTGAACTCCTCATAATGCTCAACTACGCCAGCCATACAGTCATATGGCACAGAAAGAAACTATTCAGTTCAACCAGTCCATGCTGATCATAATCCCAAACTAAAATCTTCCCACCTGCCTGCACTTGGCTCATATCCCTCCAAGCATTTCTTAGTGTAGTCACACACATCCCCCCCAATGTAAAGGGCCTATCTGAGTCAGTAAGTGAGGATTCCATTTCAAATGGTTCTTAATTAGGCTGCTTCATCAATGGAACCTGTGAAAATAAACATGCTTAAACCTTGTAACTGGACAACCTAAACTTCAGATTTCACTTTAATGCCAACTCCACATTAAATTAGGCTAAATTAGATTTGTACAAATTAAAGATTTAGACACTACTTTACCCAACAAATGCATGCACTCAGTCCACACTCAATTCACTGTGTATCTACAGGTTTGTTCCCATGATGTCTGGATTCAAACTAAATATTACAAGGTGTTCTTCATTTCTTAGCGATGTTTCCCCTCCATCATGGTTGACAGATTCTTTGATTGAGAGCTGCATCCTATTCCTTCGCCCCACCCCTTATTTCTGTCCCAGGATAGAAAATGACTGCCACAATCACTTTTCTTTTCCATGAGTCAATGATCTTCTTATAATGTTTTTAAAATCAATTTATAGATGTTAAGGAATTCAGCAAAACATGCAAACAAGGTAGCATAACAGATCATACTGATTGTAATAATTCAAAATGTTGGGTGAAGTGGTGACATAATGACAATATTAGCTGAAAGATTTTATATCCAACACTCTTCTGGATCCTTTCTTTTTGTAATTTGTAGCTTCTTCTGTTGATGGAAATGAGGGTCTTCTGTGGTGCTGATTGCTTCCCAGAACCTTTGATATTTATTCTTTGTTCATGAATTAATTGTAACTGCTGACAGTGATTGGCTTGGTGTCTTCATGCACACACATTTGGCTCACAACATACATGCCAGTCCATGTGAAATTCTTTCAAAAAATGATATAATTGATGTGTGTTCATCAAAAGTTGCCATTAGTGGCTTTCTCCTGCATGGTAACATCAGCACATACCTGTAAATTTTCATTGTTCTTTCAAACTCTTCAGCCCCTGCACAACAGTGTCTTGGTCGCTCTGCCTCTGCCTCAAACTAGCTGCTGTTCAGAGATCTTCACCCTCTTGGGTTTCTTCTTTTTCAGCTGCCTGTCAACCTCATCAGAGGAAGGACACAATGATATTCAGTCAGTTGGAAGTGACCTTGAACACCCTCAGCTTTGTCTCAGGACTCTGAGAAGTCTTATGTTTTTGGGTAAATAAGGGAAAAGCTACTTGGGAGCAAGATGAAGAGAAAGCCTTTTTACTCAGAAGTTTGTGAGTCTTTGGAATTCTATGGAACCTCAGTTATTTAATGTTGTCTGAGGATATTGATGTAAATGCCATATGATAGCAGGTGAAATTTAAAATTAATTAGTTAATTAAAAATTCGAATGAAAAGAAATCTTGAAATTGAAAGTGTGTCTCAGTTATGGTGACCATTAATCTATTATCGATTGTTGGAAAATCCAGACTGGTTCAATATAATCCTTTTGGGATGGAAATTAATTTCCCTACATGGTCTGGCCTGCATTCAACTTCAAAGCAATGTGATTGACTCTTAACTGCGAAGAAAGACAATTAAAGGTGACAACAAATGCTCGACTTACCAATAAGACCACCAATCCATGAAAGAAAAAATAAAGCCCTTGCCACTTTTTAATCTTTTCAAATCATCTGCAGCCTGCGAGGAAATTTTTTATTTAGCCTAGTTTTGACCTCCTTTCTTATGTTCTTATTCCATGATTAAAGGTTCATTTGTGCTGACTTCTTGATCATAGTATTGTTCGAAAGGACCATAATTGATGGGGTGAAGTACAGGTAACAGCTAATGGCAATTTTACTTATGTAGTATCATATTTATTGGGATGGACAGGTCCTAAAAAAATTGGTTAGATAGGTAAGAAATTTCTGCAGATACACAGCTTTCGAACTGTTATGATAGTTTTAATATTTCTTTTCTTTCAGATACTTGTACTACCCCTCACAGTAATGCTAGCATACCAGCTTGTGTTACCTCCACAGCTACAAAATCCTCCAGTTTTCTACTTGTGTTTCTTCTGGGTCAACTGCTACATGGGGTAGGAGGAACCCCTTTGTACACACTGGGAACGGCCCATATTGATGACTCTGTCTCTATCGAGAAAAGTTCCCTTTATATAGGTATGTTTACATGATGGTTTGTCATTTTATGTGAAATTATGTTCAGTTTTATTATCTAAGTTACTAGATGTTCAGAAAGTTGTAGTACTTTAAATAGGAGAACAATTCTGATATTGTATTTAATATTAATTTTTGAATGGCAAGGCACAGATATTACATCATTAAATTGACAGTTGAAGGCCATGTCTTAGTCTGGTCAACAAGGGGTAATTATCACCACGTTCACAAGTAATGTGGTGTTGCATTGGTGTTTTTGATCTGATTGAAGGAAATGTTTTGCCAGTGTTGGAGAGAGATTATAAAGAGGAGTCTGAATCCTGTGTTCAGCTGACAAATCGATCTTTATTTGGAGTTCCTTACCAACGCAGCCTGGGAGAGGTCACTGGAAACAGACTTCAAAATACTCCCACTACCCCCCTCTACCCCAATAAAGTACAGGATATTTATACATTCTGTGTTACAATGATTATGTGCAACATGAGCATCAGCATTTCCCATCTCCCCTCCGACCGTTATCACTTTCCCCAGACATTTTCCGGCAGCATCATTCTGAGTGGATGCTGTTTGTTACCTTGTGTAGCTGCGATTGTTTTCTGGTATTCCTTCACAAAGTGTATTTCCCTTCGTTGTTCATTATTCGGTTCTTGGTGTTTTTACCATTTGTCTTTCAATCCTTCCAACTGATGTGTTAGAGGCTTCTCACTACTATCTCTACCTATTTGTCTAAAGAATTCAGCTAAATTCCTACACATTACTTTGTTAGTCGCATTGATAATTTCAGTATACTTATGTGCATAATATATAATGGCAATTACTTAAAAAGCATTTCCTTCTACACTTTACTAAATAGCAAGTTTCCTCTTTGCCACGAAGATTTCTATGAGCCACTTCATTAACTTACCTGGTTGCCTTGAGCATGAAGGCCATCATTTTGACTGAAATTGCTGTGTCAAGTAACAATTCTCTTCAGCCATGGGCAACTCCAACAATCCCCCCCGTTAGCCCTTGGCCTAGGCATTAAGCTGACCCGAGGCCTTAATGCCCGTTTTTCCCAACCTTTGCTGCCTACTTTTACATTTTATTTCAATTGCTGGTTGTCATATGAATTAACCCTTAATGATTAACCCTTAATGGTGTGTTTTGAAGATATAATTTTTGAAGCATGTTGTTCAATAATCACAAGCTGATTACACATACGATAAAGTTTAAGATTGACTCATGCTTAAATGGTGACGGGTTATGCATGGACTTAAAAGCGCGCAGGAGAGGAACCCGAGGCACTACAGAGGTAGTGCCTCCCACCCACCCTCCTCCTCTAACCTAATAATAAGACCCGTTGTGGTAAGTAGGTAAGTGCTGCATTTTGCTTGTTCTATTCTTTAGACCTAGTTTTTTTTTAAAAGGTTACTTTTAGAGGGATGGCAGTGAAGGCAGTGCAATGTTCCTCTTGCAACATGTTTGAGGTGAGGGATGCCATGGACGTCCCTGCTGATTACACTTGCAGGAAGTGCACCCATCTCCAGCTCCTCCAAGACCATGTTAGGGAACTGGAGCTGGAGTTGGATGAACTTAGGAACATTCGGGAGGCAGAGGGGGATCATAGATCGGAGCTTTAGGGAAGTAGTAACTCCAAAGATTGCAGAAAGATGGTTGACAGTAAGGGGGATTGGGAGGCAGCAGCCGGTGCAGGGACTCCCTGCGGCCATTCCCCACAAGAACAAGTATACCATTTTGGATACTTGTGGGGGGGACGACTTACCAGGGGTAAGCAATGGGGTTCAGGCCTCTGTCATGGAGCCTATCCCCGTTGCTCAGAAGGGAAGGGTGGAGAAGAGCAGAGCAATAATAATTGGGGACTCGATAGTTTGGGGCACAGATAGGCGGTTTTGTGGG
>NC_057711.1:56440397-56509793 GCF_004010195.1 Chiloscyllium plagiosum | reverse complement strand
CAAAAGTAATTGGCTAAAGAAATAACTGTGACATGAGCTAAATGGTTTAGAGCAGCAAGTGATTGGGAAGCTGGAATTAGCTGCCTGAGAGTATGGCAGAGGTAGGTTCAATTCACTTTTGGACTGGTCCAATTATCAACATTTTCTGATGAAAATAATAGACAATTTATATTTTATTTTGGTTTAATCAATTCCACTGAATGCAAGAAAGGCACTTAAAATGGCCAATCATAAGTTGCTAAGGTTTAAAAAGCCCATCCTCCACTTGTGATTGCTAAATAATCTGTAACTAACATTTCAAAAGTAAGTACTACAAAGAATGCTATTTAGACTCCTAACAATGGTTAATTTTGTTGTTGACAGGAAGAAAGCAGTAAATTTCACTAGAAATGTACAATTTTGATAAACAGAATGAGCCACATGCAAACATTAATGGGTAGTAGATAGCTTTGTTGGAGAATTGTTCTAAGTGAATTCTGGAAACAAAATCATAGGTTTGCAGCAATTACATTGTGTTGTCATGTACCTCTACAAAGTTATTCTGCTCTAACAGGAACAGTAATCTCTTTGATTTTGTTATACTGCAGTTCCCCAACTACTGGAGTGAACATGCTTTAGGCAACTACAATATTTTAAACAAATTACATGATAATTCTGAGCACAAAAGAGAAATTCTTGCAATAGCTGCTCACTGCCATTTCTCTCTAGATTTGATGTATTATGACTAATCATATAGCATAGAGATATGGAACATTTTCCTCGCTATAGTAGTGCAGGCTGTTGCGAAGTGCTTCAGAATAGATGTTGCATTTTCAGAGAAAAAGAGAGAAGTCAAATGTCATAGTATTTGTGAAGAGTGTAGCCAATGATGAAGAAACAGTGTGAAATAAATCACTTTATTTCCACTAAGACTAGTCATATAACTTATCACTGAATCACACAATGGTTGGAGCACAGGAGGTGGCTACTTAGTCTGACGTGTCTGTGTTGGGGAGCTATTCACCCCCTGCCATGCCCAGCTTTTGCCATGTAGCCTTTCACTTACTGTCCTTTCAGAGACCAATCCCATTTCGTCTTGAATGCTTGAATTGAATGCACTCTGCCCTACTCTGAGGCCACTCATTCCAGCTCCTGACCAATTGCTGCATGAAACCATTTTTGCTCATATCACTCTCATTTCTTCAGCCAATTACTTTCAATCTGTCCTTAACATTTGCATCAATGGGAATGGGATAGATCTTGGAGTTTAAGGATGAAGAACATTGTGCATCTGTAAAGAAGTAGGAGTCGCTATACAACCTAAGTTAGTTGCTTGTTCGTTTGTGTGTGCATATAAATCGTGCAATGAGTCTCATTTCTTTACTCAGCGAGTCGTGAGTTCATGGAATGCCCTGCCAGTAGCAGTGGTGGACTCTCCTTCTTTATGGGCATTTAAACGGGCATTGGATAGGCAAATGGAGGATAGTGGGCTAGTGTAGGTTAGGTGGGCTTGGATCAGCGCAACATCGAGGGCCAAAGGGCCTGTACTGCGCTGTATTCTTCTATGTTCTATGTTCTATAAAAGATTCTCCAACTCTTCCTTCATTTTTATCCACTTTGTGAATATTTCTTCAGTTTTTATTTATCTCTAATTTTTACCTCCTTCTCACCAATACCAAAAGTTAGTTTCTCTATGGATGTGTCAGTACCTCAACATTTAAACTGTGTTTTTGTGCTCCTCCAGGGCACACTGATCATTTTGTCAAGGAGATGTACATGTCTGAGGCCTGTTCTTCAGTGCATTTTCACCTTGCATTCCTGCATGTCAGTTATTTCAGATGTAACAATCACCACTGTCAATGTACAGTCTCTCAAAATCATGCAATGCATTCTTGACTTTTAGGTGATCTTTTCAAAAGTTCAAAATTCACTGGAGGGTGCCTGTGTATCCTCCTTGCCTGGTCTCGTGTTCAAAATGGTGGCAAATCAGCCAATTCATTTCCCTTAAAAAAAGTGTAAGGCTGACATAATTTCAATAGAAAACTGGTAATTATCCAATTCGATCTACACTTTGATTTCATTGAATATATTCATAGGATATAACCACGTCCAAGGTGAGTCTTTCCCATTTCCATTTGATACTTTTTTTCTGTTACTGGTCTTTTATTTTAAATTAGGCCCCATTAATTACCATTGTAACTGATTCGGGACCTCTGGAGAAACTTTATTGTCCAGAGTATAAGTAAAAAGAAGTGCGTTTTCATAATAACCTTAAAAGAGACAAATAAACATGATTACTGTGTGATTTCAAGCATTACAACATTTTGCTTGTTTAGTCTTTTTTACAAAAAAGTCCACACAGTTCTCAATTGTAATTTGCTAGATTATACTTTATTTTCCTTCTCAAAATTATTCCAAATTTAACATTGACAACAACTGACTCATGTTTCTTTTGTGTACAGCTTCTGTAGTGTTTTTGGCCAATTGGCTTCAATTAATTTCTTCCAAGACAATCTATTCCATTTTTTTCTGATACAAATTAAAGCCACCTAGATTGTTTCCATTGGCTATTGTTTTAAATTAACATTTAGAGATTTAAATTTATTTGCCCTTTAAGATTCAGGTTATGTTTGAATTAGTTACTTGTGTCAAGTAATTTTATCAGTCCCAATTTCAGAAGCAATTACATCCTGGTCTGGTGATTTTAAATAGTGCTCTTATATTTAGGGGTTCCAGTGATTGTAGTCAGTTTAGGATTCTCCTGATTTCAAGGACTTTACCTCCACAAGACTTCCAGCTCTCTTGCTATGTTCTTGAAACCTATTCAGAAATGACAAGCAAAATCCATTGGCACTGGGTTAATTATACCCAGAATCACAAATCTCACCATAAGGTGTTTGAGATAATTTAAAACTGCCAGCAGGAAGAGTTGGCTCTGCTGGTCTCAGAAAGGACAGAGTGCAAGTCACCAGGTGATCTTAATACTTTCACGTATTCAGTTCAAAAAACAGTTAGAAAATCTTTTAATAATCTCAAACTGGCTTTTTAAATTTGTATTATCTTAAAGAAAATATTTTTGAAGAAGGTATATGGACAAAACAATTCTCATTCCAAAATTCAGAGTTCAAATTGGATGACTTCCAAAATCATTTATCTATGCTTTTGAGAACAAGCTGAACCATTTTTTGTCGACAACATCTTTTCTACAGCGGCATAAAAAAAACTATTTAAACTTTTCAATGAAATAAGATTTGAAAGTCTTGAATCTATGATGTTTTCAAACTACTCCCTATTTCGGTGCTGATTTCAGTCAAAAGTAACTGTCATGGTAACTCTCTGTAATTGCAATCCAATTTTCACAGAGGGATTAGATTACCTTCAGTGTGGAAATAGGCCCTTCGGCCCAACGAGTCCACACCGACCCTCTGAAGAGCAACCCACCCAGACCCATTCCCCTACATTTAACCCTGACTAATGCACCTAACATCACAGACAATTTAGCATGGCCAATTCACCTGACCTGCACATCTTTGGACAGTGGGAGGAAACCAGAGCACCCGGAGGAAACTCACGCAGACACGGGGAGAATGTGCAAACTCCACACAGACAGTTGCCCGAAATGGGAACTGAACCCGGGTCCCTGGCGCTGTGAGGCACCAGTGCTAACTACTGAGCCACAGTGCTGCCCAGTTTGATAGAATTCTTTAACTTCACTGAAGTTGAAGGACTTGTAGATCTCTTCTCAACTGTGCTTAAGGATTCTACTCCTTTGTCCACCCTTTTTGGCTCATAGGTAACATTGCACACCAGCTTTGTCTCACTACACAGGTGAAATGGGGCAATACTGTCGATGATATTCTCAAGGTTTTGCAAGATAATAGCCGCAGTTGCTGTTTGTTTACAGATTTTGGCTGGGCATCTTTTGATTTTTGGTGTTATATGAGGTCCATTTCATCTTTAGTTTCAAAATCAATATCCAATTCTTCCAGTTGCAATATTGGGTCTACATGTACCCTTTTCCTCGTACAGTAGGTACGGTGATTTCCTGTTGTAGAGTTATAGAGTCAAAGAGCACCGAAAAAAAACCCTACGGTCCAACTTGTCTGCACTGTCCAGACATCCCAAGTTGACCTAGTCCCATTTGCTAGCATTTGGCCTATGTCTTTATAAACTCTTCCTATTCATATACCCATCCAGGTGCCTTTTCAATGTTGTAATTGTACCCACCTCCACCACTTCCTCTGGCAGCTCGTTCCTTACACGCACACCCTCTGTGTGAAAAAGTTATCCCTCAGATCCTATTTAAATCTTTCCCGTCTCACCTTAACCTATGCTCTCTAGTTTTGGATTCCCCCACCGTAGGAAAAAGATCTGGGCTATTCATTTTACCCATGCTCATAATGATTTTATAAACTTCTATAAAACATCTTCTGATGTTCCAGAGAAAAAATCCCCAGCCTATTTAGCCTCAGTCCTAGCAACATTCTTGTAAATCTTTCCTGCACCCTCTCAAGTTTAACAACATTCTTCCTGCAGAAGGATGACAAGAGTTGTACGCAGTATTCTGAAAGTGGTCTCACCAATGTCCTGCACAGCCACAGCATTTTTTTCTCAACTCCTATACTCCATATTCTCATCAATGAAAGCAAGCATGCTAAATGCTTTCTTCATCACTCTGTCAACCTATGACCCCACTTTCAAAGAATTATGTACTTGCACCCATAGGTCTGTTTATTTGACAACACTCCCTAGGGCCCGGCAATTAACTGTATAATCCTTGCCCTGGTTTGCCTAATCCAAAAGCAGCACCTCAGATTTACTGAAATTAAACTCCCATCTGCCACTCCTCAGCCCATTGGCCCATCCGGTCAAGGTCCCACTGTACTCTGAAATAAACTTCACTGTCCACTGCACCACTTATTTTGGTATAACCTGCACACTTACTAACCGTGCTCCTTATATTCACATCCAAATCATTCATATTGATAATCATTTTTACCTTGCAGCTCTTTTACCAATTTCAGCAGATTTTTATTTTCTTCATCCAACTGTAAAGCATACAAATGGGCACTGTGGGCTTACCTATTGTGGATAGTTTTTAATTCGGTAACTGCTTTTGTAACCTCTTTCAAAAGCCAATCAAGGACACATTGTCACTGCATATTTCTGCAATTTCCAGTACAGCTCCCGTTGTTGATGATCCTAACTGTTCCATTTAACTATCAACAAGTCGCATTTTTGAATATGTCAGTGATGTGATAACCTCCATTAAAGACTGCTGCTTCTCACAGTTTGCAAAACAAAGCCAATTAAACAGTTACTACTGTGATACATTAGTTGGATAGATAAAAAAGCTATACAACCATGATCATTGGGGATGATTTACCAATAGTAGAGGATAAACAGGCTGTTGGCACAGAATGTTTCAGTCTTGGTATAGTGGTAGGGACAGCATTCTGCTTTCCAGTCAATGTATCAGGGAACTTCACCCTTGATCTTCCTCCTGTCCTTTCTCCTTCTTGAACATTTTACATGGACACAGCTTCTGACTCATTAAACAGCTTTAAAGTGGTGTGAGGTTTCTTCTTTTCTTAATCCTCCTTAATTTTCTGTACAGACTCTAATCTCCCTGTCCCTGTCCCTCTACCTGTGGGGTTCTATACCATCCCTGGGGTGGACTAGGGTCACTGTCCTGCTGTAGGGCTCTTTCCTGTACCCAGTGTGGATTTTACTGCGCAACTGTAGGCCTCTCTATTATTCCCGAAATGAACTAGGACCCAATCATGGTCCATCTCACACAGCACAATTCCAATCTCTCCCTTAGTTACTTTAGTACCACAACTTACAGCTGGGACTGACTACTGCATTTGTATAGGATAGAAATGTTCAACATACTCACCCAATTAGGACCTACACAACCGGTCGCAGACAAGTGTAGTACCCTGCTCGCAGTGCCAATTGGGGGACAGAGATTTTAAAGAGCAGTCTGAGTCCCATGTTCAGCTGCACAAATTGCTCTTTATTTAGAACTCCTTACCAACGCAGGCTGGGAGAGATCACTGGCAAGAGACTGCAAGACACTCACCAGTTCCCAATAAAGTACCGGATATTTATATATTCCGCACTACAATGATTACGTGCAACATTGACATCCCCTCCTCAGACACGTGCCAGCAGCATCATTCTGTGTAGGTGCTTTTTGTTACCTTGTGAAACTGCAATTGTTTATTTTCCTAATGTCATAATGATTATGTAATGTTTTGCATTTGCCCCCTTACAATGCTGTATGTTTTTTAGTGTCCTTTCACGAGGATATCTGTTTATACTCTTTGTTGTACGTCATTCAGTTCTTAGTGTTTACACCATTTGTCCTTCAATCCCCTTAGCTGATGGGATGGAGCTACTAGTTACAGCCATTTGTCTAAAGGAATTCAGTTAAATTTCTTTAGTTTGTTAGCTGTTCTTATCATTTCAGTAAATCTACATGCATAATATGTAATGACAATTACTTTAAAAAGCCTTTAATTATGGTCAGACTTTATTTTCTACACTTTGCTAAATAGCATGTTTTCCCTGTCTCACTATTAGGCACTTCATTATCCTGTCTAGTTGCTAGGTATATGAAGGCTATGATTCTGACTGTGTAAACAACCGCCTCGGCTATCAATTCTCTTCAGCCATGGGCAGCTCCAACACCTAGTAACTTTTTTTTGAAGATTGTGTCTTTTGAAATTGTCGTATTTTTTCAAAATAGCAAGGGGCAAAAACTAATTTTGTGTGCAGAAAAATTTTAATTGCTCATAAAGAAATTATGTATAATTATGTTTCACATTATGCAGAAAACAATTTCCTCAATGGCTAACTATTGTAAACCATTTATATATATTACATGTACTATTTATATACATTTACACATACAAAAACGCTGTTATATTGTCGTGTGTTCTAAGTTTAGGATTATTTATTCACCCAAAAGTATACTACTTAGTCCATAGTCTTTTTACACAAAAGCTCATTGTTTACAGATAGAATATCACATATTCTCTTCATAAAATTGGAGCATCTGCTACCTTCTTGATCACTACCATCTCATGTGACTCTGGCATCAGTTATATTCTGATGCTAACCTCATGACTCTACATTTCCCAAGTCTTTTTCCTATCATATTTACATTCATTGGATCTCCCTCTGCAAACTTTCAGCCTTTACAGGATAGCCTCTCTGGTGGTTTGACCAGTCCCCCTGATATTTCTATGATATCATTTTGATGTCAAGGATATTCTGTATGGTTCATTGTGTTGATGTGATTTGTCTTATCCTGTTTATTGAGCTTTGTTCTTCTGAGCCTCCATGTTTCTATTGGCTTCCTGTTCAATAATGTTAGTGCAGTGTTGTTTCACCTTGTGGTATCGTATTCCATCTGAATCATATATGATTTAATTTGAGATAATTTTCAGTATCTGTAACTTCTGTTTGTTGGGGCCTGACATCTTTTCACTTCCTGAATATTAGCTCCAGCAATTCTTGTGCTATGTGTCCATTAATGGAGTTTTAAGCTTCTTATCTTTTTGTTCTTTCTATCATTGTTGTACCCTTCTGTAGTCATTCACCATCACATTTTAATACATGTGACAGAGATGGAAGCAGTGTTCTTAATCTTGTACCTGTTTGACAAACCATTCTTTAGGCGTGAAGATCAATAATTCATAAAAGCAAAATCAAAAATCACACAATACTTAGTTACGGTTCGACAGGTTTATTTGGAAGTACAAGCTTTTGGAGCACTGCTCCTTTGTCAGGTAACGAGTGGGGCAGGATAATACGGCATAGAATATTTAGTAAAAGATCAAAGTGTCGTACAACTGATACGATGTATTGAACAAATCTAGATTGCTGCTAAGTCTTTAATCACTTAGAATTGGGTTGCAGGTTTCGATTCATTCGTATGTAAGTACCAGAACTTCTTTCAGGTCACAATCCCAAGATAACTCAAGGTTTTATATAAAAGAAAGGTGACATCTCAGCTCAGACAATGCATTAAAGGTGTGAGGTTAGAGTCTGTATTCCTGTCTGAGTCAGACTGGTTCTCTTTCCAAAGTAGGAATAAATAAAACGTGACATGGACTGATTGCCAATGGTTTGTGTGCTTTTTGAACAAAACGGAATGTATCTGCAAATACAAATCTGCAAATGCAAATTCACCCCGTAAACTTATATGTGGATGTGTGTGAGGGAGAGAGAGAGAGAGTGAGAGAGTGTATGTGTGTCTGTGCTTGATTGAGTGTGATGGAGTATATGCCTGTGAGAGGGTGTGCATGTGAGTGTGTGAGCATTTGTATGAGAGAGGGTCTGTGTGAGTGTGATCATGTGTAAAAGTGTGTGTATATATGTGCATGTATGTGTGAGTATTTAGTGTAGTGGGGTCACCTGTAGTGTGACATGAACCCAAGAACTCGGTTGAGGCCATGCACATAGCTACAGAACTTGGCTATCAGCCTCTGCTTGGTATTGTTGCATATCCCAAAGTCCGCCTTGGAGGACAGTCACCTGAAGACCTGAGGCCAAATGGCCTTGACTGCTGAAGTGTTCCCCGACTGGGAAGGAACATCCCTGTCTGGTAATTGTTGCACAGTGTCCGTTCATCCATTGCCATAGCGTCTGCTTGGTCTCACCAATATTCCATGCCCCGGGATAGCCTTGGTAGCAGCATATGAGATAGACAATGTTGACCGAGGCACATGTGTACCTGCAACGCACGTGGCGGGTGGTGTTCCCACGTGAAACTATGATATGGCTTGCAGTGGTTGCCATGACAGGATTGTATGGTGTTGTGGTCGACGTTGTCTTGAAGGCTGGGCAGTTTGCTGCAAACAATGGTCTGTATAAGGTTTGGCAGTTGTTTGAAGGTGAGAAGTAGAATTGTAGGGAAGATCTTGGTGGGGTGCTGATCCTCATTGATAATTTGTTGCAGGCTACAAAGAACATGGCGTAGTTTCTCTGCTCTTGGAAAGTACTGGACAACGAAGGGTACCCTATCGGTCATATCCCATGTCTGTCTCCTGAGGAGGCCATTACAGTTTCTCACTATGGCATATCGGAACTGGCGGTCAATGAGTTGAGCATCAAATCCTGTTCTTATGAGAGCATCCTTCAGCACCTTCAAATTCCTCCTCATCTGAACAGACCCTGTGTATGCGTGCAGCTTGTCTGTAGGAGATGGCTGTTTTAATATGTTTAGGGTGGAAGCACGAGTAGTGTAGCATTGTGAGGTTATCCTTGGGTTTGTGGTAGAGTGAGGTACTGACGTGTCCATCCTTGATGGAGATGCGTTTGTCCAAGAATGAGACAGATACTAAAGAGTAGTCCATGGAATTCTGATGGTGGGATAAAATTTGTTGATATCACTATGTAGTTTTTACAGTGATTCCTCGCCGTGGGTCCAGAGGAAGAAAAGTGTCATCAATATATCTGGTATATAGTGTTCATTGGAGGTCCTGCAAAGAGAAGAGGTCTTGTTCGAATTTGTGCATGAAAATCTTGGCATATTGGGGTGCAAACTTGGTCCCCATGGCCGTTCTGTATGTCTGGATGAAGAACTGGTTGTCAAATATTAAGACGTTGTGGTTGAGAATGAAATGAATGAGTTGTAGGATGGTGCCTGGCAGTTGTTGGTATTGAGTGCTGAGGCTATTGTAGTGATGCCATAGTCATGGGAGTTGCTGATGTAGAGTGCTGAAACGTCCACTGTAACAAGGGATTACAAGAAAAGCAAGTTTGAGGTCTTTGTGTTTCTTCAATGAAGCTTAAGCCATTTTTTGCCCTTTTGCCATTTGCTTGATTGGCTCCTGTCCACCACCTTGACTATCTAGTCCTTTAGCCACCGACCTATAGTGGAGGCAGTATGTGCATCTACAATATACAGTGCAGCAAAGCTCCTTCAACTGCACCTTCCAAACTAGCAACCTCTGCCATCAAGAAGGACAAGAACAGCAAATGCATAGGAACATTAGAATATAAGAAATACTACCAGGAGTAGATTATTCAGGCTCTCAAGCTTGCCCGCCATTCTATAAACTTAGTTAAAGTCAAAAAGACTGCAGGTGCTGGAATCAAAAGTAGACAAGCAGGAGGCTGGAAGAACACAGCAAGACAGATAGCAGTAGGAGATGGAGAAGTCTGATGGTACAGGTACAATCCTTCCTCAGGAATAGTTCCGGGGGGTAGGGGGAATTGCAGATAAAGAAAGGGTGGGGAGATGGGTTATGGGTGGGGAGAGGGGCAGAGTGGTGAGGTGGTGATAGGTGAATATAGGTGGTACGTACGACCTTGTCCAGGTAGAAGATAAGGTATTATTCCTCTAATTTGCGATCTGATTCACTGTGGCAGTGGAGGAGACCGAGAATGGTCATGTCGGAGAGGGAATGGGAAGAGGAATTGAAATGGGCCCGGCTGAGATGCTTGGCAAAATATACCCCGAGTTTACGTTTGATCTCACCGATGTAGAGAAGACCACATTGGGAGCATCGGACACAATAAATTGAGTTGGAGGAGAGGCAGGTGGACCTTTGTCTCACCTGGAAGGACTGTTTGGGGCCTTGGATGGAGGTGAGGGGGATGGTGTGCTAGCAGGTTTTGCATCTTTTACGGTTGCAGGGGAAGATACTGTAGAGTTCCGGGGGGAATAAGTAGGGAGTGGTGAAGGGAACGGCCCTTGCAGAAGGCAGAGAGGGGTGGGGAGGGGAAAATGTTCTTGGTGGTGGGGTCTAGTTGAAGTTGGTGTAAGTGTTTGAGGATGATATTGGATGTGTAGACTGGTGGGGCGGAAAGTGAGGTCAAGGGGGGGGTCCCTGTCTTTATTATGTTTGGATGGGGCAGGGTTTAGAGCAATGGAGCAGGGAATGGAGAGATGCAGTGAAGGGATGCCTGGATAACAGGAGGGGAAAGAATATTGTTTAAAATAGGTGAACATCTGGAATGCTTGGGAGTTGGACATCAGAGCAGTTGCGACGGAGACGGAGGACTTGGGAAAACAGGTTGGAGTTTTTGCATGATATGGGTGGGAATTTGTGGGTTTGTCATAAATGTCAGTCCATAAGCTGTCATTAGAGTTGGAAATGGAGAAGTCAAGGAACGGGAGAGAGGTAGCTGAGGTGAACCAAGTGGAAACTATTGGCAAAGTCAATGCCACCCTAACCATAAATTCACGTAGTCTCTCTCGGACACTTCCCTCCCCTTCCTTGACCACTCTGTGTTCATCTCTATCTCCCAGATGTCCACCTATTTTAGTCAATGTGCTTTTCCCTCCTTTGTCATCCAGACAACTCTACACGGCACCTCCACCATTCCATTGCTCTAAACTCCAAACATAACAAAGAGAGGGTCCTCCTTGTCTTCATATTCCACCCCATTAATCTATGTATCCAACGTATCATCCTCAAACACTTCCGCCAACTCCAATCCGACCCCACCACGTGAACACCTGTTGCTCTCAACCCCAAAGGACCATTCCCTTCGCCACTCCTTGGTTTGCGCCACCCTCACCAAAAACCCCACCAAATACCCTGGCACCTTCCCCTGTCACCATAGAAGAAGATAAACCTGCGAGCAAACCATCCCCTTCACCACCATCCAGGGCCCAAAAAGTCCTTCCAGGTGAGACAGAGGTTCACCTGCCTTTCCTCCAACCGAGTTTACGGTGTGTTCCTGAACTTTGTTCACTACATCGGTGAGACCAAACACAAATTAAGGGCATGTTTCGCTGAGCATCTCAGCTGGGCCAGTAAGGGCCAGCCTGACCTCCCAGTTACCGCCTATTTCAATTGTCCTTCCCATTCCATCTCTGACATGGCAATCTCGGCCTCCTCCATTGCCACAGTGAATCAGACCACAAATTGGAGCACACATATAAGCCATAAACTTATATGTGTGCATGTGTTGGAGCAGCAGAGTGTGTGTGTGTGGGAGTGTGTGCTTGTGGGTGTGAGTGCACATGATAGAGTGTGTGTATAAGCCTATGTATGTAAGCTTGGTAATTGTGTGTGTGAGTGTGATGAGGTATGTGTCTGTGAGAGGGTGCATGTGTAGTTGTGAATGCGTGTGCTTATGAGAGAGAGTGTGTGTGTTTGTGTGTGTGTGTGTGTGTTTAGTGCAGTGGGGTCAGCTGTGGTGTGACATGAGTTGAGACCATTCCGATGAGGACCGAACTTTACTATCAGCTTCTGCTCAGCCACTCTGCATTGTTTCTTGTCCCGAAGTCCGCCTTGGAGTATGGTCACCCGAAGGTCCGAGGCTGAATGTTCTGGACCGCTGAAGTGTTCCCTGATTGGGAGGGAACACTCCTGTCTGGTGATTGTTGCGTAGTATTCATTCATCTGCTGTCATAGCGTCTGTTTGGTATCGCCAATGTACCATGCCTCAGGGCATCCTTGCCTGTAGCGTATGAGATAGACTACATTGGCTGAGTCACATAGTACTCACCGCGTATGTGGTGGGAGATGTCCCCACATGTAATGATGTTACCCATGTCAATACTCTTGACACTTCTTGCAGCGGCCACCATAGCAGGGTTGTAACATTGTACTGAAGGCTGGGCAGTTTGTTGCGAACAATGATCTGTTTAAGGTTTGGTGGTTGTTTAAAGATGGGAAGTGGAGGTGTGGGATAGGTCTTGGTGAGGTGCTCATCCTCTTCAATAATGTGTTGAAGGCTGTGAAGAATATGGCGTAGTCGTTCGGCTGCAGGGAAGTACTGGACAACGAACGGTATCCTTTCTGTTTTAGCCCATGTCTGTCTCCTGAGGAGGTTATTACAATTTCATGCTGTGGCACGTCTGACTCAACAATTGGACACAGACAGACTTCACACCTATTATCAGAAAAGCTGAGCCATCTTGAGAACGTAATTTAAAAGAAGTTCTGGAATTTACATATCAAAGAACAGAAACCAGCATATCAAATTCTAAAAGATGAAAGATTTGATCTAAAATTGTTTAATGTATCACATTTCCATGACACTGGACTCCTTTGGCTATAAATTCTGTAATCATGATCTTGTTCTCCACAACCACCTGATGAAGGAGCGGCGCACTGAAAGCTTGTGCTTCCAAATAAACTTGCTGGACTATAACCAGGTGTTGTGTGATTTTTAACATTATTTTATAAGATCATGACTGATCTGCCTCAGGCCTGAACTTCTCTTTTATCCCAACTCCTAATAGCCCTCAACATCTATCCTGTCAAACCCCTGAGAACTTTGTATATTTGAACAAGATCACCCTTCATTCTCCAGGATACCTGCACCAACCAACTCCACTGCCCCGTGGCTGAACATTTCAACTCCTCCTCCCATTCTGCCGAGGGCATGCGAGATCCTGGGCCTCATCCATCGCCACTCCATACCACCTAACGCCTGGACGAAGAATGCCTTATCTTCCGCCTCGGGATCCTTTAACCCCAGGGCATCAATGTGGACTTCACCAGTTTCCTCATTTCCCCTCCCTCCACCTTACCCAGTTCCAACCTTCCAGCTCAGTACCATCCTCATGACCTGTCCCACTTGTCAATCTTCCTTCCTGCCTATCTGCTCCACCCTCCTCTCTGACTTATCACCTTTACCCACATCTCTCAGCTACCTTCTCCCCAGCCCTATTCCCCCTCCCATTTATCTCTGCACTCTCGTTCCTGATGAAGGGCTCTGGCCCGAAATGTTGATTTTCCCGCTCTTCAGATGCTGCCTGACCTGCTGTGCTTTTCCAGCAACTCACTCCCAACTCTGATCTCCATCATCTGCAGACCTCACTGTCTCCTCATTCTCTAAACTCTAATGAACAAAATCTAACCAGTGAGTCCAATCTCGATGAATCAGCCCTTTCACTTTTGTAATGCCTTTTGTACTGCCTCCAATACCAATATATCCTTTCTTAAATACAGGGACCAGAACTGTACAGGGCACCAGATGCAGCTTCACCAACACCCTGTACAGTTGTAACAAGATTTCTCTATTTTTAAAGTCAATTTGTCTTCTAAATTACTTGCTCCTTCAACATGTAGTGTTCTTGGCTTTATTAATAAGGACATAGAGTACAAGAGCAAGGAGGCAATATTGAACTTATATAAAATGCCAGTTAGAACTCACTTGGAGTATTATGTACATTTGTGGGTGTCACATTGTAGGAAAGATCCAAATGTTTTGAAAAGAGTGCAGAAGCAATTTACAAGAATGATTCCAGAAATGAGATGCTTCAGTTACGAAGATAGATTGAAGAAGTTGAGATCCTTCTCTTTAGAAAGAAAGAAGACAGCTGAGAGGATATTTGATAGAGGTTTTCAAAATCATGTCCAGTGATGCCCACATTCCCTTAAACAAATAATAAAAAAGGGATAGTGAGGGTAACAGGTAACAAAAACAAAGTCATATTTTCATCTAAAATTTTGACATTGCTTATTTGCAAATTGTGGAGCACTGCAATGTTTGGAATCCCAAGTAAGAAGTAAATTATTTTAATAAATTGAATTATTGTGTTTGCAAATGTACGCAAGTGGTTAAGTTCAATCCATTATAAGCATCAATTAATAATTCAATATTTTCATTGATCTCAAAGAAATCCATGCTCTGATGTTTGCATTGTTTGATGGAAAAGAAGAGTGATTATTTTTATTCTTGGCTATTTACAGCACTTTTATTGTAGTTAACGATAGTTTCTATAAACTGAGTTTTTCCAAAATGCAAAGTTTTAGGAGAATATGAAGACAAAGTGCTGTCTGTGAAACTAATTTCTCATGGAAGGCTATTGAGTCATCAATAATCATGAGGTGTTCACATTGTTTAAAGTACTGACATAATATTGGATATTTGGATACATAGTTTGGCCTTTCATCCAGACAATATTTTCAGTCTTGAATACATTCTTCATCGTATTCCTGGCCTGTCTTTCCTCCTGAAACTTTCTTTCAGTAGGTACAAAGTTCTGAGTGATTGAGAATGTACAGGCTTCAACATACTTGATTAACTGTTCACTTCCAGTTGATAGTATCCCTGAGAGTGCATCTATTATTTGATACTTGCCCTGTACATATTCAGTGATTGAATCATACTTCATAAGCCTTAATTTGAACTGTTGAATTCTGAATGCCATGTTACCAATTTATTTCATGTTCACTCAAATGTAATCTGAGTACATAATAAAATTTTTTCACACACTTATTTGACTGTTAAAACTTATTTTATCTATCATTGTTTAATGCTGTTCTGTGTCAGTTAATAATCTAGACACATAATAAAGCTGATCTATGTTTGCCACCTTGCTGCACTTGAAACTGCTGCCTCCTGGAGACAATGCTTGTGCCTACACTATAATCAGTAAATTCACAGTGTTAAGATTTCTGAAAATTCCAAAAGTTAATTAATCTTTTCAAAACTTTTTCTGGTCCAGCATCTTCTTCCATCTTGATGTCTTTAGTGTCCAGAAACCTATTTATTTATTTCTTAAATATATTCAATGACTTGTCTTCCACTGTCTTACTTGGGAGAGAGTTCCACTGGTTCACCACCCTTTAAGTGAAGGAATTTCTCATCTCAGTTCAAATTGGTCGACTTTGAATTCAGAGACTGTGACCCCTTGACCTAGACCCCTCCCCGCTGCCAGGGGAACCATCATACTTGCATGTAGTATGTCCACCTCTATCAGAATTGTATACATTTCAATGAGGTCCTCACTCAATCTTCTAAACTTTAATGAATACAGGCCTACAACCCACCTCTCCTCATATGACAAACTTATCATCCTCAGAACCAGCCTGGTGAACCTTCACTGTATTCCCTCTATGAGAAGTACATCTTTTCTTCGGTTAAGGAGATCAAAATTGCACATAGTACTGCAGATGCGATAGCATCAAGATCCTGTTCAAAAACATCAAGGCATCCTTGCAGAAATCCTCCTTTAATGGAGACCAATTTACCATTTGCATTCAAAACTGCTCACAGCATTACTGGTTTGCCTCCACCACTGGACAAAGACACCCAGGTGCCTTTGTACACCAACATATCCTAATTTATCACCATTTAATTAATAGTCAGCCAATCTATTTCAGTAAGTTCCCATTTATCCACATGATGCTACATCTGTCGTGTATGTTCCCACTCACTCAATTTGTCTGAATCACGCTGAAGGAATTTCATCCATAAGCCCATTGGGCAAGTCTCACAGTGCACTGCTTTGTTAAATTTAATTAAACCTATGCAGACCATTATGGAGACATTTAATTTTAGGACCATAACCGCACCAAAACATCATCTTGTTAGCATGGTAACTGGTAAGATTATTAATCCTTATTGATGTACCTTTATTTCATCATTAACTTTGTTCAAGAATATGCAGAGAGGGAGTTGTCGTAACATGAATAAGCAAATTGGTGAGCATCATCTCACAGGGTAGTGTGATATTTGACCTATAATTTTCTCAGCCCTGAGAACCATTTTGGAAATTTGCTTTGAAATTCAATCCTTAGTTCAGCATCAGTCATCTCATCAGACCAATCTCAGTTTTAAACATACCTTTCTACTTAGTCGAGGACATTCTTGGTTCTGAATGACAGAGAGATTAAAGGATTTCTCAGTCTTCCTATCTGAGCAGGACATAAGACTGTAAGACATAGGAGCAGAATTAGGCTTTTCGACCCATCGAGTCTGCTCTGCCATTCGATCAGGGTTGATATGGTTCTCAAATCCATTCTCCTGCCTTCTCCCTGGAACTCTTATCCATCAAGAACCTATCTATCTCTGTCTTAGATACATGCAATGACTTGGCCTTCACACCCCTCTGCAGCAGTGAGTTGCAGAGATTCACCACCCTCCAGCTGAAAGAAATTCCTCCTCATCTCAGTTCTAAAGTGTCATCCCTTCACCCTCAGGCTATGCCCTCTGTCTTCTCCTTAAAATTACTCAGTGTCCTGTCATCCCTTGCACTCTGAAACAGTGAATTCTATAGATTCATGACTCTTTGAGAGAGGCAGTTTTCACCTGTAAAGAATGGCACTTAGTACTGGATACATTAATAAAGCTTAGTATACCAGATACATTATTAACTGTATGTTGGTCATGCCACTGGGGACTACAACTGCTGACTATTCACCCTCTTTCCTCATAGTGCTCTACAGCTATTCAGTGAAGACCCTGACCCTGGCACTAGAGAGGCAAGAATCATCTTGACTTATTTCGGCAGCCACAATAACATCTATCTATTTCCCTTACTATCAAATCAACTCTTGCAATTGATTGGAGAGTGGGATGCATTCAGAGGCCTCCTATACTACATGCCTTTTCCTCTTTGATTTTCCGGTAGTCAATCCTTCCCTCTCATCTGCATACTCTTAAACTGTGGGCTTATGTCAATAAATATTCTATCAACAAAGAGTCTTGGAGTCATAGAGATGTGCAGCATGGAAACAGACCTTTCAGTTCAACTCATCCAAGCCGACCAGATATCTTAACCTAATCTCGTCCCATTTCCCTCTAAACCCTTCTTATTCATATACCATCCAGATAACTTTTAAATGCTGTAATTGTACCAGCCTCCACCATTTCCTCTGGCAGCTCATTCCATACATGCACCAGCCCCTGTGTGAAGCAATTGCCCCTTAGGTTCCTTTTATATCTTTCCCCTCTCACCCTGAACCTATGCTCTCCAGTTCTGGACTTCCCAATCTCAGGTAAAAAGACCTTGTTCATTTACCTATCTATGCCCCTCATGATTTTATAAACCTCTATAAGTCACCCTTCAGCCTCTGACACTCCAGGGAAAACAGTCCCAGCCTATTTCAGCCTCTCTCTATAGCTCAAATCCTCCAACCTGGCAACATGCTTTCTACTTAAATTCTTGATCTTGCAAGGAATTAAGGGCTATGAGGAGAGTGCGGGTAAGTGGCTTTGAAATGCCCATCAGCCATGATTGAATGGCGGAGTGGACTCGACGGGCCGAATGGCTTTACTTCCACTCCTTTATCTTATGGTCTTATGCTCTTACGGCCTATCTGACCAAGATCTCGTTGTACTCTGAGATAACCTTCTTCACTGTCCACTCCACCTCCACGTTTGGTGTCATTTGCCAACTTTGTAACTATACCTCCTATGTTCACATCCAAATCATTTAGTGACACTAGCTCCTATTCACATTCCCAAAATCAAAGTTCAGGTTGCTGCTTTTCTGCTGCAAATGGCTATCTATATCATGCAGATCCCTCATAGCTCAAGATGTAATGTCAGAAAAGCCTGCCATTTATTTTCTATTGTTAGTAAGCCTTGCCAAAACTAATAAACATTATACTATTAATAAACTTTACCAATACTGATAAATTCGACTATACCTAATATGCTTTACTACTAAAAGCTTAAAATACTTAAAAGCTGCAAGGTTTGTGAAGGTTTGTAGCTCAGGTTGAGGTTTAGAGTGTACTTAAAAGCTTTACTGCTATGTCAAGGACAAATGTAATACTCACCAGTTATTCACTTGTAACATTTTATTGCTGCTGAATCTTTTTCAATTTTTAATCTGCCTGATATTTAGACTGGATCTCCTCCCTTTATGCACCAAATTTCCTTACTCCCCCAAATTATATACAATGAGTCATTGCACCTAGCGACAAGTTATTCTCTTCCTACTTTATGACTTTGTATGCTTGGTAACACCTCCTGTATTTGTTCGAGTTGAAATTCAACAGCAATACATCAGTACCGCTGGCTCAAAAACTCTAGTTCAAACTAGAACTTAATTAACTATCTTGACTGAAAACAAATTGTCATTAACTGCTAAATGCAAACTAAATTAGATTTTAGAAAAAGACTTTTACGTTTCTTTACTCAGCAAATTCTCAAGTTCACAGTATATGTCTGGCTGCACTCAGTGACAGGTTACTCTCTTTCTAACTAACTCTACTTCTAACCAACTATGTAATAACAATTTGCATTTTTATAGCACCTTTAACATAAGAAAAGGCAATGATGCTTCATGACAGTATATCAAATATGGAATCACGTATGGCAGATTTCTAGAAATTTTCAAGGAATGTCTGAAAGCAGTGGAGTACAATAATGAAATGAAGGGCCTTACGAAGCAAAATCTAGAGCTTATGGCCCAAGCAACTGAAGACACAGTTTATAAGGGAGGAGCAATTTAAATCACAACAAAATGAGGTATTTTCAAATTATTATTGTGTATAATTTTATAATTAAACACATTTGCTGTCACAACCTACAGGTATTGGAAGTGGTATGTCAGTTCTGGGCCCTGCGTTTGGATATATCTTAGGTGGTCAGTTGCTGGACATTTATATTGATGTTAATAGAATTTCCAAGTAAGTGGATTTTCATTTTCTTATTGTTTTTGTGTTCTCTGCTTAATTGTTGATAATCAGGACGATGACAGGTTGATGCTTAATAAGATAAATGTGCAACCAGGCCATTCCATGTGATATTGTTATGGTTACTCTTATAGCAGCTATTTTGAAGTGAATAATTGTTTTTTGTGATATTTCTCAAAAAGATTCCATTTCACTATGCACCATAATTAAGTCTCTGCTTGTCTCCCACTCTTCAATCCATTGTCTTTTTCTTGTTGTCTTCCATTTTATCATGTCCACCTCCTGTTTTCCCTGAACTAGAATTTTGAACTATTTAGCAATGACAAATTGGAAAATTTATCCTTCTTTCCTTCTATATCTCTCACACATAAATTTCTCATGTTATTATCTTTACAACTCCTAGTCTCTTTTTCTGTTCCTCTCATTTTCTGTTATTTGTTCTTTCTTTTTTAATCTTCATTTCTGTATTGCTTCCATTTGTAATTTGCCTCAAGCATGTATTCTTTTAATACATACTTAATTTATAATCTTTCCTTCTTTCAAAATTGGCTCATGCATATAACTTGACCTGAGCCAAAATGGGGTTGGAGCTTGATGCTGAAGCAAGCAGGAGGGAGGCATATTTTTGTTGTATAATTAACATCATTTATTTGTTATACTGATAGTTCATACATTTTATATAGGAAATGATTATATGTTATGCATTTTGTATATAGGTATTATGATTTCATTATTTGTTGATGATGAGTGGATTCAACAGAATTTATCTTTAATCTTCATGACTAACATATGCACAATTTGATGCATAATGTGAATGTATGCATTTAAAATATTGCTGGTAATTTGTTAATTGGCTATTGATTGTGTAATGCTATAAAATCCATGTTTTGTTAGTGCTCTTCATCTTTCACTCATCAGTTCAGATCTAATGTATTATTGAGAAGTGTGAGGTGATGCATTTTGGAGAAGTGATATAAAATGTTGGTGCATCCCTGAAGGATGTGTGGGAAAAAAAGGATCTGCATATACATGTATCATCAATTTTTGAAGGCAGCAGGACATGTTTAAGGGGGTGGTTAATAGAGACAGTAGATAATTAAAGTACAATGAGTACAAAAAACAAGAAAGTTCTGCAGTGTTTATAAAGCTGATGTATGTGACAAAGCTGCTCCTTTAACAAGGTTATGCTGTCCTTCATTTTTTTTTCAGCGAGACCATAAATGACACAGATTCCGAAAACTCTGGGGTGAAGTGTTTTAACGCCAATTTGATATTGCCTCAGGCAGAATGCTTTCAAGTTAAAAAAAAGAGAGACTTGAACAATGCAAGGCGAGTGATCAGTTCCCCCAGCTCAGCTTTTCTGTGGTTTGGTTTGGTTTTTAACAGCAGTGTGAAAAAAGCTGCAGGACCAAAAGAAGCAGGTCCAGGCTGGTACTCCCTCTCTGACTTCTATCCTGCACGAACTTGTGCTTGATTTTACCTTTTTTGCCAAGGAGTGTTTATGGGAATTGTTGCATGTATTTGCAACGGCATCATTAAGTTGGGATAATCGTTTGGGTTTTTGGATAGGATACATTATTCTGTATTTTGGTATCTTTTTGTTTGTGTTCTGTTTGATAATCTTGTAAATACATTCTGTTTTGTTTAAAACTAGGTGATTTGACCAGCTGATTCTCTTCTGGGATATCCAGTTTACACCTGCTTAAAACAACTAGCAAAGTTAGGGTCTGAGGGGGTCTGGCCTGGTCCATAACATGTATGATTCCAATTCTTAGACAATGGTCAATTCTGATAAAACTTAAGAAAGGATATGAGAGCTGTGAAGATGATATAGAGAAGATTTACCAAAATGATTTCAAATTAATTGATTGATTTGATTTATTGTCATGGGTACCTAAGTACAGTAAAAAGCTTTGTTTATGAGCAGTACAGGCAGAGGATAGTTCGCAAGGATGTACAGGTCATAGAGTTAAAACAAAAACTTGGACAGAGTGAGGCATATAGGTTACACTGCACAGGGCATGTGTGAAGCAAGATCAGCATTAACAAGATCAACTTTCCTTAAAGTTAGAGAGTCCATTCAGCAATCTAATAACATCAGGGAAGAAGCTGTTCTTGAACCTGTTGATGCATGTGCTCAAGCTTCTGTATCTTCTGACTGATGAAAGAGGTTGTAGGAGAGCATTACTGGGCTGGGATGGGTCTTTGATGTTGGCAGCCTTTCCGCAGCAGCACGAAGTAGAAATGGAATCCATGGATGGAATGTTGGCTTCCATGATGGTGTGAGTTATGCACACAACTTTCTGTAATTTCTTACGGTCATGGCAGAGCAGTTGCCATACCAGGCCATTGTGCACCCAGATAATACGTTTTCTATGGTACAAAGGTTGGTGAGGGTCCTTATGGACATGCTGAATTTCCTAAGCTGCCTGAGGAAGAAGAGGCATTATTGTGCCTTCTTGACCGTTGCATCTATGTGGAAAGTCCAGGACAGGTTATCGGGTTATCGTCACTCCTAGGAACTTGATGGTCTCCACCTTCTCAGCCTTCACTTTATTGATGTAGATGGAGGCGTGTTCTCCTCCTTTCTTTCTGAAATCAATGATCAGTTCATTTATTTTGCTGGCTTTGAGAGAGAGATTGTTATCATTGCACCACATCACCAAGCCCTGTATTCTGACTCATCGTTGTTTGATGTTGCGACAATATTAGGTTAAAGAAACTAGGATTGCTCTTCTTACATGCTGAAAAATGTGTTGCTAGAAAAGCGCAGCAGGTCAGGCAGCGTCCAAGGAGCAGGAGCATCAATGTTTTGGGCATAAGCCCTTCTTCAGGAATAAGGGTCCTGAAGAAGGGCTTATGCCCGAAACGTCGATTCTCCTGCTCCTTGGATGCTGCCTGCCCTGCTGCGCTTTTCCAGCAACATATTTTTCAGCTCTGATCTCCAGCACCTACAGTCCTCACTTTCTCCTCCTTGCTCTTCTTACAGCAAAGGAGATTACATGGAAACTTGCCAAAAGTGTCCAGAATTGCAACAGGCTTGGGTAATGTAAGCAAAGAAAATTGTTCTCATTGGCTGATAGCACAAAAATTAGAATTTAAACAGCAAGAGATGCAAGGGAATGTGAGGAAGATGTCTTTTATCCAGTGAATACAACAACCTTGAATTTGCCATGTGGTGATAGTGTTAACAATCAAAGATTTCAAAATAAAATT
This sequence comes from Chiloscyllium plagiosum, assembly GCF_004010195.1. NCBI lineage: Eukaryota > Metazoa > Chordata > Chondrichthyes > Orectolobiformes > Hemiscylliidae > Chiloscyllium > Chiloscyllium plagiosum. The sequence continues at coordinate 56,487,246 of NC_057711.1, read as the reverse complement.
GGATGAGCATTTGAACAAAATTAATCCTCAGGCTCCAGGGTTAGCAGGAGAAATCAGACAAACTGGATTATTCAAAGGAGAGCCAGCATAGATTCAACAGGCTGAATAGGCTCCTCCTATTAAAGCACTTGCTCCCAAGGGTAGATTTTACACCAGCAAATCAGATAGAACTTTCTCTGTGCTGTTGGGTAAAATTTGGCAGGATGCTGTGAAGTCAGCAATTAAATATCATGATGCCTTGCTCTCAAAAAACAGAAGTGTGTGGATGCTGAATTTGGAAGTTCGCTTGTCGTTTTAAAAAAAATGAAAGATCAATGTTAACTGCTAATCGACTATGATTTCAGGTCTCCCACTTCTGTTTTTGTTAGCCACATGGGAAAATATTGGAAGTGAGTCACGCCAGGTAAGAGGAGGTGGTGCAGGAGTGGTTAATCCATTGCACATATAGCTACGGAATCAGTTGGTGAAAGTGGCATCTTAATGTTGATTTTTATTTTTGAATAAATTGGGTAATGTTTTCAGCCTGAGTAGGAAGGGGGCCTCTGCTCAGGGACATAGTGAAGTTTAATAACTTTAATTTTGCAACTGGAGCTCTTGATCTCTGATAGGGTCTCTGAGCTCTGGGAGAGGCTGTTCCTCTACTGAGAAGGAAAGAAGGAGAAAAGGAAAAGGAGACAGTGGAGAGCGGCTGTCCAGGGATATGTATAGCGTGTAGCCAAGCAGGTAAGGGTCCTGCTGCTGCACATAGGCCAGTAGGATAGAGGCCACAACAGTAGGTTAACGAAGGTAGGGAGAAAACACTATCCTATCCAGACGCAGTGTATAGGCAAATGGTGACCTACATTCAACTATCAGAGCATCAGGACCTTCCAAGATTGGGTTTATCCAGGGGGTTAGTGACATACCTGTTTGAAATGCTGGTTTGGGGAGATTAATTTGAACTGCATACATGGCCTCTCTTTATTGCTGCTGCTCTCAAGATAACAATTCCCTTGAATTTTTATGCACTGGGTTGATTGCAGAAAAAGAGCCTTTTGCAGAATTCTCAAACTATGGCAGATGGTTGCATCAAGGTGGTGACAATTGCATTAATCATAGACACAGACCAGTGACCCTTATGTCCTTTTGCCTGGATTAATGTTGGCAGATGTCCTCTGTTGTGAAGTTTTTGCCAAAGTTGGGGTCTCTGAGGCATTTGTGGAGGAGCTGTCCATTTCAGGAGTGGCCTGAGAGTGCTCCATGATTGAGACAGCTGCAATTCATCCATCACCCTAAGGCTCATTTCATCCTCACTATGTCAAGAATTGAGTGAGAACTCTCTGAGGGTCTCTCCTTCTCCTCAGAAGTTAAAGTTGGCCCCTTAATGCTGGTGCCTGCAATTCTGAGGTTTATTTTTCTATTATTCATTAATGGGATATGGGAGTCACTAGAGAGGCATCCCCAATTTCACTGGAGAAGATGGTGATGAGCTGTCTTCCTGAACTGCTACACTCCATGTGGTCTAGGGACATCACAATGCTGTGAGAAAGAGAGTTCAAACATTATGACCCTGTGTTGATATATTTCCTAGTCAGGTTGCTGCTTGACTTTGAGAGAAACTCACAGACTATGTTCCAATGCATCCAATGCCCTTGTCCTTTTGGGTGGAAAAGTTGATCAGAGGATGTTGGTGTGGAACTTAAGTTAATCTTGCAATGGTGCAAACTGTGCAACTGTGTTCATTGTTGAAGACAATGGATTTTGAAGATGGTGATGTCATGCCAATCAAGTGTGCTGTTTTGTTCTGATGGTGTCAAGCATTTTGAGTGTTGTTGGAGCACTCATCCAGGCATGAGAGGAGTACTCCATCAGATTCCTAACCTGTGCCTTGTAGATAGTTGATAGGCATTTGGAGATAGGTGTTGATTTATTTATGACAGAATTCCTAGCCTCTGAACTGTTCTTGCACCCAGGGTATTTATACAGATGCTCCAGTTCAATTTCTGATCAATGGTAACCCCCAGAATATTGTTAACTAGTGATTCAGTGAAGGTAATGCCATTGAACATCAAGGGGAGATCTTTAGATTTTTCTCTTATTGGGGGATGGTCGTTGTCTGTTTTTTGTCATTTCTCAGCCCAAGTCTAGATGTTGTCCACGACATGTTGCATATAGACTCAAACAATTTCACTATCTGAGGAGTTACAAATGGTGCTTAAACATGGTATAATTATTAGCAAGCATCCCACTTCTGACCTTTTGATGAAAATGAGATTTTTGATGAAACAACTTAAGAATGATTATGCTGAGGACATTAACCTGAGGAACTCCTGCAGTGATTTCCTGAGATAGATGATTGACCTCCAATAATCACAATCATATTCCTTTGTTTCAAGTGTGACTCCAACCAGCAGAGAGTTTCCTCCCTGATTCCTATTGACTCTAAACAACAAAAAACCCCCAAAAAAAACAACTTGTTGAAACCCAAAAAGAGAAACTGCTAGAAAATCTCAGTAAGTCTGGCATCAGTGAAGAAAAAACAAAGTTAACATTTCGGGTCCAGTGACTCTTCAGAACTTATTGTAGCTAGAAAAATGTTAGTATATATGCTGAAAGTAGCAGGAAACCCAATAGAGATATTGTTGCCTGCCACTTTAACACATCACCAGATTCCCTGGCCAACATCTGTCTTGGGCTGGCTGCAGTGTTTTGGTGAAGACAATACTGGAAAAGCAACATCTAATTTTCAGTTTGGGGACCCTCCAGCCTTTAGGACTTAATTTATTCAATAATTTTGGGGCCTGAACATCTTCTCCCATGTCCTTACCCTAATACCCATGAACCACTCTTTGTCATTGCCTGCTACCACAACCAGCCCATTGTCAACTACTAATGGTCCCCATTAGCAACTATTGATTCTCCCAGGCTGACCATGACCCATTCCTTTTGCTGTTATTTCTCTGGGCTCTATCTCCACCTATTGTCTACTCACCCCTTCCTCCGACCCCAACTTTAGCATACTTATCTTTTCCTAGTTACAGTCCTCCTTTATTGTAAACCAGAAAACCATTTTTTAACCGTCTACAGACTTATTAATCATATCTTTGCAGTCAAGTCCAAATCATTAAAAATGTCACAAAAAGAAAGGTTCACAACGACGGAATCTTCCAGAAGTCCAATGATTTATTTATTTATTTATTTATTGCATTTGTATTATATTACAGATACAGTGAAAAGTGGTGTATTGTGTTGCCATTCTCCAGTGCCATTTTAAAACACAGGAATATAAACCAGAACACAGAACATAGAGGCAGAAAAAGTAATAAAGTTCAACTTTATATTTCCTTTTTGTTAAACAGCATTTCAATTACAAAACTTACATCAACTATCACCTGTTCTGAACCACCTCTAACCCATTTACATTCTTTCTTAAATAAGACCTAAACGGTATATGGTTTTGGAGGGTGCTGTCAAAGGCTCCTGGTAAGTTGCTTGGACTGTGTGCCAAGCTTCCCCCATTCTAGCGTCCTGTTGCTGATATGCAACAAATCAAACTGTGAATTGAGCCAGCTGTTGAGTGGCAAACGGATGAACAAATTATAATGAGGTTCTGCTGTCAGCATTTGCACAGTATCTACATCCATTGACCAACCTAACTGGACTTTGCTGTATTCTCCCTCTTTTGCTTCTTGCCAGTATATAATGAGGGGACCAGAACTGAACACAATATTCCAAGAGTGGTCTAACCAGCTGCAGCATAACCTCGTGGCTCTTAAACTTAATCCTCCTGCTGATGAAAGCCAACACACAATGGGCCTTCTTAACAACCCTCTCAACTTGGTGGCAACTTTGAGGGACTTATGGACATGGATCCCAAGATCCCTCTGTTCCTCCACACTGCCAAGAATCTTGCCTTTAACTCTGTCTTCTGCATTCAAATTTGACCTTCCAAAGTGAATCACTTCACACTTTTCCAGGTTGAACTCCATATGTCACTTATCCGCCCAGTTCTGCCAATGCCCTGTTGCAACCTATGAGAGCCCTCAACACTAACCACAACTCCATCGATCATCTTGTCATCGGCAAACTTACTAACACACCCTTCCACTTGCTCATCCAAGTCATTTATAAAAATCACAAAGATTGACACATTAGCTATTATAAACAGGAGGCAGGTAAGACACATGAGTCTCCATGAGGAAACATCTTCCATTAATGTCTACATGAATTGCCTAAGAGTGTCCAAACTAAGCTGATTATTCAAATTAACCCTAAGAGTGTCCAAACTAAACTGATTATTCAGATTAACCCTTTCATATTATTTCCCTTATAATACATGCCATACCTTTAAAATAGCCTTATGAAGATTCTGTGTTGAAAAGATTAAAATCTCGAATTGTAACTTTATATATCAGTAGAAACACAAAAGAAAAGAAATTATTACTAAATGAAATGAATTGTACTACGTATCTTATCAGTTTTAGTTATTACAGTCCTGAAATAGCTCTTGTCTGTCCAAAGACAGGGGTCTACTAATTCCTACTTTGGAATCTCCAGTACAAGAAAAAACTGTTGTTTCCGTCCTCTTTTTCTGATCATATCTTCAACCACCACTCCCCTCTGAAACTACAACATACTACTCTCTACAAGCATAATAGTTAATATTTCAATCCAAACTTGGATGTTCTTTTGATGATACTATTCTTTATTTTTCTAAAGATACCTTTAGCTTCCAGGGTGTAAATTGTAAGTAACATTGAAAATACAATTATAATGAAATATTAACCACTGTCATTAAGAAAAAACATGAAGTCTGGGGCCTAACAGCCACTATTGGTTTTTCACCCACTATAGAAGGGAACATTGGCTGGGCCATTTCTTCATGGGTTAACAACTAGCAAATGAAATGCCTCTTCCCAATGGTCTTGTACCCAGTGCAGCAGGCACCCAGGCCTAGTGTCCAGACCACCAAGTAAAACTTGGGAACTTTGTGGCTCTTGTTCAGGTCCCTTATGGCCAACAGATGCTATCTACCTCCTTGTATCTTCACTCAACTTCTACCCTGATGAACTTGCTCCTCTCACTGGGGCCTGCCAGCCAGAGCCAGGCAAGACCCTGAACTTATGTTTAAGTCAGTGTCAATTTTTTTTTGGAGACTCAGAAGTGACTATCACTCCCAGTGACTGAGACTTGAGACACAACACCAATTTGATTGAGGCGGAGTCTCAGAGGTTGTTTATCAGCCCGGTAGCATGGACTGTGTCACCTTGCAAAATTCTGGAATGAAATCCCTCAGCAGAACAAGAGAAAGAAAGCAAACAGAATTGTTCAAAATGAACTAATACTGAACATTAAATTGCGTAGTTTTTATTTCATGCACTTCTATATAAATCATCATGAACGAGTGTGATTTAGTGGCCATTACAGAGACATGGTTGCAGGGTGGGAATTGATTATTCAGGGGCATCAGACTATTTGAAAGGACAGACAAGAAGGAAAGGGAGATAGTTTAGCTCTGACATTTAAGGATGGCATCAGGGTGGTAGTGAGAGATGGTATAGATTCTGTGGAGAAAAAGGTTGAATTAATGTGGGTGGAAATTAGAAATAGTAAGAGGAGGTCACTGATAGGCATAATCTATAGGCCACCAAATAATATCATGATGGGGCAGGCAATAAACAAAGAAATAACTGATGCATGTAAAAATGATATGGCAGTTATCATAGAAGTTCTTAATCTTACATATTGATGAGTCTAACCAAGTCCATCAAGGCAGTTTTGAGGAGGAGCTCATAGAATGTATCTGCGATAGTTTCCTCAAACAGTATGTAATGGAACCTCTGAGGGAGCAAGCTACCTCAGGTTTGCTCAGGTATAATGAGGCAGGAATAACTGATGATCTCATAGTTAGGGATCCTCTGAGAAGGAGCGATCACAGTATAGTTGATGGAAAGGTAAGAAGGTAAAATCCAAAACCAGTGTTTTGTGCTTAAACAAAGGAGACTACAATGAGCTGATGGAGAAGTTGGCTAAGGTAGACTGGAGCAAAGACTATATGGTGAGACAATTGAGGAACAGTGGAGGACTTTCAAAGTGATTTTTCAGAGTGCTCAGCAAAATTATATACCAGTGAAAAGAAAGGAATGTAGGAAAAGGGATAATCAGCCATAGATAACTAAGAAAATAAAGTGCGGTATCAAATTGAAAGCAAATGCATACAAAGTGGCAAAGATTAGTGGGAAACTAGGGGATTGTTTAAATATTTAAAAGTCAACAGAAATCCATGTACAATAAAAAGCTATGAAGAAAAGTAAGATGGTTTATGAGAGTAAACAAGCTCAGAATACAAAAACAGACAGCAAAAGTTTCCACAAATATATAAAAGGAGAAAGAGTGGTTATGGTAAACATTGATCCTTCAGAGATGAGAATGGGGATTTAATAATGGGAAATGAGGAAATGGCCGAGGCATTGAACAGGTAATTTGTATCGATCTTCACAGTGGTAGACACAAATAACAAGCCAATAATTGAGAACAAGGAGACTATGTCAGGTGAGGACCGAGAAACGCTCATTATCACAAAAGAGTAAGTGCTGGGCAAGCTAATGGACCTAAAGGTAGACAAGTCCCTCCTGGGCCTGATGGACTGCATTCCAGGGTACTAAAAGAGATGATGGGGAAAATAGCAAATATGCTCTTGTTAATTTACCAACATTTGGTGGTTTCTAGGCAGTTCTGGCAGATTGGAAAACATAAAATATGACACCACTGTTGAAGAGAAAAGGTAGACAACAGGCAGATAACTACAGACCCGTTAGCTTAACTGCTATAGTGGGGAAAATGCTTGAATCTACCATCAAGGAAGAAAAAGCAAGACATCTTGAAAGAAATTGTCCCATCGGGCAAACGCAGCATAGATTCTGGAATTCTTTGAGGACATTACTAGTGTGGTGGAAAGCGGCGAACCAGTGGATGTAGTGTATCTGGAATTCCAGAACGCATCTGTTATGGACCAGGCCAGACTCCCTCAAAACATTTCAAAAAAGTAATCTGGATCCTAACTTTGCTAGCTGTTTTAAGCAGGTGTAAAGTTGATATTCCAGGATGCAGCTGGTCAAACCACTTAGTTTTAAACAAAACAAAATTTATTTACAAATGAAAGAGAACAGAGTATAAAATAACTTAATCTATCTTAAAACCCAACCGATTATCCCAATTTAATGATGCTGTTAAAATGTTTGCAACAATCCCATAAACACTCCTTGATACGAAAGGTAAAATCAAACACAGGGTTTTACAGGAGCGAGAGAGATGGCAGCATGGAACATCTTCTTCCATGTAGCTGTTTCTTGGACCAGCAACCTCAAAACTGACTGACTTGCTAAAACCAAACCAAACCAGAGAAAAGATGAGCTGGGAGAACTGGCCACTCGACTTTCATTGTGCAAGTGTTTTATTTAACTTGAAAGCCTTTTCCCTGAGGCAGTATCTAAAATCCTTCAGACCTAGACTTTTCAGAATCGCAGCTTTTACGATTCTCTGAAAAAAATGCTAAGGACAGCATAACCTTGTTAAAGGAGCAACATCATCACACATCTGAGAAGGGACTGCACAAAAGGCTGCTGTATAAGATAAAAGTGCACAGTGTTATAGGTAATGTATTAGCAAGGAAAGAGGATTGGTAAACTTACAGAATGCAAAGAGTAGGGATAATTGGGTGTTTTTTTTTCTGTTTGGCAATCAGTGGCTAGTGGTGTGCGTCAGAGATCAGTGTTGGGACCACAATTGTTTAAAATTTACATTGATGATTTTGAGTTGGGGATCAAGTATAGAATGTCAAAGTTCACATATAACATTAAAATGAGTGGTAGAGCAAAGTATGCAGAGGACACTGGAAGTCTGAAGAGGGATATAGATCGGTTAAGTGAGTGGGCAAGGATCTGGTAGATGGAGTACAATGTTGGTAAATGTGTGGTCATCATTGGTTGTAATACTAACAAAATGGACTATTATTTAAATGAAAAATTGCAATAAATTGCTGCACAGAGGGACCTAGGTGTCCAGTGCATGAATCACAAAAGGTTGGCTTGCAGGTGCAGCAGGTAATTAAGAAGGCAAATGGAATATTGCCCTTCATTGCTAGAGAGATGGGATTTAAAGTAGAAAGGTTATCATGCAGCTGTATAGGGTACGGGTGAGGCCACACCTGGAGTACTGTGTTTTGGTCTCCTTACTTGAAAAAAGATGTACTCTTACTGGAGGGGGTGCAGAGGAGGTTCATGAGGTTGATTCTGGAATTGAGAGGGTTGCCTTATGAGGAGAGATTGAGTAGACTGGCTCTGTATTCATTGCAATTTAGAATAATCAAGTGGGGATCTTATAGGAACACATAAAATCATGAAAGAAATAGGTGAGATAGAAGCAAGGACATTGTTTCTACTGGTGGGTGAAACTAGAATTAGGGTCCATAGCCTCACAATAAGGGGGAGCAGATTTAGGAGTTGAGGAGGAGGTTCTTCACCCAAAGAGTTGTGAATCTGTGGAATTCCCTACCCAGTGAAGCAGTTGAGGCTACCTTGCTGAATGTTTTAAGGCAAAGATAGATGGATTTTTGAACATTAAAGGAATTAAGGGTTATGGTAAGTGGGGCTGAGTCCACAAAATGATCAGCCATGATCTTATTGATGGTGGAGCAGGCTTGATGGGCCAGATGGCTGACTCCTGCTCATATTTCTTATGTTCTTATGCTCTTATAATGTAAAATTGTGACATTATCATGAAGTTTTGATGATAAGAGCTTGAATTTAATTTTTAGAGTTCCTTTGATGCCAGATGACCCTCGATGGCTTGGTGCTTGGTGGATCGGGTTTCTTCTGTGCTGGATACTGGCCTGGTGTCTAGTTGTACCCCTGACTTGCTTCCCAAAGCACTTACCAGGTATATCTCATGGCTAATTGATTTCAAACATGAAAAATACCTGTTCACTGTAAGTCAAAACTGTCTGAAACCAATTGTGAAGTGTTACCCACCTATACGTTATTATGAGGTGTGCATTAGATTGGGCATTGAAAAAAACAAAAGAACATGATGGAAAGAGTGATCAAATAGTCTAGAACTTGGATAATTGAGTTTAAAACCATATTATTTGCTTATACATCTGTGTAGATTCAGTTTATAGAATTAAATGGTGTAGTGGACAGCGAAGTGCCTTACCTCAATGTACAACAGAACCTTGATCGGACGGGCGGATGGGCCAGGAAGTGGCAGATGGAGTTTAATTTAGATAAATGTGAGATGCTGCATTTTGGAAAGGCAAATCAGAGCAGGACTTTTACACGTAATGGTAAGGTCCTGGGGCATGTTGCTGAACAAAGAGACTTTGGAGTGCAGGTTCATTGTTCCTTGAAAGGAATTTGCAGGTAGACAGGATAGTGAAGAAGGCACTTGGTATGCTTGCCTTTATTGGTCAATGCATTGAGTATAGGAGTCAGTATGTCATGTTATAGCTGTACAGGACATTGGTTAGGCCATGTTTGGAATACTGCGTCTAATTCTGGTCTCCCTGCTAAATGAAGGATGTGAAACTTGAAATGGTTCAGAAGTGATTTACAAGGATGTTGCCTGCGTTGGAAGGTTTGAGTTGTAGGGAGAGCCTGAATAGCCTGGGGCTATTTTCCCTGGCGCATCAGAGGCTAAGGAGTGACCTTAGAGGTTATATATAGAGGTTTATAAAATCATGAGTGGCATAGACAGGGTGAATAGCTAAGGTCTTTACCCCATGGTGGAGAGTCCAAAACTAGAGAGCATAGATTTAAGGTGAGACAAGAAAGATTTGAAGGGACTTAAGGGGCAACATTTTCACGCTAGCGGTTTGTGTATGGAATGAGCTGCCAGAGGAAGTGGTGAAGGCTGGTACAATTACAGCATTTAAAAGGCATCTGGATGGGTATATAAATAGGAAGGCTTTCGAGGGAGATGAGCCAAATGCTGGTAAATGGGACTTGATTAATTTAGATTATCTGGTCGACCTGGAGGAGTTGCTGTACATCTCTATGATTCCATGTACTTTGTCCAATAGGAATGTGACTTATTATTTATTGTATTGACTTCATATTTTCTTGAGCTTCATGATGCAAGTGATATATTTTGGTGTTGTGATCTGCATGGTTGAATAGTGAAATGTGTACAAAACGTGATGTCTGGTTTGAGATGATCAGTTAAAGCATTTGAATGGGAGAGCTCAGTTCCAATTGATAAAGGTTTTCAATAGATGGGCAATGGAGATGTTGTGAATTTATTAGTGGGTGATACCAATAGTACATCTGGTAAAATGATATTTGATGATAAACTCTGACCTTGCTGACTCACATGGATCATTCTGCTTCCTTCTACGTTGCACTCACATTTTCCTAGTTGGCATTCTTTTGCTATGTCTTCCCACTGTCTCTTGAATATACATCAACAATTCCTCCATCATCTTCTCTTTACTTTAGTTCTTCCAAAATCTCCAGTGCAACATCAAAAATCTCAATGCTAGCTCTTTACCACAGACAGGTTTTGTTGAATCTTTCATAGCACACTTGAAAATATACTCATATTCAACAGCCGCAAATTAATTCCTCTTTACGAGCAGCAGAGTGGCTTTAAATAACACTAGGCAATTATGCTAATAGGCCCCTTGCTGACTCATGCAATCAATGAACAGTGTACATAGCACCAGTTGCATGCAGCAATCAACTTCCGACACTGCAATCGTCGAATACAGGTTAATTGCACATGCTGGTCCCTGTGTCCATTATCCAATTTAGCCCTCACTATCCTAACTACGTGGTCAGCTTTCATTGTCTAAACTTGACCTTGATCCTCTGCTGGTTTCATTTCATTTAATGTCTTCAATTGCTTATTACAATTATCCAAAATATTTTGAAACTGTGCCGATGGGCTCATTATACATGCTAATTTAGTTACACTCCTGGTTGTTGCTGCAGGAGGATATTATTAAATTGAAGGGTTCAGAGAAGATTTACCAGGATGTTGCTGGAAATAGAGGGTTTGAATTATAAAAGTAGGCTGAATAAATTGGGATTTATTTCACTCAAACGTAGGAGGTTGAGGGGTGACCTTATAGAGGTTTACAAAAACATGAGGACATAGAATAGCAAGATATTTTCCCAAGGATGGGGAGTTCAAAACTAGGTGGCATATTTTTAAAGTGAGAGGAGAAAGTTTTACAAAGGACATGAGGGACAACTTTTGAAAAAAAAAATCAGAAAGTGTTTTGTGTGTGGAATGTACTGTCAGAGGAAGTGGTGAACACAGGTACAGTTACAACATTTAAAAGGTTTGGATAAATATCGGCCATATGCAGGCAAATGGGACTAGTTTAGTTGGGGAACATGGTTGGCATGGACTAGAGTCATGGAGTTGTGCAGCACTAAAACAGACACTTCGGTCCAACTCGTCCATGCAGACCAGTTATCATTGATTAATCTCATTATTTGGCCCATATCCCTCTAAACCCTTCCTGTTCATATACCCATTCAGATGACTTTTAAATGTTGCAATTGTACCAGCCTCCACCACTTCCTTTGGCAGCTCATTCCATACATGCACCATTCTCTGCGTGAGAAAGTTGCCCCTTAGGTCCCTTTTAAATCTTTCTTGTCTCACATTAAACCTATGCCCTCTAGTCTTGGGGAAAAGACTTGGCTATTCACCCTATCCATTTCTGTAATGTTGTCGTTGTGTTCCAGCAAGGTCTTGCTTAATTGAAAGTCGCTTAGTAGAAATAATGGGGCCTATGGGAAAAGTGGGGTTAGGGACAGACCAGCAAAAAATATCATTCATAATCGCTCAAAAATCACCCAAACATCTAACACAAAGTATAGCACAGCCTGAATGAAGGTTGAAATCATATTTATGAACAAAACTAAAGTAAATTTAGCACAGTACAGTTAAAAAACGTAAGAAAGCTGCTCTTGGTACAGTGGCTCTCACAGAAGGCTGCTCTGTTAGCAGCTGGTATCGGTGTATGTGCAAAATAGACTGGAGATTTCAGTGTGTACATCAGCACATGTGCAAAACGAAGCACGCAAACTGATCCCTGCTGGAATTGCGCTATTGCCAACAGAGGTAAGGGTTCTCCAAAATACCTTTCCCTAATTCTTCAGCGATATTATAGCCAAATTGCGCTGCCAAAACACGTGCTATCCAGGAATTACCTCTACCATAAACCTCTATAAGGTCACCCCTCAGCCTCTGAGGCTCCAGGGAAAATAGCCCTGGCCTATTCAGCTTTTCATATCGCTCAAACCGTCCAACCCTGGTAACATCCTTGTAAATATTTTCTGAACCCTTTCATGTTTTACAACATTCTTCCTACAGCAGGGAGACCAGAATTGGATGCAGTATTCCAAGCGTGGCCTAACCAATGCCCTGTACAGCTGCAACTTGACATACCAACTCCTATACTTAATGCACTGACCAATAAAGGCAGGCATAACAAATACCTTCTTCACAACCTGTCTACCTAATGGCTCCACTAGTTGGACCGAAAGGAATGTTTGCATACTGCATGACTCTAAAGTGTGTCCCTCATTGGATTTTGACATTAATAATGAGGAATCATCATCCTGATATTAATAATGTATAATCTTATGAGATGTATTTTTGCTTAAGGTGCCACGAGAAATAAAATTTCTTTGGAGCACAGATTTGTTTAAATGCTTACTGCCACTTAGCAACTTAAGAAACGAATGGTGCACTGTTACATTGTTACGTTATTAGCAAGGATATGAAGAATTGATTTCAAATTCACCATTAATCAGTTTAACATTAAAAGAATAATTGCTGAATAGGTAAGGTTTTGTACATACCTTATGAGCATATGTCTCAGTAACCAGAAATAAGTGTAGCAGAGAGGATGCAGTCCAACCAGAGCACTGTACAGTTGCATTATTACTTATTTCAACTGATACTTTAATTGTATTGGTTATTCAGTTAAATATTCTGCAACTAATCCACAGCCTCATGGTGCAGCATACTTCATACTCTACCATTACCACCGAGGAGAAAGTGAGGTCTGCAGATGCTGGAGATCAGAGGTGGAAATGTGTTGCTGGAAAAGCGCAGCAGGTCAGGCAGCATCTAGGGAACAGGAGAATCGACGTTTCGGGCATTAGCCCTTCTTCAGGAATGAGGAAAGTTGGTCCAGCAGGCTAAGATAAAAGATAGGGAGGAGGGACTTGGGGGAGGGGCGTCGGAAATGTGATAGGTGGAAAGAGGTCAAGGTGAGGGTGATAGGTCAGACTGGGGTGGGGGCGGAGAGGTCGGGAAGAAGATTGCAGGTTAGGAAGGCGGTGCTGAATTTGATGGATTTGACTGAGACAGGCTGGGGGGAGGGGAAATGAGGAAACTGGTGAAATCCGAGTTCATTACCACCGAGCCAGGGGACCAACCCTGGTTCAAAGAGGAGTGCAGGAGACCAGGCTAGTTACAGCACCAGGTTTACCCATAAGGCAGGTGTCAACCTGGTGAAGCTACAACACAAGAGTACTTGCCTCCCAAAAGCTTAAGCAGAAAGTGTTTGACAGGGTTAAGTGATCTCTCAACCAACTGACAGCTAAGCTCTGCAGTCCTGCCACATCTAAACCCAAAGGGCGGTAGACAATTAAACAACTTGCTGGATGTGGACATTCCACAAAAAAACCATAGAATCAAAGAGGGGAGAGTCCAACCCATCAGTGGAAGACGCTAAAGCATTTGTAACAATCTACAGCTAGAAATGTCGATTGGATCATCCATCTTGGCTAACTCCAGAGGTCTCCAGCGTCACCATTCTTAGGCTATTTCAATTTGCTCCACACGATATCAAGAAACAGCTGGAAACACAAGATATTGCACCATTCTGTCAATAGTACATAAGATGTGTGTTCCAGAATGTGCTGTGTCCTTAGCCAAGCTCTTCCGATGCGACTACAATACTGGTTGTTGCACAACTATCGCAGTTCGAGAACATCTGTGCAGGAATTTATCAAGGTTGTGTTCTAGGCCCTCCCATCTTCAGTTGTTTCATCAATGTCTTTCCCTCCATCATAAGGTGTTCACTGACAATGCACAACGTTCAGCCATTTATTTCATCTCAGGTACTGAGGCAGTGCATGTCCAAACACAGCAAGACCTGGTCAATATCCAGGCTTGGATTGAAAAATGACAAGTGACTATAATGCCACATAAGTTCCAGACAATGACTATCTCCAGCAAGAGAGAATCTCTAGCCCTTTGACATTCTCTGAATCCTCCAGTATCAACTTTGTTGGGGTTATCATTGCTCAGAAACTGAACTGGACTAACCATATAAATACAGTGCATACAAGAGTAGTTCAGAGCAAGAAATCCTGCTGTAAGTAACTCACCTTCTCAAAGCCTATTAATCATCAATAAAGGACAAGTCAGAAGTGTGATGGAATACTCCCCACTTGCCTGGCTGAGTGCAGCTCCAATAATAGTGAAGACATTTGACATCGTCTAGGACAAAGCAGCCAGCTTGATTGGCAGTACATCCACAAACATTTACTCCTTTCACACTTACATTCAGTAGTAGCAGTGTTTACCATCTACAAGGTGCAAAAATTCTCCAAGGCTCCTTCGCGCCTTCTAAATCCAAAACTGCTACCACCCAGAATAACAAGGGTGTCAGATACATGGGAACACCACCACTTGCAAGTTTCCTCTAACCAGTCTCCATTCTCAAACATATTATTTTTCTTCACTGTCACTGGCTCAAAATCCTGGAACTTCCTTTGTAATGGCATTGTGAATCGACCTACAGCACTTGGACTGCAGTGATTCGAGAAGGCAGCTCACCACCATCTTCTCAAGGGATTACGAATGGGCAACAAATCTAGCCCAGCTAGCAGTACCCGCATCTAGTGAATGAATAACAAAATAATATTATTTGGGCCTTGATGATTACTGTGCCAGGTTAGGCAGGGGTATTGATTGTCAAGTCTACTATAATAGCATCTTTCACTTTGTCCTCAGCTATTTTCCCTTTACCCACAGTTGTGCTACTGTGTATTGAAAGAAAATTATTTGGCACATGATGGCATATTAAAATCCCACTTTAATTATATAGTCATCGAGTTATTCACCATAGAAACAGATCCTTCACTCCAGCTTGTCCATGCCAAGCAGATATGCTAAACAGATCTAGTCCCATGTGTCAGTATTTGGCCCACATCCTCTGAACCCTTCCTATCCATGCACCTTTCCAGATATCTTTTAAATGTTGTAATTGTACCTGCCCTCCACTACTTCCTCTGGCAGCTCATTTCATACACACACCAACCTCTGATGAAAAAGCCGCCCCATAGGTCCTTTTTAAATCCTTCCCCTCTCATCTAAAACCTGTGCCCTCTAGTTTTGGACTCACCTACCCTGAGGAAAAGACCTTGGCTATTCATCCTATCCATGCCCTTCACGATTTTATAAACCTCTATAATGTCACCTTGTTCTTCGAAATCAGAAAAATATGTCTTGACTGCATTGTATTTAAGAAATGGAGTTCAAAAAATTAAGTAACTTACAAATGTATACACTTGTAAGGGAGTGGTAGTGCCTGGAATCACATATCAATTTGAGACATTAATGGTTGTCCGGAAAGCAGCTCTTTATGGGTAGGAGGTTGAATTGCTGCGGTTCTGCCAAATCCTCTATGACACCATTTATAAGGGTCTCCCTTAATATTGGAAGAAACAAGCAATTAATCCATCTGTCTTTGGGTCCTTGGCTTTCTTGGCCTTCCAAATTGCTCTGATGGAGCCCATCCACCTGAAGGTCAGTATGTCATACGTAGGGTATTATTAGAAATTAGAAAGCTAGATTCCCTACTGAAACAGAATCGAGGTAGCTTTGGGGAAAGCATATTCCCATTTCAGAAAGAATATCAGAAAGAAGTGTAGGATTTTCAGGACTTTTAGCACTTGAATCCTTCTGAATCAGGATGACTTTTATGAGCCTGTGAGTTTAATTCATGTGGCATTCTGACGAAAACAGAACTTGACATATATTGTTTGCCCTTCTCACAGCTATGAATTTTGATAGTTAGTGTAATCACAATGGTGCAACGGTTAAACAAAATATAAGAATCTGATTATCTGGTTTTATTAAACAGTGAAATGGACTATATGCTGGAAATCTGGAATCAAAACAAATTACTGGGGAAGCTCAGCAGGTCTGATTGCACCTGTGGTGAGAAAGCAGAATTAACATTTTGTTACAATGACCCTTCTGCAGACCCTTCCTAAGGGTTACTGAACTCGAAATGCTAACTCTGCTTTCTCTCCACAGGTACTGCCAGGACTGCTGAGTTTCTCCAGCAATTTCTATTGTTGTATGAAATTAACAAGTTTCTTTGACCTTTACTCTTGTTGCCACTACCCCTTCCTGTTATCTAGAAATTACACTTAAGAACTTATAAGTATCACCTTTATGGAAAACACAAACTACTTTTGGTGTACAATTTTTTTCTGTCACATTTTATGATACCTTCACTTTGGGACAAAACTTAAAATGTTTGAACTGGTGCAAGCTTGTTCACATTGAGAAGAATATTTTCACCTGTTGTATGTGGGAAGTTCATTTGGTCATCCAATTTTCTGAAATGCCAGTGAATTCACACTGACAATAGTCTGTTCTGCTTTTTCTGCTTCTACATTTACTGCTAATTACAGTACATCTAGAAGAAATGGACCTTACTTATGGCAGCTGAGGTTTGCTTACACTGATATTCATAAACCAGATCTTTGTGCGAAGCTAGGGAAGAGATTACTGGGCCCCTTGTTGAGATATTTGCTTCATCGACAGCCGCAGGTGAGGTGCCAGAAGACTGAAGGGTAGCTAATGTGGTGCCATTATTTAAGAAAAGTGATAAGGAAAAGCCAGGGAACTAAAGACGGGTGAGCCTGACATCACTGAAGGGTAGGTTGGAAGTGATTCTGGGTGATTTTGAATTTTAATTTGAATTTACTTTAGTCACGTACTCAAATGAGTACAATGAAAAGTTTATAACTTGCCACTTACAGCGCCATCTTATGTACAAAGGTGCCTAGGTACACCTTCCTCAGTTACAAGATTAGTTACAGTGTAACAATGTCACCAACATATGGCATCATCTTAGGTAGACAGTACTTAGGCACAATCTTTAGTTACAGAACAGGGAAATGGAAAAAAAAATGCTACATTGCAGATGTACACAATGTAATCATAGGTCAGGAAAGCAAGAAGCAAAGTTCTTGAGGGTTCGTTGCAGCAGGCCTGTGCAGGGAGCCTCCACATGGTCTGAACGCTGGCTCCTGTCACGCACTACACTGGACCATTGCCACTGCCACTATGCTCCCCACTGGGTCACTGCCATTACGCTCCACACTGGGTCACTACTGCTACACTCTCCACTGGGCCACTGCCACTATGCTCCTCACTGGGCTGCTGACTTCCACTCTCCACTGAGTCACTACCACTATACTCCACACTAGGCCACTGCCACTATTCTCCACACTGGGTCACTGCCACTACACTCCGCACTGGGTCACTGCCACTATGTTCGGCACTGGGCCGCTGCCACTATGCTCCGCACTAGGTCACTGCCACTGTGCTCCGCACTAGGTCACTGCCACTACACTCCGCACTGGGTCACTGCCACTACGCTTCGCATTGGGTCACTGCCACTACACTCCGCACTGGGTCACGGCCATTATGCTCCACACTGGGTTTCTGCTGCTATACTCTCCACTGGGCCACTGCCATTATGCTCCGCACTGGGTTTCTGCTGCTATACTCTCCACTGGGCCACTGCCACTATGGTCCGCATTGGGCCACTGCCACTATGGTCTGCACTGGGCTGCTGCCACTATGCTCCGCAATGAGTCACTGCTGCTATACTCTCCACTGGCCATTATGCTCCACACTGGGCCACTGCCCCGCTTCGCACCGGGCTGCTGGGTGCTGGTGCCCCTGCTTCGGACTGTTGACCCCATTTCAAAGGCCAGGGGTAGGGGGCTGAGTCCAGGTGTCTGAGGCAGAGAGAAGGGAGGAAAGAGGGGGAACAAAAGGTAAAGAACGGGTGGAAAGGCTTGAAGGGAAATTTGCAGGTGGTGGTTTTCCCATATTCTGGCTGCCTTTGTCTTTCTAGGTTGTAAAGGTCATGGCTTTGGAGTGTGCCATCAAAGGATCCCTGGTGTGTTGCTGCATCAATGGTGAAAGGAGGGAATGTTTACGGCAGTGAATAGGGTGCCAATCTGTGGGCTGCTTTTTCCTGGATGATGTACACTATCTTAAGTTGTTGGAAATGCATTAATCCAGGCGAGTGGGGTGTGTTCCATCACAGTTCTGACGTATAGATATGGACAGGTTTTAGAGAGTCTGGAGATGAGTTATTTGCTGTGGAATTCCTGGCCTTTGACCTGCTCTTCTGGTCACCGTATTTATCTAGCTAGTCTGATTTACATTCTGACCAATGGTAACCTCTGCAAATGTTTGATAGTGAGTGGGTTAGTGATAGTGATGCCATTAAATATCAAGGGCAGAAGATTAGATTTTCTCTTGTTGGAGATGGTTGTTGCCTGTCATTTGCGTGGCGTGAATGTTACTTGCTACTTCTGAGGCCAAACCTGGATATTGTCCAGGTCACATTACAAAGTGGAGATGGACTGCTTCAACATCAAAGAGTTGCAAATGCTGCTGAACGTTGTGCCATTGTCAGCATCCATCCTCATTTCTGACCTTATGCTGAATTGAACATGAATGATGAAGCAGCTAAAGATGGTTGGGCCAAGGAACCGATACTAAGAAACTCCTGCCTCACCCATTTTCTGGGATTGAAATGATTGACTTCCAACAACCACAGCCATCTTACTTTGTGCTAGATATGAAACCAGTGGAGAGTTTTCCTCCTCCTTCCCATTAACTTCATTATGCAAGGGTTCCTTGATGATACAGTAATTCTGTCTTGATGTCAAGGACTGGCAGTCTCACGTCACCTCTGGAATTCAACCTATTGGTCCACATTTGGACCAAGGCCACAATGAGATCAGGAGGTGAGTGGCCCTGACTATCTGAAAGCATAAAATTAAAAGTTGAAGAGTGAGATTCCCCTGCAGGCAGCATGGATCTTGCAGTTGCTTCTGGGATTGCAAGCTTAGTTAAAGATATAGTTTTTTTTCAGGTTTTATAGTTATTATATTTCAGTAATATAAGATTTCATTCATTTTGTGTCATTAATGTGTGAAAATAACAAACCAAACAAAGATGGACTTTTTCTAACGGACTTTTTCTTTAAACAAGCTTGTCAAGGCCTGTGGTGAATGGCTGAGGTTATTCTTATTCTAAATTCAGAGCTAAAAAAGACCATATGTGTGTTTTAAAAGTATTTTTAACATTGCAAAAGTTTTACTTTGAAAAACTGAACAGCTTTCTTTAAAATAAAGAGTTGGTTTTGGTCTGGAGAATCCTGCACGTGGCCAGCTGTGGAGAAGAATGTTTTATTCGAGAAAGTTATTGAAGAGGAGTCTTTATTTAATTCAGTTAATCAGCAAAGTTGTTGATTTTAATCCAGGTTTTATAGTTATTATATTTCAGTAATATAAGATTTCATTCATTTTGTGTCATTAATGTGTGAAAATAACAAACCAAACAAAGATGGACTTTTTCTAACGGACTTTTTCTTTAAACGAGCTTGTCAAGGCCTGTGGTGAATGGCTGAGGTTATTCTTATTCTAAATTCGGAGCTAAAAAAGACCATATGTGTGTTTTAAAAGTTTTTTTAACATTGCAAAAGTTTTACTTTGAAAAACTGAACAACTTTCTTTAAAATAAAGAGTTGGTTTTGGTCTGGAGAATCCTGCATGTGGCCAGCTGTGGAGAAGAATGTTTTATTCGAGAAAGTTATTGAAGAGGAGTCTTTATTTAATTCAGTTAATCAGCAAAGTTGTTGATTTTAATCATTTTTATATGTTTGATATATATATAGCATTTTTTTCCATTTCAACATTTTTTTCTGTAGGTAATGAAAGGTAGTTTATTTTATATATAAGTTGTCTTTTAGGCTTAATGTTATTAAGACCATATATGAAATACAGAGTGAAATGGTTAGTAGATTTAGGAAAGTTGTTACACAGCAGGATCAGTCAGATAGTTGGGTGACTGTCAGAAAAGCTAAGAAGATAGTTAAAAAGTCTCCACTGGCGAATCCTCTATTAAATAGATATTCAATTTTTGGAACTGTTGAAGGGGATAGTTTCTCCGAGGAAAATGGAAGGGGTAGTCAATTATTAGACACTTGGAATGATTCTTTTGTTAAGCAGTTTTGACAAAATTTAATAGAATTATTGCTATAGGGGATTGTCCTGCCAGAGGCATAGAAGGAAATTCTGTGGCAGTGAGCATAAATTTAACACGGTTTGTTGCTTCCCTGGTGCTAGGTTTAAGGACATCTCTAAATGTTTCAAACATATTGTTAAAGTTGAGATTGAGAGACCAGAAATTATTGTACACATCGGTAGGAATGACATTTTTAGGGAAAAGATGAAAGCAATACATAGTGAATTTAAGTGGTTAGGTAGAAGGTTAAAAAAGTAGAACCTTAAAAATAGTAATTTCTGGTTTACTCCCAATCCCAAACTCAAACAAGGGAGGGAACTAAAAGATAAAGAAGATAACTCAATGGCTGAAGAGCTGGTTTATTGTTCAGGGATTCAGGTTTTTGGACAATTGAGATATCTTTTGGGATAGAAAAGACCTGTTCAAAAGCAATAGGTAACCTGAACTGGAAAGGGACCAATATTTTAACAGTGTGATTTGCTTGTTCTATTAAAGGAGACTTTATACTGATGAGGGGAGTGGAGGAATTCTAAGTGGCAGTATAAATAAAAGGATGGATCGGGAAGGTTCTGAATGTGAAGAGAGCGCATCAATTAGACAAGAAAGACAAGAGAGCCAGAGTATGCAGTAACTCTGAAGAACTAAATTGCTTTTATTTCAATGCAAGGGGTCTTACAGGAAGGCTGATTAACTCAGGGCATTTTTAAGAACATGGGATTGGGATGTCATAGCTATTACAGGAACTTGGTTGAGAGATGAATAAGACTGGCATCTCAATGTTCTGGATTTTAGATTCTATGGGAAGGATAGGAAAGGAGGCAAGAAAGGAGGGGGAGTGTTGTTTTTAATTAAAGAATACATTACTGCTATAACTGGAGAAGATATTTCTGAAAAGTCATCTAGTTAAAATATATGGGTAGAAATTACAACTAAGAAAAGAAATATCACTTTGATGAGATTGTACTATTGGCCCCTCAAAAGTAAGAGGGAAATTGAGAAACAGTTATGTTGGGAGATCTCAGATACATGTCAGCATAATAAGGTTGTAATAATGGGGATGTTAATTTTCCAAACATAGGCTGGAGCTACCATAGTGTTAAAGGTTTGGATGGTGAAGACGTTGTCAAATGTATTCGAGACAAATTTCTTTATCGATATGTGGGTGCTCTTTACCAGAGAAGGATCAAAACTAGACCTACATTTGGGCAATAATGCATGTCAGATAACTGAAGTAAAAGTGGGGGAATACTTTGGGTCTAGTGATCATAATTCTATTAGTTTCAAAATGGTTATGGAAAAGGATAAGCCATCTATAAAAATTAAAGTTTTAATTGGAGTAAAGCAAATTTTGATGGTATGAGACAAGAACTTTCAAAAATTGATTGGAGTAGACTGATCACAGGTAAAAGGACATCTGACAAATGGGAGGCATTCAAGAAGGTGATGACAAGAGTTCAGTGGCATTATGTTCATGTCAGAGGAAGAGTAAGGCTGCTAAGATGAAGGAACAATGAATGAATAAAGTTATTGAGGTTCTAGTCAAGAATGAAAGAGAGCCTTATTTTAGATAAATAGAACTTGGCTCAACTGAATCTCTTAATCAAATAAAGTGTATAGGGCACACTTAAGAAAGAAATCAGAAAAGCAAAGAGGGGACATGAGATAGTATTGGCAGATAAGGTTAAGCATAATCCAAGGGATTCTACAAATACATTAAGAGCAAGAAGGTAACTGGAGAGAAGTAGGATCAAGGAGATCATCATTGTGCTGAACCCAAGGAGATGGAAGAGATACTAAAATGAATATTTCACATCAGTTTTTGTGGAGAAAGAAATGGAGCGAAGAGAATGCAGAGAAATAATATTTATTTCAAAACAGTTCACAGAAGAGAAGGTTTGGGAGGTCTTAGAGAATAAAAGGATGGATAAATCTTCGGGATCTAATCTAATGTATTCCAGAATGTTGTGGGAAATAAGGGAGGAAATTGCAAGACCTCTTACAGAAATATGTACATCATCTATAACTACAGGTGAGGTGCCTAATGATTGGAGGGTGGCTAATATCTCAGAATCCCTGCAGTGTGGAAACAGATCATTTGACCCAACAAGTCCACGTTGACCCACTGAAGAGTAACCCACCCATACCCCTACCTCTACATTTACTCTTGACTAATGCACATAATCTACACATCCCTGAACACTATGGGCAATTCAGCATGGCCAATTCACCTAACTTTCACATCTTTGGATTGTGGGAGGAAACTGGAGCACCCGGAGGAAACCCACGCAGACACAGGGAGAATGCACAGATTCCACACAGACAGTCACCCGAGGCTAGAATCGAAACTGGCGCTGTGAGGCAGCAGTACTAACCACTGAGCCACCGTGCCATTGCTTAAGAAAGATTGTAAAGAGAAACCAGGGAACTATATACCTGTGATTCTGACCTCGATTGTGAGTAAGTTGTTGGAGGTGATTAAAAAGATAGGATATATGGACATTTGGAGAGGCAAAAATTGATTAGGAATAGTCAGTCAGCAAGGTTTTATGCTAGGAAAATCATGTCTTACAAACTTGATTGAGTTTTTTGAGCAAGTTACCAAAAAGACTTTTGATTGCAGCGCATTAGACATTGTTTATTTGGATTTTAGTAAAGCCTTTGACAAGGTTCTGCATGGTATACTAATTAGTAAAGTTAGGTCACATCGGATTCAAGGTGAGCTTGTCAATTGGATACATAATTGGCTTAATGGCAGGCGACACGAAGTGGTGATACAGGATAGCTTTTCTGACTGGAGGCCTGTCACCAGCAGTATTCCACAGGAATTGGGTTATGGGTCCCCTTTTGTTTGTCATTTGCATAAATGATTTGGATGAGAATATAGAAGATATGGTTAGTCAGTTTGCGGATGACACAAAATTAGTGGCATGCTAGCTAGTGAAGAAGGTTTTCTAAGATTACAAAGGGATCTTGATCAAATGGGTCAACAGGCTGAAAAATGGAAGATGGAGGTCAATCTGAATAACTGTGAGGTATTGCATTTTGGTACACTAAACAAGGCTCAGGCTTATACAATGAATGGTAGGGCCCTGAGTAGTGGTGAAGAACAAAGGGACTATGGGTTCAGGTGCATATAGACAGGGTGGTTAAAAAGGCATTTGGCATGCTAATTTTACTCAGTCCTTGGAGTGTAGGAGTTGGGAAGTCGTGTTGACATTGTACAGGACATTGGTGAGGCCTTTTCTGGAATACTGGTTGCCCAGTTAAAGGGAAGATATTATAAAGCCGGAAAGGGTTCAGAAGAGATTTCCCAGGATGTTGTTGGGTATGGAAGGTTTGATTTATAAAGGAAGTCTGGACAGACTGGGACTTTTTTCATTGGAGCATAGGAGGTTGAGAGGCAATCTGATAGAGGTTTATAAAATAATGAGAAGTGTAGATAGAGTTAATGGTAGTTGTCTTTTCCCGAGGATGGGGGAATTTCAAAACTGGTGGGCACATATTTAAGATGAGAGGAGAGAGATTTTAAAAAGACAAAAGAGACAAATTTTTTACACAGAGGGTGGTTCACATACGGAATGAACTTCCTTAGAAAATGGTGGATGCGGGTCCAATTACAACATTTAAAAGGCATTTGCATAGATATATGAATAAGAAAGGTTCTTTGGGGTCCTGAAGGGTGAGGGTGACCAGCCTCAAGCCGTTGTCCATGTGGGTACGTATGACATAGGTAGAAAGAGGGATAGGGATGTAAGGCAGGAATTCAGGGAGCTCGGGTGGAAGCTGAGAGCTAGAACAAACAGAGTTGTTATCTCTGGTTAGTTACTCATGCCATGTAATAGCGAGGCAAGGAATAGGGAGAGATATCACCTGAACACGTGGCTGCAAGCTTGGTGCAGAAGGGAGGGTTTCACTTGAACCAGAGGGGTACTATTATCCTGGGTGGGAAATTTGCTGGTGCTATTCGGATGGGTTTAAACTAGCTCAGCAGGGGGATGGGAACCTGCAGTACACAGGAGGATGAGAGTCGGAAGGACAGGGACAGGAATTCAGGGTCACAGAAATGTGCTGGCAGACAGCAAACTGGTTTGAAGTGTGTCTACTTCAACGCCAGAAGTATCCGAAATAAGGTAGGTGAGCTTGCAGCATGGATACGTACCTGGGACTTTGATGTTGTAGCCATTTCAGAGACATGGATAGAGCAGGGTGAGGAATGGATGTTGCAGGTTCCAGGGTTTAGATCTTTCATTAAAAACAGGCAAAGCAGTAAAAGAGGGGGAGGCGTGGTCTTGTTAATCAAGGATAGTATAACGGTGGCTGAGAGAACTTTTGATGAGGACTCGTCTACTGAGGTAGTGTGGGCTGAGGTTAGAAAAAGGGGAGGAGAGGTCACACTGCTTGGTGTTTTTTATAGGCCTCCACAGGGTTCCAGGGAGGTGGAAGAGAGGATTAGCAAAATTATTCTGAGTAGGAGTGAAAGGAACAGGGTGGTCATTATGGGGGACTTTAACTTCCCCAACATTGACTGAAAATGTTATAGCTCTAGTATGTCGGATGGATCAGTTTTTGTTCAATGTGTACAGGAGGGTTTCCTGACACAGTATGTCGAAAGGCCGACAAGAGGGGAGGCCACACTGGACCTGGTGCTTGGTAATGAACCAGGCCAGGGGTGATTGATTTAGTTGTAGGTGAGCACTTTGGAGAGAGTGACCATAATTCAGTTACGTTTAGTTTAGCGATGGAAAGGGATAGGTACATGCCATAGGTCAAGAGTTATCGATGGGGCAAGGGCAGTTATAATGTGATTAGGCAAGAATTTGGATGCATAGAAAGGGGTAGCAAAATGCAGGGGATGGGGACAATCGAAATGTGGAGCTGGTTTAAGGAAGATTGCATGTCCTTGATAGGTATGTCCCTGTCAGGCAGGGAGGAAGTGATAAGGTAAGGGAACCGTGGTTTACTACAGAAATGGTATCACTTGTTAAGAAGAAGGAGGAGCCTTGTGTTGATGAGGCAAGATGGTACAGATGAGGCGATGGAGAGTTACAGATCAGCTAGGAAGGATTTAAAGAGAGAGTTAAGAAGAGCAAAGAGGGGACATGAGCAGTCTTTAGCAAATAGATTAAAGGAGAACCCTAAAGCTTTCTATAGGTATGTGAGGAATAAAAGGATGATTAGGGTAGGAATAGGGCCAGTCAAAGACAGAAGTGGGAAGTTGAGTGTGGACCCTGTGGAAATCGGAGAGGTGCTAAATGATCATTTCTCATCGGTGTTCACTCAGGAAAAGGAAAATATTGTAGAGGAGAAGAATGAGGTACGAGATATTAGACTATATAGGATCAAGGTTAGTTACGCACAGGTGTTATCAATTCTAGAAGGAGTGAAAGTAGACAAGTCCCCTGGGCTGGATGGGATTTATCCGAGGATTCTCTGGGAAGCTAGGGAGGAGATAGCAGAGCCTTTGGCTTTGATATTTGAGTCGTCACTGTCGACAGGTTTAGTACCTGAGGACTGGAGGATTGCAAATGTTGTGCCCTTGTTCAAGAAGGGCAGCAGAGATGACCCAGGTAATTATAGACCAGTGAGCCTTACTTCTGTTGTAGGAAAGGTTTTGGAAAGGATTATAAGAGATAAAATTTATAATCATCTTGCAAGCAACAATTTGATTTCAGATAGTCAACACGGTTTCGTCAAGGGTAGGTCGTGTCTCACAAAACTCATTGAGTTTTTTGAGAAGGTGACCAAGCATGTTGATGAGGGTATGGCAGTTGGCGTGGTATACATGGACTTCAGTAAAGCCTTTGATAAGGTTCCACAAGGTAGGCTGATGGAGAAAATGCAGAGGCATGGAATTGAGGGTGATTTAGCAGTTTGGATTAGAAACAGGCTTTCTGATAGAAGGCAGCAAGTGGTGGTCGATGGAAAATATTCAAACTGGAGTCCCGTTACTAGTGGTGTGCCATAAGAATCTGTTTTGGGACCACTGCTTTTTGCCATTTTTATAAATGACTTAGACGCAGGCACAGGTGGATGGATTAGTAAATTTGCAAATGACACTAAAGTCGGTAGAGTAGTGGACAGTTTGGAAGAATGTTACAGGTTGCAGGGGGACTTGGATAAACTGCAGAATTGGGCTGAGAGGTGGCAAATGAAGTTCAATGCAGCTAAATGTGAGGTGATGCACTTTGGGAAGAATAACAGAAAGGCAGAGTACTGAGTCAGTGGAAAGATTCTTGGTAGTGTGGATGTGCAGAGGGATCTTGAAGTCCATGTGTATAGATCTCTGAAAGTTGCCACCCAGGTGGATAGTGCTGTTCAGAAGGCATACGGTGTGTTAGGTTTCATTGGTAGAGGAATTGAGTTCCGGAACCGCAATATCATGCTGCAACTATATAAAACGCTGATGCGGCCACACTTGGAATATTATGTACAGTTCTGGTCGCCCCATTACAGGAAGCATTGGAAAAGGTGCAGAGGAGGTTTACCAGGATGTTGCCTGGTCTGGAGGGAAGGTCTTATGAGGAAAGGCTGAGAGACTTGGGTCTGTTCTCATTGGAAAGAAGAAGGCTAAGGGGGTATTTGATAGAGGCATACAAGATGATCAAAGGATTAGATAGGGTAGACAGTGAAAGTCTTTTTCCTAGGATGATGATGTCAGCTTATACGAGAGGGCATAACTTCAAATTGAGGGGTGATAGACTTAATTAAGACAGATGTCAGAGGCAGGTTCTTTACGCAGAGAGTGGTAAGGGCGTGCAATGCCCGACCCGCTAATTTAGTCAACCTAGCCACATTAGGGAGATTTAAACAATCCATAAATCAGCACATGGATGATTTTGGGATAGTGTAGTGGGGCAAGCTGACAATAGTTCACAGGTTGGCGCAACATCGAGAGCCGAAGGGTCTGTTCTGCGCTGTGTTGTTCTATGTTCTATGTTTGGAGGGATATGGGCCAGGAAGCAGGCAGAGGAACAAGCTTAGTTTGGGATTATGTTCGGCAGAGACTGGTTGGACTGAAGGGTCTGTTTCTGTGCTGTATGCCTCTGTGACTCAGGAAAGTATACTAAACGCCTTCTTCACTCTCCTATCTACCTGTGACTCCACTTTCAAGGAGCTATGAACCTGCAGTCCAAGGTCTCTTTGTTCAGCAACACTCCCTGGTACCTTACCATTAAGTGTATAAGTCCTGCTCTGCTTTGCTTTTCCTAAATGCAGCACCTTGCATTAATCAAAATTAAACTCCATGTGCCACTCCTCAGCCCATTCGCCCATCTGATCAAGATGCTGTTGTAATCTGAGATAACCTTTTTCGCTGTCTACTACACCTCCAATTTTGGTGTCATCCACAAACTTATTAACTGTACCTCCTATGTTCACATCCAAATCATTTATATAAATGACAAAAAGTAAAGGACCCAGCACCAATCATTGTGGTACACGACTGATCACAGGCCTCCTGTCTGAAAAGCAACTCTCTACCACCGCTCTCTGTCTCCTACCTTCGAGCCAGTTCTGTATCAAATGGCTAGTTCTCCCTGTATCCCATGAGATCTAACTTTGCTGACCAGTCTCCCATGGGGAACCTTGTCAAATATCTTACTGCAGTCCATATACATCACGTCATTGCTCTGCCTTCATCAATCCTCTTTATTTCTTCAAAAAACTCAATCAAGTTTGTGAGACATGATTTCCCATGCACAAAACCATGTTGACTATCCCTATTCTATCCTTGCCTTTCCAAATGCGTGTTGGTTAGAGTATTGAGCATAGGAGTTTGGAGGTCATGTTGTGGCTATAGAGGATGTTGGTTAGGCCACTTTTGGAATATTGTGCGCAATTCTGGTCTCCTTCCTGTTGGAAGGATGTTGTGAAACCTGAAAGGATTCGCAAAAGACTTGCAAGGATGTTGCCAGGTTTGGGGGTTTTGAGCTATGGGAGAGGCTGAATAGGCTGGGGCTGTTTTCCCTGGAGCGTCAGAGGCTGTGAGGTGACCTTATAGGTGTGTAAAACCATGATAGGATAAATAGACAAAGGCTTTTCCCTGGGGTGGTGGAGTCCAGAACTAGAGGGCATAGGTTTAGGGTGAGGGGAAAGATATAAAAGAGACCTAAGGGGCAACTTTTTCCACACAGAGGGTGGTGTGTGTATGGAATGAGCTGCCAGAGAGAGTGATGGAGGCTGGTACAATTGCAACATTTAAAAGGTATTTGGATGGGTTTATGAATAGAAAGAGTTTGGAGAAATATGAGCCAAGTGATGACAAGTGGGAATACATTAGGTTAAGATATTTAGTCAGCATGGACGAGTCTGTTTCCATGCTGTACGTCTCTATGACTCTCTGATTCTAAAGCAAAAAGTCCATCGTCCCCTTCTCTAATTCCTGAAAAGCTACTGATCCCTCATTTAAATAAATTTTCTCTCCCTTCTCTCCCCCTGTTGACCCCCATGACTCAGCCCAAGAGTTCATTCTTGTCCTGATACTCCAATTCTTTCTGTTCAGTTACAGCTGTGATATTCAGCAGATATTCTTCTTTGATTCCACTTTCCCCGAAGAGGACAGACTGCCTTTAAGAGCCTGGACACTCTTTGGTTACTGTTTAGTGTACAGCCAGTTAGCAGTGGGGATTGTGCTGGACTATTTTCAACTGAGGGGACCCTCCATAGATTGCTCAATAGACAGAGCAAATCATACATTAAAACCCCTGTGCTCAAATTAATTTTTAACTCATTCACTTTAATGTTATTATTACTATATTAAAATTCTGGAAGGTCAAAGTAAAATATGTAGATGACTATATTCAGCATTGCTGAAAATATTTAGAAGGATGCTTCCATTTGAAGTGGTATATAAACACCTTAAAAATTAACCCCGGGAGATTCAAGATGGCCGCGACCCAGCAAGTCTGAGTCTGTAGTGCTCTGCCTAAGACTCGGGCAAAGTTGGGCACCCACCTTCACCACACCTTTTAAATCATTTAAAATAGCTTTTGCCCAGCATACTTAGTCATTTTACATCAAAATTGAACAGTTTGGTGTTGTTCTTAAAATGACAAAGGGCAAAAATTCCCAAAATTCGCAACAGGCAGGGACCCCTCCCCCACCCCCTCCAGCAGCAGCAGAGATGTTCGTTACCGCCTCGGGGGACTCACCTGCAGAGGCGAGCCTAATCTCTGCGATCAACAAGCTGCAGGAGAGGATCAACGCCTTCATTGAAGAATCCAGGACCAGCTGGGAGTCGTTCTCGGTCATGCTGCAGAAGCGTGACCGAGAAATTGATAAACTCGAACAATGCGTCAGAGGGGCAGAGCAGAAGGCCGCGACCTTGGAAACTGCTGCCGAGTCGGCCGTGGGCCAGGTCTGGGCTCTCGAGCAGCAAGTCCGGACCTTGGAAGAGCACATCAACGACCTCAATAGTCAGGGTCGTCGAAAAAATATTCTGTTGCTGGCCTTTCCGAACAGGATGGGGAAGGCCAGCTCGCAGTTTTTTTGGAGCAATGGCTCCCTCAAATATTAAAGTTGGAGTCTGGACCAGGCCAGGTGTGAGTGGAGTGGGCCCACCAGGTTGCTAAACTCAGGCCCGGGCCAGACCAGTGCCCCCGTCCGGTTCTGTTCTGGCTCCAATTTATAAAGGGAAGCAGATGCTCCTGGAAGCCTCCGGAGTCCTGGGGAAGGATCCCCAGGGCATGATGCACAAGGGTTCCAAGATTATGTTATTCCAGGATTTTTCTCCAGCCATGGTCCGCAAGAGGAGGGCATTCGATGAGATGAAGAAGCGCCTAAGAGACCTAAATATACAATATTCCTTGCGTTACCCAGCAACGCTGCACTTCAGCCACGAAGGATCTATATACAACTTTGGATCACCGAAGGCTAAAGAATTTTTGGAGTCTCTTAAATAGACTGTAAGATTCAAACAGTATGGATAATGATTTTATTTCAACTCCCCCCACACCCGGTTTACCCTTTCTTTCCTTTTCCATCCCTTCTTTGTTCATTACCTTTTCTGGGGGGCAGGAAAGGGGGCTTATTTGTTATTCACTATGTGATTTCTTTTTTTACAGGCCATGCGGCTTATTTGGGATTGTAACTTCATAGTTTTATATATTTATATTTTGTATTATGCTTGCTAAACGCACCTAGGTGTTGGTGTTGGGGGGGTGGTGGGTCACACACTTTTAACTTTGGTTTTAGAGAAGACTTGAATTTGTCTACTCCATTTTATAATGTCTGGATTGAGGGCAGGGCACTAGTTAGGAGAGGTTATGGGGGTGTTATTGACAAGTAGTAACGCCCCCTGGGAGCAAGGGGGAAAATCTCCTTTCAAATGTGTTTTATTTTTTTTTACTTAGGAATAGTTTTAATTGTGTTGGTATAAATGTCTGAAAGAATTTTTGTTTTTGTGAATTTTCCATGGTCTTTACTCAGGGTGTTTTTGGTGGGCTTCTTCCTCCTGGGGGGTCTTGGGCTTGCCTGGACGATCATGGCTAGCTATTTGCTTAGGTGGTGATTCTGGGATGTCAAGGGGAGTAATTCACAAATCAAAAGGAAGAAGATATTATCAAACGTCAAAAAAGAAAGGGTTGATATAGCTCTCTTACAGGAGACACATCTACTTGACAAAAAGCACTTAAAATTACAACAGGGTGGATTTGACCAGGCCTTTTTCTCATCTTTTAGTTCAAAAAGTAGGGGAGTAGTCATTCTCATTCGGAAGAATCTTCCTTTCAAAATCTTAAGCCAGATTAAAGATGAATCTGGACGGTATATACAGATCAAAGCCATAATAAATGGAGAGGAGTATGGGATTTTGAATCTTTATTGCCTCCCGGCACACCTCTTCAAATTTATAACGGAAGCATTCTCCAAGTTGATGGCTTTTGGAGCCTGCCATACAATCATAGGAGGAGATTTTAATTGTATTACGGACTCAGAGACAGATAGGATACCCAAGAGTACTATGGGCATATCTCTTAGATCCAGACAATTGGTAGATCTGAATAAGGAGCTAGGGCTAGTAGATGTGTGGAGGCGCCTTCACCCCCAGGGCAGAGACTTTACTTTCTACTCTAACCCACACAAGTGTCATATTAGAATTGATATGTTTTTTGTTCCCTCGACCCTTTTGAATTCAATATTGTTCTGCAAAATAGGTAATATAGCAATCTCTGACCGTGCCGCAGTATATATGGAAGTTAAGACTAGGGACGATAGGACAGGCCCCCGACATTGGCGTATTCTCAAGAATTCAAAACCTTTTTGGAAATTAATTCAGGTACAGCCAGTAAACCGTTGACGATGTGGGAGACCATTAAGGCTTATGCGCGAGGTTTGATCATCTCATATTCTGTGATCCAGAAAAGACAAAAGGGAGAACAACAGCACCTACTCGAGGCTCGCTTGAAGGCACCTGAGATAGCGTATGTTGATAGGCCCTCTATTACAAAGCTACAAAGGATCACAGCCTTTTGGACAACCTTGAATACCGCACTTACCCAAAGAGCAAAGAGGGAAATATTATTTGCAAAGTAAAGACTATATGAATATGGCAACAAGCCTGGCAGATACCTAGCATTTCTTGCTAGGACAGAAAAGGCTCCTCAAGCTATCACGTCCATTAGGGAAAGTGATGGTACTCTGACTTGTGATTGTAAAAGGATGAATACAGCCTTTAGAAAGGTCTATTTTGAACTGTATAAATTGCAGGACTGTGAGGATAGAACTAAGAAGATGGAGTCCTTCTTTAAAAACTTGGCCTTGCCGGATTTAATCTTGGAGCAGGTGTCGATCCTGAATGCTCCCCTGACAACCCAGGAAGTACCCGACGCAAGTAGACAGCTTCAGAGTGGCAAAGAACCTGGACCAGATGGATTCCAGTTTGAATTTTACAAAGAATTCATAGGGGAAGTGGCTGGTCCACTCATGGACATGTATAATTACTCACATAGTCAGGGCTGCCTCCCGCCTTCGTTGAGAGAAGCAAATATTTCTCTCAAAAAAGGAAAGGCCCCAGAAGATTGCTCATCGTATAGACCAATATCCTTGCTAAATGTAGATTTTAAAATCCTTTCTAAAACGTTAGCATTAAGATTGGAGAGGGTCTTACCATATATCATAAAAGAGGACCAGACAGGGTTTATCAAGGGCCGTAGATCATCTAACACGTTAGAAGGATCTTAAATATGATACAAGCCTGTCAACAGGAAAGAATACCGGGGATAGTTGTCTCCTTGGATGCAGAGAAGGCATTTGACCTGGTTGAATGGTCATATCTTTTTTGCGCACTGGAAAGGTTCGGTGTTGGAGAGGTATTTTCTAAATGTGTCTCAATATTGTAGAATGACCCCAAAGCAGTCATGACTACCAATAGTTTAGGTTTGTATAGCTTCAGTATGGATAGGGGCTATCATCAGGGATATCCTCTCTCACCATTATTATTCACGCTAATAATTGAACCACTAGCGGAAGCTATACGAACCGACTCTAACATAGTGTATTAACATAAACTCATTCTCTATGCAGATGATGCCCTCCTGTTCTTAAGTAATCCTTTGATATCCGTGCCCCACTTAATTCAAGTAATCAATCTATTTAGTATGTTCTCAGGCTATAAAATCAATTTTATGAAATTGGAGGCCATGCCGTTGGTAGTCTCGCCAGTATATCCAATTTATCAGACGGATCTTGCTTTCCCTTTCGGTGGTCACTGGAGGGTTTTCTATACTGAGGTATTTTTATCACCCCAGTATTTGGTCAGCTGTATAAAGCCAATTTTGTGCACCTACTAGAGAAAATAAGGCAGGACCTTTAACGCTGGGGAAATCTCCCAATATCCCTGGTTAGGTAGAGTAGCTCTAGTTAAAATGAATATTCTGCCTCATCTCCTATATCCTATGAGAATGCTCCCTTTGATGTTGCCGAAACTGGCGTTGTGTAAACTACATGGCTGGCTTGGTTCCTTTATGTGGAATCACAGATGGCCCCTTAACAAATTAGAAAAGCTGCAGCTTCGAAAACCAAGGGGAGGATTGGATTTTCCAGACTTTAGGAGGTATCAGTTGAGCTCTCCATTAGGCTATGTAGCTGATTGGGTCTCTTGTGACCCACAATCAATTTGATTAGATATCGAGGCCTCCCAAGCAAAGTGTCCCCTCATCAATCTTTTATTTTTTGATAAGATGAGAGCTATTATGGATTATTGCAAAAACCCTATTGTATTAAATACAATTTTAAAGCCTGGAGGATAATGCGGCAAGATGAGGGTAACTTACAAAAAAACCTCTCCTTATACTCCTATAGTGGGAGCATGGGGTTTTCAGCCAGGTCTGATAGAAGCTACATTTAAAACCTGGAGGTCCAAAGGTGTCTCTTGCTTAGGGGACCTGTTCGATGGGGAGGTTATGATGTCTTTTGAGCAGCTGCACCAGAAGTTTGGACTACCCAATGGAGACCTTTTTCGGTGTTTCCAAATACGAGATTATATACAGAAGAAGACCACATTATTAGACAGTCCCTACAAATTGGATAGGGAGAGAAGAATGCTATGGCCAATGGGTCCACCCTCGGTCAGTACTCTTTATCACTCATTACATAACGAGGTATCGAAAGACATGGAATGACTGTTTAAAACATGGAACCAGGAATTGGGGTTAGAAATCCCTTTAGAAATGTGGGAGGACATCTGGGAAAATGCCAGAAAGATCTCTATTTCTAATAGAACTCAAGCTATTCAATTAAAGATGCTCCAAAGGGCTCATATAGCACCAGAACGACTGGCAAAATTTAGGGTAGGAACACCCCAGTGTGTCCTAAATGTAAAATAGAAGTGGGCACTCTCACGCACTGTTTATGGACATGTCACAAGATCCGCAAATACTGGGACAGAGTAACAAATGCTCTGACAAGAAAGCTTGGGAACGGAGATTGGATTGGATCCAGTGTCTCTTTTCTTGGGCTTTTCAAATCTGCCCTCCCTGGATGAGCACAGGAGGAAACTATTTTCAATTCTCTCTTTTTGTGCAAGGAAAAATATCTTAGTGAATTGGGTAGCTGAGGGCCTTCCAGGACTTTCGAATTGGCGCAAGGTTAATCATGGAATGTATCCCCCTTGACTTCCTCACAAATATGGTGCACCAAAAAAATGAATTATTCTATAAAATATGGCAGCCCTTTCTGAACTATATTGATACAGATATTTCGGCCATATTATCAAGGGCTTTTGTCTGGCTGTGGTAATGGTTGTGGCTGGTCTGGGGGGCCCCGGGGGAGGAATCCTGTATAAATACGGGTTTTATTATGACTTGGTGTTAATCCATTTTGACTATGAACTTAATTATTTAATTATTACGTTATGTTTCACTAACAATGTAAGATATCTTATTTTATACTTTGGTTGCTTGTAGGATAGATTAGTAGCTAGTTGAGTTTTTTTTTCTTTTTTTATGTTTTGATTATTATTTATTTCTTTTATATATATATTTAATTGTATATTAGTGTTTATACTTGTTTGTATTACTTTGTAATTTTGTAAAAAATGTTTAAAAATGTTCTTTTTTCTTTCAATTAAAAATACCTATTAAAAATTAACCCAATGCTTTTCATGCAGGGGTTCACTAAGTTTCTTCAGTGTCACATGTCTCAATTACTTGCATAGTTATTATAGTGGACTGTAATGACTTATCCTTTGATTTCCCACTTTCCACCTGATGATTTTCCTCGTCTTTAACTACCATTTATAATCACAGACATAAATTTGACATAGTGCCAATCTCTGAGCACTTATCAGCCTGTTCTTACTGACACAATTTTTCAGCCAGTAATGGAAAATTGTGGCTTCCCTACATTTTTCAGATGGAGGTTGCTTCCAATTTTCTAACCAAAGTTCGATGCCATTTGTAGAATCTCAATATAATTTTACATTTCTCTTATATGTTAATTGTGGAATCACTTTGAATTATTTGTGGCATATTTCTTCTGCTGTTTAACAAGCACATTGTCCTGGAATGTGGTTTCACCAAATTGGCATCTCATTTTCAAGAGCATATCGTGCTGTTTTCAGCATGTTTTTCTGAACTCTCCTTTTAACCAGTTAATCAAATGGCTTGATGGTGATGAGGGAGTGAGGGATATGCCGGGCATTAAGTCTCCAAGTTACAGTGATTTAAAATTCTTTTGCTGCAGATAGGCCATATCACTTCATGGAGATGCAGCTTTAACCTGTGAGATGAAACCATTCCACATTTGGTACACAGCGATAATACCACAAAATATGGTTGAGAGTATTCTTAGTTGAGAGTATTCTCAGTGTGAAGACAAAATGATCTCCACAAGGACTGTGCCATGGCTATTTTCACCAACACTATCATAGACTAATAAACTGATGATGGCAGACTGGTGAAAACAAAGTCCAGCCATTTAGTCCTTTGTGCTATTTTTTTCTCCAAATGCCACAAGCCCTGTATTATCACCATATCCACTCTCAGTTTTTCTCCTTGATCAAATATTCAGTACTCAGAAAAGTATCGAAATAAAGACATTGTATTTGAATATATCATTAGTTTTGTAAAACAACTTAGTGAGCTTACTCAGCTATGGTGAAGAGTCGTGTAGACTCGAAACATCAGCTTCCTCTCTCTCCATGGATGCTGTGATCTCCAGCATTGGTTGTTTTCGTTACTTAGCTTCTGCGCTGACTCTTGATTTTATTGATGGCTTTTCAAAAACAAAGCATGGACAAGAATTATACTACTTAGAGCCAAGCATGACTTCAGAAATCACAAGGCCGATTTTCCGAGGAGTGGCAATCTTACGCAAATTGTACTTCCTCCATTATGTTTTATGAAAGGAGGGAACATGATATTTCTGAGAGGAGATTGTGATCGGGGCACCATCAAGAATGCAGAGTTGTACTTCCATCTAACAATTCTTTCATAGTGCAGAGATATCAGGGAAGGTAAGCCACATCACCTTTACACAGCAGTCAGCTGCCATAACCTGAGTTTTAAACATCCAGACAGAAATTGAAAGAGGCTGTCATACTCTAGATAATAATGCTGTGTGTGAGTGTAGGGTGCCAAGTAAGCGGAATACCAACTAGGTAGGTGATAAGGTGTCAGGCATTCAGATACCAGATGGGTAGGGTATAGACTGCCAATTAAGTAAGGTGCCAGATCAATAGGGACTGCAGGCAGGTGTCAGATAAGTTGGGTGCCAGTTGCATCGGAGGCAAGCTGCCAAGGAGTAGGGTGCAAAGTGGACAGGATACCAAGGTGCAAATTGGCAAGGAGACCAGATAAG
Source organism: Chiloscyllium plagiosum (assembly GCF_004010195.1). Lineage (NCBI taxonomy): Eukaryota > Metazoa > Chordata > Chondrichthyes > Orectolobiformes > Hemiscylliidae > Chiloscyllium > Chiloscyllium plagiosum. Next base: position 56,450,598 of record NC_057711.1, on the reverse strand, counting down.
GCACCCAGTGCAGGACAGGTCAGGATTGGTGAGGGAAGTTAGGTCTGGCCGTGGGGGTGGGCTTTCACATGCAGAGTAGGAGATGGGATAAGCTTACCCAGCAGCAGGGGAGGGGGACAGGTCCAGAGTAGGAGAAGGGTGGAGTACATCTAGCCTTCAGGAAAGACACTGGAGGAATGGATGAGTGTGTCCAGCAGTAAGGGAATGACTTTGGGTGTGGACAGGGGGAAGAGGGAGAGGAGTCAACTCTGGAGTACCTGAAGAGAGTGTCCAGCGTTTGGGGAAGGGCAGTTGGGTGGAGAATGGAGGAATAGGGGAGAGGATCCAGCAGTAGAAGAAGGTGAAATTGAGTGCAGAGTTTGGAAAGCGGTGAGTGTGTTTCGCAACAGGGGAGGGGAGTCCAGTTGTGGAAAAATGGATTGAGTGTCAAGTGAAGGGAGGAGTGTGTCCAGAGATGGGAGAAAGAGGTCGTGTGGAGAGCAGCTGATAGAAAAGGTATGTCCAATGCTTGGGAAAGGGAAGTTGTGTGCAGAGTCAGGGAAGAGGGAAAGTGTCCAGCAGTTGGGGGAGGGGGGGGCGCTCGAGTCCACAGCATAGGAAGGAGTGTGTGTGTGTGTGTGGTGATGGAATGACTGAAGGGGAGAGTGCCAACCATCAAGGTCAGGGTGTTGGGTGCAGAACTGGCGGAAAGAGTGTCAGGTCAGGTTCTGAGGTAGTAAATGGTTTGGAAGATGTGTAATGGGACTTCTGTTAGATAAGTATGGGGTCTGTTTAATGGTTACTCAGGAGTTAGACAATGTATTTTAGGGGAGATGACAGACGTAGGTTCTTTCCACAGAGAGTGGTGGGTGCATGGAATGCACTGGCAGCGGTGTAGGTCAGATACACAAGGGGCATTTAAGTAACTCTTGGATAGGCACATGGAAGATAGTACAATGAAGGGTATGTCATTTAGTCTGATCTTAGAATAGGATAAAAGGTCAGCACAACACTGAAGGCTGAAGGGCTTATACTGTGCTATACTGTTCTATGTTCTATATATTTAATAGTCTAACATTTCCTGAGCAGCTAGTTTACTCAATTTCATTGGAACATTCTGAAATCTCTGATTTAAATAGAAATTTTTGCAGGGTTCCAAGAATAGAATCCTCAATTTCTCAGGCAATTCCTTCGGAGCCTGCCAAAATGAGGATTCATGAGGATACCATGTGCAATTACTATTTTTGCTGGAATAATGTCTGTGTAGCCATCAGAAAATCCAGCTCAATACTTCAACTACACGTGATTTCACTCTGCACACATTCTTTTATTTTTGCAGGTACAGCAGAAATCCAACTTCAAAAGGTTTCTCAGGCCCACAATGGTGTAACTACAAAAGCTTTCTTAAAGCCTAATTTTGGAGAGAGTTTTAAGGATTTCTTTGTGGCACTACTGGTAAGATTCTGATTTTGATATCACAAGGGTGGGAAGGGTGGTGATAATTAGGTCTCCTCTTTAAGATCAAAGGTATGGTGAGAATGGAGTAGATTTGTATCAATCAGTATGAGATGGCCCTACTAGAAAAGGGACAAACTTGACCTGCTCTTGGGAAATAAGGCAGAGCAAGTGACTGAGATATTTTGGGACCAGTGACCATAATTCTATCCATTTTAAAATAGTTCTGAGTCAGTATGTGGATGTATCTACTAGAGAACGTGCAAAACTCAACCGACTCTTGGGAAATAAGGCAGGGCAGGTGACTAAGGTGTTAGAGGGGAGCACTTTGGGAGCAGTGACCATAATTCTATTAGTTTTAAAATAATAATGGAAAAGGATAGACCAAATCCAAAAGTTGAAGTTCTGATTTGGAGGAAGTCTAGTTTTGACGGTATTAGGGAAGAACACTCAAAAGCTGACTGGGGCAGATATTTGCTGGTGAAAAGACGGCAGGAAAATGGAAGCCTTCAAAAATGAGATAACGAGAGTCCAGAGACAGTATATTCCTGTTCGGGTGAAAGGAAAGATTGGTAGGTATGGGAATACTGGATGATGAGAGAAATTGAGGTTTTGGTTAAGAAAAAGAAAGAAGCATATGTCAGGTATAGACAGGATAGGACGAGTGAATCCTGAGAAGAGTATAAAGGCAGTAGGAGTATTCTTAAGAGAGAAACCTGGATGGCAAAAAGGGGACATGAGATGTTTTTGACAAATAGGGTTAAGGAGAATCCAAAGGGTTTTTACAAATATATTAAGGCCAAAAGGGTAACCAGGGAGACAATAGGGCCCCTCAAAGATCAGTAAGGCGGCCTTTGTGTGGAGCCATAGGAGATGGGGGAGATACTAAACGGGTACTTTACATCAGTGTTTACTGTGGAGAAGGACATGGAAGATACAGAAATTCAGGGAGAACTAGCCATTTGGATACAGAACTGGCTCAAAAGTAGATGACAGAGGATGGTAGTGGAGAGTTTTTCAGACTGGAGGTCTGTGACCAATGGAGTGCCACAAGGATTGGTGCTGAGTCCACTACTTTCCTCACATATATAAATGATTGGGATGTGAACAAAGGAGGTACAGTTATTAAGTTTGCAGATGACACCAAAATTCGAGGTGTAGTGGACAGGTTACCTTAGATTACAACAGGATCTTGATCAGATGGGCCAATGGGCTGAGGAGTGGCAGATGGAGTTTAATTTAGATAAATGTGAGGTGCTGCATTTTCGAAAAGCAAATCAGAGCAGGACTTATACACTTAATGGTAAGTCCTAGGGAGTTGCTGAACAACGAGACTTTGGAGTGCAGGTTCATAGCTCCTTTAAAGTAGAGTCCGAGGTAGATAGGATAGTGAAGAAGGTATTGGGCATGCTTTCCTTTATTGATCAAAGCATTGAGTATAAGAGGTGGAGGTCATGTTGCAGCTGTACAGGACATTGGTTAGGCCACTTTCGGAATATTGTGTGCAATTCTGGCCTCCTTCCTCTCAGAAGGATGTTGTGAAACTTGAAAGGGTTCAGAAACGATTTACAAGGATATTACCAGGGTTGGAGGATTTGAGGTATAGGGAGAGGTTGAATAGGCTAGGGCTGTTTTCCCTGGAGTGTCGGAGGCTGAGGGGTGATGTCATAGAAGTTTATAAAATCATGAGGGGCATGAATAGGATAAATAGACAAAATCTTTTCCCTGGAGTGGGGGAGTCCAGAACTAGACGGCGTAGGTTTAAGGTGAGAGGGGAAAGATATAAAAGAGATGTAAGGGGCAACTTTTTCACGCAGTGCATGTATGGAATGAGCTGCCAGAGGAAGTGATGGAGGTTGGTACAATTGCAACATTTAAAAGGCATCTGGATGGATAAGAAGGGTTTAGAGGGATATGGGCTAAATGCTGGCAAATGGGACTAGATTAGGTCAGGTGATCTGGTCGGCATAGACGAGTTGGACTGAAGGGTCTACTTTCGTGCTGTCCACCTCTATGACTTTAGAAATAGCAAGGTATCTGGACAGAAATAGTCCCATTGGGCAGATGCAACATGAATTCATGAAGTGCAGGTCATGCTTAACTAATCTTTTGGAATTCTACAAAGACATTATGAGCACGGTTGACAACATGGATCCAGGAGATGTGGTGTATCTTGATTTCCAAAAGGGATTTGACAAGGTGCTGCACAAGAAACTGTTGTATAAGATAAAGATACCTGGCGTTACAGGTGAAGTATTAGCATGGATAGAGGATTAGTTGACTAACAGGAAGCAAAGAATGGGGATTAATGAATGCTATTCTGGTTAGCAATCAGTAATTAGTGGTGTGCCTCAGGAATCAGTGTTGGGACTGCAATTATTCACAATTTACGTGGATGATTTAGAGTTGGGGACCGCGTGTAGTTTGCAGATGACACTAAGATGAGTGGCAGAGCAAAGTGTGTAGCGGACTGTGAAACCTTGCAGAGGAGCATAAATACTTTGAATGGGCAAAGGACTGGCAGATAGAATACAATGTTAATAAATGTGAATTTATCCATTTTGGTCTGAGTAACAGTAAAAAGGACTATTACTTGAATGGTAAAACATTGCAGCATGCTGCTGTGCAAAGGGACCTTGGTGTCCTTGTGCATGATTCACAGAGGGTTGGCCAGCAAGTACAACAAGTAATTAGGAAGGCAAATGGAATTTTGTCCTTCATTGCTCAAGAGATAGAGTTTAAAAGTGGGGAGGTTATGTTGCAGCTCTATAGGGTGCTGGTGAGGCCACACCTGGAGTACTGTGTGCAGTTTTGGTTTGCTTACTTGAGAAAGGATGTACTGGCACTAGAGAGGGTGCAGAAGAGGTTCACTTGCTTGATTCTGGAGTTGAGGGGATTGGCTTATGAAGAGACTCTGAGTAGACTGGAATTATGTTCTTTGGAATTTAGAAGAATGAGGGGGATCTTATAGAAACATGAAGTTATGAAGGGAATAGATAAGATAAGAGAGAGGATGTTTCCACTGGCACATGAAACTAGGGCAAGATGGCATAGCCTCAAAATTATGGGGAGCAGATTTAGGATTGAATTAAGAAGGAACGTCTTCACCCAGAGGGTTGTGAATCTATGGAATTCCCTGCCCAATGAAGTAGCTGACGCTACTTTAATAAAATGTTTTTAAAGCTGAGATAGATTTTTTTTGAATAGTAAAGGAATTAAGGATTACAGTGAGAGGGCAGATAAGTGGACCTGAGGCCACAAAAAGATCAGCATGATCTTATTGAATAGTGCAACGGGCTCAAAGGGCCAGATGGCCCCTGCTCTTGGTTCTTATGTCGTATTTGGAGAAAGACGTGGAAGTTAAGGAACTCAGGGAAATAAATGGTGATGTCTTGAAAATAGTCCACATTACAAAAGAGGAGATGCTGGACATCTTAAAATGTTTAAAGGTAGGTAAATGTCCAGGACTTGATCAAGTGTATCCCAGGACATTGTGCTCGAGAAGAAATTGCTGGGCCCCAAGCAGAGATATCTGTATCATCGATAGCCATGGGTATGATCCTGGAAGACTGAAGGGTGACTAATTTTGGGCTATTATTTAAGACAGTCTGCAAGGACAAGCCAGGGAACTACAAACGGTGAGCCTAACATCAGTGGTGGGTAAGTTACTGGAGGTAAGTTACTGATTCTGAGAGACAGTGTCAACATGCAATTGGAAAGGCAAGGATCGATTAAGGATAGGATGCATGGGTTTGTGTGTGGGACATCATGTCTTACAAATTTTGGTTGACCTTTTTAGAGAGGTGACCAAGAAAATAAATGAAGGCAGAGCGGGAGACATTGTCTGCATGGATTTTAGCAAGATCGCTGACAAAGTTCTATATCGTAGACTGGTTAGTAAGGTTAGATCACATGGAATCCAGGGAGCGTTAGCCAATTGGATACAAAATTGGCTTGAAGGTAGAAAACAGATGGTAGTAGTTGATGATTGTTGTTCAAACTGGAGGCCTGTGATCACTGTTGTGCCGCAAGGATGGTTGCTGGATCCACTGCTGTTTGTCGTTATATAAACAATTTGGATGAGAATATAGGAGGCATAGTTACTAAGTTTATGGATGACACCAAAATTGGTGTATAGTGGACTGTGAAGAAGGTTATCTGAGGGTGCAATGGGATCTTGATCATCTGAGCCAATAGGCTGAGAAATGGCAGATGGACTTTAATTCAGATAAATGTGAGGTGTTGCATTTTGGTAGGGCAAACCAGGGCAGGACTTATACACTTAATGGCAGGCCCGCGGGGCCTCTGTTGTCGAACAGAGAGAGCTAGAGGTGCAGATACGTAGTTCTTTGAAAGTGGCATCACTGGTAGACATGATAGTGAAGAAGGCCTTTGGCACACTTGCCTTCATTGGTCAGAACATTGAATACAGGAGTTGGGATGTCATATTATAGCTTTACAGGGCATTGATAAGGCCACGTATGGAGTACTGTATATAATTCTGGTTGCCCTGCGAGAGGAAGGATGATATTAAACCAGGACAGTGTGCAAAGATTATTTACAAGGATGTTGCTGAGGCTGAGAAGTTTGAGGTATAAGGGGAGGCCTTTCCCCTTGGAGCAGAGGAAGCTGCTGGGGTGACCTTGTAGAGGGGCAAAGGTAGGGTGAATAGCCAAGATCTTTTTCCCCGGGGTAGGCGAGTCCAAAGCTACAGGACATTAGTTTAAGGTGAGAGGAGAAAAATTTAAAACGGACCTGAGGGGCAACCTTTTCACACCGAGAACGGTGTGTGGATGGAACGAGCTGCAAGAGGAAGTGGTAGAGGCGTGTCAATTACAACATTTAAATGACATTTGGACAGGTACATGGATAATAACAGCATATGGCCAAACGCAGGCAAATGGGGCTAATTCAATTTAGGAAGCCTAGTCAGCATGGACAAGGTGGGCTGAAGGGCCTGTTTCCATGCTGATTCTATGAAATACTCATTTTATATGCCACTTAGTTTTAATTTGTACTGAATTCAGTTGAGATGAATTGCTGTCCAAGTTTCACTCCCACTTGATATATAGCTAAATCAAGCCAACATTTAAAAAAGGAAGGCACAAAGGATGTTGACTGTAACCATGATGTTGCCTGAATAAAAGAACAAAATGCGACAGGGTTAGGATTAGGGCTAAGAAAGTGAATAATTAGAAAAGAGTGAAAAAGAATCAGTCAATGAGGGGATAAAAGGATAACCCATATGGTGTATAATCCAGAAAGCCTCAAGTCATTCTTTTAGACTTGAGCCAGTATTTGCAAACCAAATTGATAACACTGTTGTTCTGATAACACTGTTTATCAGAACAGAGATTGTTTCAGCTGAACAGAGATTGTTTCAGCTGAAGAACATCCTTGCTAATGCTTTCAAAGCCCACTTTACAATTTCACATTCCACAAAGTCTACCAGGGTTCTTTTTTATCGCAGCAAGTTTTCAAGCTCTTCATAAAAAAAATTAACAAACAGCAAAATTCACAACTGATCTTAGAGGAACCTGTCTGGGAGAGCTCACAACACAGGAACAGATAAGTGCATAGTTTTTAACGTGTAACCTTGCTGTAAGCCTACAGTAGCGAGGAGAGTGGGTTCTTTCTTGATTATATGTCTTATTGAAACCTGTCTCTTGATTAAATTTTAAAAATATAAACTGTAAATACTAAGTCTAGAGCACGTTTTTTTAGAACAAAATGACGGCACTATTTTCTGGGTCTGTAGATTATGGAGCAAAAACAGCCTTTAGTAGAGTAATATGCTCTTCTTGTCAGATGTGAGAGTTTTGAGAGGGTTTACATGTAACTGAGGATTTTATCAGCAATAAATGTCGTTGGTTGGGAGTCCTATCAGATCGAATGGATCGGTTAGAGCACCAGTTAGGGGTAATGAGGAATTTATATGAGCTAGGGTGTGAGATGGATGGCAGTTATAGGATGGGAGAAAAGCCACAGATACAGTCACATAGATGGGTTAACTCCAGGAAAGGTAGGAGAGGTAGGTAGGTAGTGCAGGATCTTCTGTAGCTATCTCCATTTCAAACAAGTATGCTGTCTTGAAAAATGTGGGGGATGATGGACTTTTGGGGGAATGTAGCACAAACAGCCAAGTTTCTGGTATCGAGACAGGCTGTACTATAATAAGGGGTATGTCGAGGTCCAAATGATTGATTGTGATAGGGGACTCTCTAGTCAGAGACACAGGCAGACATTTCTGTAGCCAGCAGTGAAAAGTCAGAATGGTGTGTTGCTTCCTTGGTGCCAGGATCGAGGCTATGTCAGAGAGGGTGCAGAATGTTCTGAAAGGGAAGCGGTCGAGCAGGAAGTCATTGTACACATTAGAACCAACAAAATAGGAAGTGAAAAGGGTGAGATTCGGAAGGGAGAATATAGAAAGTTAGGCAGGAATTTAAAAAGGAGGTCCTTGAGGATAGTATTATCTGGATTACTCCCAGTGTTGTGAGCTAGTGGGGGTAGGAATAGGAGGATAGAGCAGATGAATGCGTGGCTGAGGAGCCGGTGTATGGGAGATTAATTCACATTTTTGGATCAGTGGAATCTCTTCTGGGGTAGAAGTGACCTGTACAAGAAGGGTGGATTGCACCTGAATTTGAAGGGATTAACATACTGGCAGGGAGATATGCTAGAGCTGCTTGGGAGGGTAAGACTAGCACAATTGGGAAAGAGAGCGAGTCAAACAGTAAAGGCAGGCAGGAACAAAGCAGAGAACAAGGTCGGACTGATAAATTAAACTGCATTTACTTCAAGGCAAGAGGCCTAACAGGGAAGGCAGATGAACTCAGGGCATGGTTAGGAACGTGGGACTGGGATGCCATACAATTACAGAAACATTGCTCAGAGATGGACAAGACTGGCAGGTTAATGTTCCAGGATACAAATGCTACAGCAAGGATAGAAAGAGAGGCAAGAAAGGAGGGGGAGTGGCGGTTTTGATAAGGGACTGCATTACTGCTGTACTTAGGGAGGATATTCCTGGGAATACATCTAGGGAAGCTATTTGGGTGGAACTGAGAAATAAGAAAGGGATGATCACTTTATTGGGATTGTATTATTGACCCCCTTAAAGTCAGAGGGAAATTGAGAAACAGATTTGTAAGGAGATCTCAGCTATCTATAAGAATAATAGGGTAGTTATGGGAGGAGATTTTAACTTGCCAAACATAGACTGGGACTACCATAGTGTTAAGGGTTGAGATGGGGAGGAATTTGTTAATCCTGTGGTGGAAAGGTTTCTGATTCAGCATGTGCATGTACCTACTGGAGAATGTGCAAAATGCGACCCACTCTTGAGAAGTAAGGCAGGGCAGGTGGCTGAGGTATCAGTGGGGGAGCACTTTGGGACCAGCGAACATAATTCTTTAGTTTCAAAGTAGTGATGGAAAAGGATTGACCAGCTCTAAAAGTTGAAATTCTAAATTGGATGAAGGCTAATTTTGACGTTATTAGGCAAGAACTTTCAAAAGCTGATTCGGGCAGATGCTCACTGGTAAAGGGACGGCTGGAAAATGGGAAGCCTTCAGAAATGAGATGACGAGAGCCCAGAGACAGTGTATTCATGTTCGGGAGAAAAGAAAGGCTGGTAGGTATAGGGAATACTGGATGACTATACAAATTGAGGATTTGGTTCAGAAAAAGAAGGAAGAATATGTCAGGTATAGACAGGATAGATCGAGTGAATCCTTAGAAGATTGTAAAGGCAGTAGGATTATACTAAAGAGGGAAAGCAGGAGGGCAAAAAGCAAAAAGCTTTGGCAAATAGGTTTAAGGAGAATCCAAAGACTTTTTATAAATACATTAACGACAAAAGGGTAACTAGGGAGAGAGTAGGGCCTTTCAATCAGCAAGGTAGCCTATGTGTGGAGCTGCAGGAGATGGGAAGATACTAAAGGAGTATTTTGCAACAGTGTTTAATGTGGAGAAGAACATGGAAGATATAGAATGTGGGGAAATAGATGGTGACATCTTGAAAAATGTCATAATTAGTGAGGAGTAGGTCCTGGATATCTTAAAATGTATAAAAGTGGATCAATCCCCAGGACCTGATCAGGTGCACTCTAGAACATGTGGGAAGCTAGGGAAGTGATTGCTGGGCCTCTTGCTGAGATATTTGCATCATAGATAGTCACAGTTGAGGTGCCAGAAGACTGGAGGTTGGCTAATGTTGTGCTACTATTTCAAAAAGGTGGTAAGGAAAAGCCAGGGAACCATAGATCAGTGAGCATGACATTGGTGGTGGGCAAGTTGTTGGAGGGAATCCTGAGGGACAGGATTTATGTGTATTTGGAAAGGCAAGGGCTGATTAGGGATAGTCAACATGGCTTTGTGCGTGGGAAATCATGTCTTACAAACTTGATTGAGTTTTTTGAAGAAATAACATAGAGGATTGATGAGGGCAGAGTAGTTGATGTGATCTATATGGACTTAAGTAAAGCATTCAACAAGGTTTCCCATGGGAGACTGGTTAGACAATAGACAATAGGTGCAGGAGTAGGCCATTCAGCCCTTCGAGCCTGCACCGCCATTCAATATGATCATGGCTGATCATTCCTAATCAGTATCCTCTTCCTGCCTTATCTCCATAACCCTTGATTCCACTATCTTTGAGAGCTCTATCCAACTCTTTCTTAAATGAATCCAGAGACTAGGCCTCTACTGCCCTCTGGGGCAGAGCATTCCACACAGCCACCACTCTCTGGGTGAAGAAGTTCCTCCT